>NC_044989.1:27202859-27560186 GCF_008728515.1 Papio anubis
GAGCTGGGATTACAGGGGTGAGCCACCATGCCTGGCTCCAATATCATTTTTTTAAGTTCATCTTTCCCTGAATGATTTAGGATGCTACCTGTGTCACATACTCAGTTTCTATGTGCATTGGTCTATTTAAGGACTTTCTATTCTGTTCCACTGGTTTGTCTATTGATGTGCTGGTACCATATGTTTTAATTATAGAGGCGTTATGGTATGTTTAGTGCCAATAGGGTTTGTTCTTCATTCTTCTTCTTCTTTTTTTTTTTTTTTTTTGGAGACGGAGTCTCATTCTGTTGCCCAAATTGGAGTTCAATGGCATGATCTCGGCTCACTGCAACCTCCACTCCCCAGGTTCAAGTGATTATCTTGCCTCAGTCTCCCAAGTAGCTGGGATTACAGGCAGGTGCCAGCACGCCAGGCAAATTTTCTTTTGTGTTTTTAGTAGAGATCAGGTTTCACCCTGTTGGCCAGGCTGACCTCAAGTGATCTGCTCACCTCAGCCTCCCAAAGTGCTGGGATTATAGGCGTGAGCCACTGCACCCAGCCTATTCTTCTTTTTAAGGATTTTCCTGGCTATAACCAGGCCGATTTTTCCATGTGTACTTTAAAATGAATGTGTCTTACTCCAAATTATATAAAATTTAAAATATTTTTGTGTTAATGGTGTTCATGTTAGTGGTATAAATGGTTAGTGTTATAACCCAAATTTAACTGACCTTTCTCCCAAAGTGCAGTCTGACATACACCCTATAGCATCAGTACTGCATACTTACTGGCCAGTTTCATGCTGAAATTGGTCAGATATCTGTTCTTATACTTAGTGTCCTGGTCATTCATTTGTTAAAATGTTTTCAATATACCCTCTTCCAGGGTTTTGTGTGAACAGCTATTTCTAGAATTCCAGAATAAAGAAGTAAAAGTAGCAGTAGCCTGTTTCCTCAGCCTGGCTAGGACCACGTATATTAGTACTTTTTTTTTTTTTGATGATATAGAGTCTCATTCTGTCATCAGGCTGGAGTGCAGTGGTGCGATCTCAGCTCACTACAACCTCTGCCTCCTGGGTTGAAGCAATTCTCCTGCCTCAGCCTCCTGAGTAGCTCTGACTTACAGGTGCTTGCTACCATACCTGGCTAATTTTTGTATTTTTAGTAGAGATGGGATTTCACCATGTTAGCCAGGATGGTCTCAGTCTCCTGACCTCATGATCCGCCCACCTTGGCCAGTACATTTTCATACTGCTCTAAAGAACTGCCTGAGACTAGGTGATTTATAAAGGAAAGAGGTTTAATTGATCCACAGTTCAGTATGGCTGGGGAGGCCTCAGGAAACTTACAATCATGGTGGAAGGTAAAGGGAAAGCAAGGTATCTTCTTCCCAAGGTGGCAGAAAGAAGTGCCAAGTGAAGGGGGAAGAGCCCCTTATAAAACCATCAGATCTCATGAGAACTCACTCACTATCCCAAGAATAGCATGGGGGAACCCCCCCGCCACTATGATTCAATTACCTCCCCCTGGTCTCTCCCTTGACACATGGGGACTGTGGGGATTACAATTCAAGATGAGATTTGGGTGAGGACACAAAGCCGCCTAACCATATCACCAATTAATTAATCCCCTCAACACCTTTACTGGGCCCCAGTTTCCCTGCTAATGTGCCAATAGGTGTTATAAGTGCCCCAAAGTGGACAAAATATAAGGGCCAAAAACAAGTGGCAGTTTTATACTCGCGATACCACGTTTGTACAACTTTTTAGTTTTTGACATGCCTTCACATAGGTTCTCTCATTCATCCAGGAAATATTTGCGGCAAAGTAGGAAATGCCCTCATCATTGAATCAGAAGACCTGGATTTAGGTCCTCATTCTGCGTCTCGTTATCATATGAGCTGCTCCAAGTTAATTTACTTCTGACCTCTAGTTGTCCTATATGTAAAAATGAGGATAGATAAACTTATTGTGTAGGGTTGTTATGAAAATTAAATAGAATTCATTTTTCAACAAACATTTTTTTTCCCCTGAGACATAGTCTGACTCTGTTGCCCAGGCTGGAGTGCAGTGGCACAATCTAGGCTCACTGCAACCTCCACCTCCCGGATTCAAGTGATTCTTGTGCCTCAGCTCCCCGCGTAGCTGGGATTACAGGTGTATGCCAGCACTCCTGGCTAATGTTTGTATTTTTAGTAGAGACAGTGTTTCATCGTGTTGGCTAGGTTTGTCAAGAACTCCTGACTTCAGGTGATCTGCCCACCTTGGCCTCCCAAAGTGGTGGGATTACAGGAGTGAGCCACTGTGCCTGGCCTTAACAAATGTATTGATCAGCAAACATGTCAGTCATGGTCTAAAAAACTGGGGCCCTGGAGCAGAGTAAGTCACCATCTCTGCCCTCTCAAGAAGCCTGTGGTTTAGTGGAATGAATCCCACTCCTGCTGTCAGATACCCGGGGAGAAAAAGGAACGATTCAGCAGGATCAAAATCCTAATGTGGAAGGACTCAGAGAACATGTCTGTCTACCTAGGGGTCAAAAACACAAATGGGTGAAGCTACCAGGTTTGCCTGAGACAGTTCTGGTTTACATCTACTGCCCTGACATTTAATCCCTGGGCTGCTCAAACAAATCATGTCTGCATTTTGGTCCCTGGTTCTTGACAGTTGGTTTCCCGTCTGATAACAGGGCCCTGTTCACTCTGCTGCTCTTCTGTCCTCTAATTTTTGACACCCCCATGTGTCTGCCCTTTTCAGAAGTTCCAGCGTGAGCTAAGCACCAAATGGGTGCTGAATACAGTGAGTACAGGTGCTCATGTGCTTCTTGGGAAGATCCTACAAAACCACATGTTGGACCTTCGAATTAGCAACTCCAAGCTCTTCTGGCGGGCACTGGCCATGCTGCAGGTAGGGATATGATGGGGCAGGGCTGGGTGGGGCCTGGCCTCAATGCTTAGGCTGTCAGAGAAGGGCATTTTGCAGAGGTATGGAAATGTGTAAGAGTACAGGCTGCCTTTTCTATGTGCTTCTGCTCCTCCGATTAGGTGCATCTTCTCCTTAAGGAGTGTGTGAGCATACTTGGGTGTGTTTGTGAAATTGTAATTATTAGGCAAGACTGTTTCAGTTACAAATGTGATGGAAAAGAGTTTATACTGGTTTAAGCTAAACAAAGAAAATGACAACTGATATAACTGAACAATCTTAGGGCAGCTAAATCTAATGTGTTCCAGAACTTTCCACCCTTAACTCTGCTTTCCTCTGTGTTGCTCTCATTCTTTTTTTTTTTTTTTTTTTTTTTTTTTGAGATGAGGTCTTGCGCTATCACCCAGGCTGGAGTATAGCAGCGCTATTTCAGCTCAGTGCAACCTCCGCCTCTGAGGTTCCAGTGATTCTCCTGCCTCAGTCTCCTGAGTATCTGGGATTACAGGCACCCACCACCATGCCCAGCTAATTTTGTATTTTTTAGCAGAGACAGGGTTTCGCCATGTTGGCCAGGCTGGTCTGGAACTCCTGACCTCAGGTGATCCACCCGCCTCAGCCTCCCTAAGTGCTGGGATTACAGGCGTAAGTCACTGCGCCCAGTCTTTGTTCTCATTCTTAGGCAAGTTTTCTCCATTAGGTGGCAAACTGGCCACCAGTAGTGCCAGCCTGACAACTTAGTTGGTAATACTAGTGGGCAAAGAACTTGCCTGTCCTGTGG
Source organism: Papio anubis (assembly GCF_008728515.1). Classification (NCBI taxonomy): domain Eukaryota; kingdom Metazoa; phylum Chordata; class Mammalia; order Primates; family Cercopithecidae; genus Papio; species Papio anubis. The sequence continues at coordinate 27,206,534 of NC_044989.1, forward strand.
TTCTTGCAAATGCCTGGTCGGAGGCTCTTGCTTGGGACACATGCATGTCCCTGAAGCAATCACTGTTTTCCAGGGCAAGGGGTGCTCTGCCCAGTCTGGTTCATGTGCTCTCCCTTCAGGATGGTGGTGGAAAAAGGGCTGGGAGGTGAGCCTCAATCCAACCTCATTACCTGAGCATGGGGGAGCGATAGATCCTCAGAGGAAAACCAAGGTGCTGATACCAGAAGGAGGAGTGGATGCTGAGCAGACGGCACAACAGATGGTCATGAAAATGGGGTCGCCAGATTCAGCAAATAAAAATACAGGACGCCCAGTTAAATTTGAATTTCAGATAAATATGGAATAATTTTTTCATTAAGTATGCTCTATGTAATATTTGAGATTTTTAAATTTTTTTCATTATATATTTGGATGTCCTGTATTTTTGTTCACAAAATCTGGCAACCCTATGTGAAAGGAATCAATCAATGAACATTTAGTGAGCACCCACCAGGTCCCCAAAATAAACTATGGTTCTTACTGAAGTCCAGTGGAGGTACAAAGAAGGTGGGGGTCAGTATGCATTATAGCAAAAAGAAGGCCTCATGGAAGAGGTGGTGTTTGAGCTAGGCCTGGTGGTTATGGCTTGGACAGATGGACAGAAGGGCATTCCTGTTAGGTCATTCACCAAGTCCCAGAAGGGGGACTGGGCATGATATGTGAGGGACACAGGTCTGACCAGGGTGGCGAGTCACTTTAGAGCACAGTGAGAGATTGTGAAGAAGTAGGAAGGGGAGGATGTGGAAGGTTAAAGTCAGGCAGGAATTTGGACTTGCCAAATGCAGCTAGACCTGTGCTGTCCAAAACACTGGCCACTAGTCGCATGTGGCTACTGAGCACTTGAAATGTGGCTAGTGTGACTAAGGAACTGAATTTTTAATTTTATGTAAAAACCAAAGCTGTATAATTTTTAAATTAAATGTAACTTTAATGTTTTGGTAGGACTACATTTCGCTTTTTAGCTTTGCAAATCTAGCACCCAAATTGAGGTGGGCTGGCTGGGCATGGTGGCTCATGCTGTAATCCCAGCATTCTGGGAAGCCAAAGCGGGTAGATCACTTGAGGTCAGGAGTTCGAGACCAGCCTGGCCAACATGGTGAAATCCTGTCTCTACTAAAAAAAAAAAAAAAAAAAAAAAAAAAATTCCGGGCATGTTGGCACAGGCCTATAGTCCTATCTATTAGGGAGGCTGAGGCAGGAGAATTGCTTGAATCTGGGAGGTGGAGGTTTCAGTGAGCCAAGATAGTGCCACTCCACTCCAGCCTAGGTGACAGAATGAGACTCTCTCTCAAAAAAAAAAAAAAATCAAAAAGTGTCACAAAAAACCAAATTGAGGTGTGCTCTAGTTGTAAAATACACACTGGATTTCAAAATACAAAATATGAATATAGAAAAATATTGCAAAATATCTCACTAATAATGTTTAATGTTGTTTACATTGGGTTATATACTGGGTTAAATGAAATATATTATTAAAATTGATTTCAGGCCAGGCGTGGTGGCTCATGCCTATAATCCCAGCACTTTGGGAGGACAAGGTGGGCAGATCACAAGGTCAGGAGAAATAGGTGAAATCAATTTTTTTTTTTTTTTTTGAGATGTATTCTTGCTCTGTCACCCAGGCTGGAGTGCAGTGGCACGATCTTGGCTCACTGCAACCTCTGCCTCCTGGGTTCAAATGATTCTCCTGCCTCAGCCTCCTGAGTAGCTGGGATTACAGGCATGCACCACCACGCCCAGCTAATTTTTTTTTTTTTGTATTTTTAGTAGAGATGAGGTTTCACCATATTGGCCAGGCTGGTCTCCAACTCCTGACCTTGTGATCTGCCTGCCTTGGCCTCTCAAAGTGCGGGGATTACAGGCGTGAGCCGCCGTGCCCGGCCAATTTCACCTATTTCTTTTTTTAATACATCTACTAAAAACACATGTGTGGTTTGCATTATTTTTTTTTCTTTATTTTTATTTTTTTAGAGACAGGGTCTCACGCTGTTACCCAAGCTGGAGTGCAGTGCAGTGGCACCATCATGGCTCCCTACAGCTCAAACTCCTGAGCTCAGGCAATCCTCCCACCTCAGCCTCCTGAGTAGCTGGGACGATAGGCAGGTGCCACCACACCCAGCTAATTTATTTTATTTTTTGTAGAGATGGGGTCTTGCTATGTTCCCTAGGCTGGTCTTGAACTCCTGGGCTCCAGTGATCCTCCTGTTTTGACCTCCCAAAGTGCTGGGGTTACAGGTGTGAGCCACCATGCCCAGCCTTGCATTATATTTCTACCGGACAATGCTGAGCTAGACAGAGAGGAGGGTAGTGACAAAATGGAAGCAGTGTTTGCAGATGAACAGTCTTACATTAGTGTGCAAGATGGATGTGGTTATAGAGGAAACTAGAGAGAGGGAGTCCAGATTACCAACCTACAGGATTGGTGTGACATGCATGCAAATTTGACCAATTTGCCATTAATTCTCCAGTTTAACCCAGCCAATCAAGCCCACCACCAACCCCCTTAACCTAGTTTTTCTTTTCTTTTTTTTTTTTCTGAGACGGAGTCTTGCTCTGTCACCCGGGCTGGAGTGCAGTGGCTGGATCTCAGCTCACTGCAAGCTCCGCCTCCCGGGTTTACGCCATTCTCCTGCCTCAGCCTCCCAAGTAGCTGGGACTACAGGCGCCCGCCACCTCGCCCGGCTAGTTTTTTTTTGTATTTTTTAGTAGAGACGGGGTTTCACCATATTAACCAGGATGGTTTTGATCTCCTGACCTCGTGATCCGCCCGTCTCAGCCTCCCAAAGTGCTGGGATTACAGGCTTGAGCCACCACGCCCGGCTAACCTAGTTTTTCTTTACACCTGGAAATTATGAGTTTAGGATTGCCAACATGGACAAATCATCTACAGCCTCTACAGCCAGGCTTTGGGATCCCAGCCTCCCACTCTCACAGCTTTGTCTCCCATGACTCCATTCTTAGTTCCTCTGGCCTTTAGCCTGACACTGATCTTACCACTTTTTCCTTAGCGGTTCTCTGGACAGTCCAAGGCTCGATGCATCGAGAGCCTCCTCCGAGCGATCCACTTTCCCCAGCCACTGTCAGATGATATTCGGGCTGCTCCCATCTCCTGCCATGTCCAGGTTGCACATGAGAAGGAACAGGTATCCTGCCCACTGCTGGTCATTCAACAAATACTTCTTGAGTACTTTCAATGTGCCAAGAAGTTTGTTTGGCACTGGGTTTACAAAGCTCAGTGGCATTCTGCTCACAAGGACTTCCACATTCATGGGGGAGACATGACTGTGATAAGTGGTCATGGAGGTGTGAAAAAGGTACTACAGGGGCACAGAAAAGGGATCTTCTATTCTGCCTAGGAAGGGAGTCAGGAAAAAGAGGCAGAAAGGGTATTTGGACTGGGTTTTGAAGGACGAATAGGAGTTTTCCTGGTCAAAATGAAGGTTTCTCTCTGCTCTTAATCCACCTTGTTACCACCTTCTAGTCTTCATAACATCCAATTTCCATCTAACCTGGTGGCTCCTGATTCCTATATCAAATGCTTTAACTCCTGCAGGGTTCTGTTTTTTTTTGAGAGGGAGTCTTGCTCTGTCACCTGGGCTGCTGGAGTGCAGTGGCGCGATCTCGGCTCACTGCAACCTCTGCGCTCCCGGGTTCAAGAGATTCTCTTGCTTCATCCTCCCAAATAACTGGGATTACAGGTGCCAGCCACCAATGCCTGGCTAATTTTTGTATTTTTAGTAGAGATGGGGTATTGCCATATTGGCCAGGCTTGTCTCAAACTCCTGAACTTAAGTGATCTGCCTGCCTCGGCCTCCCAAAGTGCTGGGATTACAGGTGTGAGCCACTGTGCCCGACCTTCCCCCGGGGTTCTTTCTCAAATGACCTAATTCCCTCAGGCTTCAGTGTCCGCTGCCTCTTCCCCACAGGTGATCCCCATCGCCTTGCTGAGCCTCCTATTCCGGTGCTCGATTACTGAGGCTCAGGCACACCTGGCTGCAGCTCCTTCTGTCTGTGAGGCTGTCAGGAGTGCTCTTGCTGGGCCAGGTCAGAAGCGCACCGCGGACCCCCTGGAGATCCTAGAGCCTGACGGTCAGTGAACCCGTGTTTCTGGGTGGGTGAAAGGGGCCCAACCCTGCCCACTTCAGCCCAGCCGGCCCAAGGGGACTTGTGCTAGCAGCATATGTGGGAGGAAGAAGTCCCGTTTCCAGGGGCACCAGCAGCCCAGGGTAGGAAGAAAGATTCTCTCCATTTTGGGGGAGAGTTCTTGCTCTTGACCTAGTGGTTTCTACTCTCAGCGACTTATTCCGATTTGAGAAATAAAATGAAATGTCTTATTTTGGAAAGTTAACCTTTCAAAGTCAGTAAATCAAATAGTAGATTAGAGGTGGGACAGGATGGGTGGCATGGGTTGGTCTTAACAGCAGATTTGTTTCTTTAATTCTGCCCCCAACTCAATTTCATTGGTCCCTAATACAAGCCTTATACTAACATCCCTATATTTTCATTACCAACATGCAGCCAGGTATACATACGTGCACACACACTCCAGTCCCACACAGACACACAATGAGAGGTGGGAACTTTTAGATAATTCCAGGGGAAGAGGGAAGAAGTTGTGTACCTAACAGGAAATCCAGAAAAAGGGCAGTCTTCATCAGACATGACAAGATCTAGAATGAATGCTACATCCATGCATTAGACCATGAAATGAGGGTCACATCCCCTGCCCGTGTTTGTAAGAGGAACATAAGGAACTCTGGGGGTGCTGAAAGCCCTTGGTGGTGGGACCCAACAAACACTAGAAACCCCAGGCTGTACATTTGAGACATCAGCTGCCCCATGTTTTCACAAATTAAAGGACCCTTGTTCATCCTAGATTCATGGCAGCTCGTTAGGGCCTGTGATAGATGGCCCTGACAGTAGAGAGCTGATTCCTCCTTGTGCCTGAGAAATATCCAGGAAATAGACACTCAGGAACATTCCTCTGGGGATGAAACTTGCTGGAAAGGTCCCCGGAACTTTTAGGCAGGAGGGTGACTGCAAAGGAGCCAGATTTTGGTTTTATGGGGATAGGGTAATCAACCTTTTTAAGGTGGCCATGGGCCCCTCTGTGCATCTGCGGGCCTGCAGCCTCTATCTGAGCTCTGTTTTCCTGTTCCACATCTTCACACTGATGCCTTGGATCATCAGTAATCCCCCTTTCCCCAGCCACTACTCTCACGGTGCTTTCTGAGTACCACCCCTTTCATCCTCCACAAACACCTCTCCCAAATTCAAGATAGCTAAAGTTAGGAAAGGCTCCTGCAAAGGCCCTCTGCTTCTCTTTACCCACAACTCCCTACCACATTCTTTCATGGGGTCAGTTCATCTCTGAGCATGGTGTCATGAACATTGTCAAGTCTGAGAAGATACCTAGCATTCTGGGACCCCAAAAGTCAGAGCACCCCTTGATCCTGTTGATAATACCAACCTGTACAGTAGCTCCCCTCCCATATTTGGAGGGGCTAGGGCACAGGGTTAGATTTCTTCAAGGCTGGATGCAGAAGAACTCTAGAAGCCCTGAGTTCTTTTAGTTGCCAAGTACATGGATGGCATGAAGACATCAAGTGAATTCAATTCTTACATAGTTGGACACAATATTCAGGTATTATGGACAAGGTGGAGGACTGTTCAGCCTTGGGGGACATTAGAAGCTAGACACACTCTGGCATTGTGGCAGAGACAAGATGACTAAGATCTGATCCCTACCCCTTAGAAACTCACAAGCACATAGCAATTGGAATACAAGACAGAGTTGAAGTGGATTAAACAGCAGGGTAAGTACAGAGAGCTGTTGAAATTACAGGGTAGGCCAAGAGTCAAGGAAAGTTTTGGAAGAAAGGAGGCTGGGGTGGGGTAAAGGAACAGCCAAAGAAAACCCAAGAAGGTTTGAAGACTCACAGTGGGATATGGATCTGATAGCAGAGAATCCGGTCATTGTCAATGGGATTTGTGCTCTAGGCAGAGCTAAACAAGTTCAAAGATTTTTTTAGAACTATTCAGAGACAAATGATAGGGTGACAACTTTTGCGGTTATTTGGAGAAAGTAAACATCTGAGGGCAAAAACAGCAAGAGAGTAATCCATTATTAATACAAGGCAGTAATTATGTAGAAAGTACTAAAGGGCCTGGGCCTGAAGACTGGATTAGATTGTGGAAGATGAAGAAAACAATTTCCCAGCGTATGTATTTGCTGGATCAAAAGCAAAAGGGGGCCAGGTGTGCCATCCTAGCTACTTGAGAGGCTGAGATGGAAAGATCACTTGAGTCCAGGAGTTCAAGGCCAGGCTGGGCAACATAACAAGACCCTGGCTCTAAAAAAGAAAAAAAAAAACAAGAGGGGGTGGGGCAAAAGATATTTGGATATTGCATATACTCTAAGCCTGATATTTTATATATATATAACTGAACTCATGAACTCGCCTCCAAAATCAGCTACCTATTCTTTTCATAATTTAGACTGTCTGTCTCTCCTTTTTTTTTTTTTTAAGGAAAGGGTCTCACTATGTTGTCCAGACTGCAGTGCAGTGGTGCGGTCATAGCTCACTGCAGCCTCGAACTCCTTGGCTCAAGCAATCTTCCTGCCTCAGCCTCCTGAGTAGCTAGGACTGCAAATGTGCACCACCACATCCGGCTCAAATTTTTTTTTTTTTGGTAGAGATAGGGCCTTGCTACGTTGCTCAGGCTGGTCTTGATTCCTGGCCTCCAGTGATCTTACTGCTTTAGCCACCCAAAGTGCTGGGATCATATGTGCAAATCACCACACCTGGCCAACATTCATCTGGTCTAACATTCAGATTGTTCAGAATGTTACACAGCCTGGAGCCAGCTCTTGAATATTAGATAGGCTGTAACATTGAAAGAGGATGTTGGGACCAGGTAGGAGACAGAGGGGCCTCCATTTGGTTTCAGGGATGGGCTCTACAAATACAGCAAAAATGCCTAAGATCCAGTGGAAACTTAGGGTTGGACCCAATTGGACAGGTGGGTCAAATCCTAGGGTTGAGAGGACAGGTACTGTATCTAGGTGATGCAAAATGCTCCCATCCTGGGAGACAGAAGTGGGTCATTTTTAAGCTAGTGACTGGGGTGCTGTGAAAAAGATAAGGAAAAAGACAAGAAGAGGATCCCTGGAGCATCTTGTAGTCACAGAAAGTAAAGAATTGCTCAAAACCTCCACATGGATGAGAATATGTCAAAGGGATACAGGAGCCATTGTGAAAGAGCTGCTAGTGCCTAAAGTGGGAACAATTTGAGCAACAAAATAAATACACAAGCTGGGCATGGTGGTAGATGACAGTAGTCCCAGCTACTTGGGAAGTGAGGTGGGAGGATCGATTGCGTAAGCCCAGGAGGTCGAGTCTGCAATGAGCTGTAATCATGCACTGCACTCCAGCCTGGGCGACAGAGTGAGACCCTGTCTCAAATAAATAAATAAAATAAAATAACACTTGGTTTAAAAAATACATAAATACACGTGAATTCATACCATTATAAGCAAATGATTGAATAAATAAAGTGTGGGAAAGTACCAATTTTTCCTAAAGAATTCTAAATAATAAACACATACACACACGCCAGCACACACACACACACTCCTTTAGGAAATGGAGCTTAATCACCCCACACCACCTCCTCCTAATGCTGATTTAGGGCTCTTTTTTTTTTTGAGACGGAGTCTGTTTATCGCCCAGGCTGGAGTGCAGTGGCTGATCTCAGCTCACTGCAGCCCGCTTCCGGTTCATGCCATGTTCCCTCAGCCTCCCGAGTAGCCGGGACTACAGGCGCCCGCCACTTCGCCCGGCTAGTTTTTTTGTATTTTTTAGTAGAGACAGGGTTTCACTGTTGTTAGCCAGGATGGTCTTGATTTCCTGACCTCGTGATCCGCCAGTCTCGGCCTCCCAAAGTGCTGGGATTACAGGCTTGAGCCACCGCGCCCGGCCTAGGGGTTCTCTTACAAAAAAACAGAGTATGGGAAAGGGAATGGATTTTACAGTGGAAAAACCAGGCAAGCACTACCCTAATCAAGTAATCAAAATGAGCATCACCAGCTGGTATCACGTACCTCCTGATATGATATATGAGAAGGGCATGTCACCTCTGTGGTATTCTTCCCCCAAACACATAACCTCAGTCTAAGCATAAAGAAAACATCACAGTAACCCAGCTTTAGGGACATATTACAAAATACCTGTTCATATTACAAAATACCTGAAAATTTTCAGTCGTGGAAAACAAGGAAAGACTGAGAAACTGTCATAGACCAGAAGAGGCTTAGGAGGCATGACTCATGTACAGGGTGCTACCCTCGGTTGGATCCTGGAAAGATAAAGGACTTTAGTGGCAAAACTGGTGAAATCACATGAAATCTGGAGTTTAGTTAATAGTAAATATACCAATGTTAATCTCATAGTTTTGACAAATGTACCAAAGTTATATAAGATGTTAATGTTAGGTGAAACTAGGTGAAGAATATATGGGATATACTATCTTTGTAACTTTTCTGTAAACCTGAAATTTTTTGAAAACAAAAAAGTTTATTCAAAAAATAAACTGAAAACCTTTCCTCTTAGATCTGGAACATGACAAAGATCCCCACTTTCACTACTGTTATTCAACGTAGTACTGGAAGTCCTAGCTAGAGCAATCAGACAAGAGAAAGAAATAAAGGATATCCAAATTGGAAAGGAAGAAGTCAAGTTATCCTTATTTGAAGATGATGTGATTATTTATTTATTTATTTAATAATTATTATTATTGTTTTTGAGACACAGTCTCGCTCTGTCGCCCAGGCTGAGGTGCAGTGGCACAATCTCGGCTCACTGCAACCTCCGCCTCCCGGGTCCAATCGATTCTCCTGCCTCGGCCTCCTGAGTAGCTGAGATTATAGGTGCATGCCACCATGCCTGGCTAATTTTTTATATATTTTTTTCGTAGAGACGGGGTTTCACCATGTTGGCCAGGCTGGTCTCGAACTCCTGACCTTGTGATACACCTGCCTCAGCCTCCCAAAGTGTTGGGATTACAGGTGTGAGCCACTGCACCCGGCAAAATCTCTACAATGAAAACTATAAAACACTGATGAGAGAAATTGAAGATGGCACAGAAAAATGGAAAGATATTCCATAATCATGGATTGGAAGAATCAATGTTAAAATGTCCGTAGTACCCAAAGCAATCTACAGCTTCAATGCAATCCCTATCAAAATATCAATGACATTCTTCACAGAAATAGAAAAAAACGTCCTAAAATTTATATGGAACCACAAAAGACCTAGAATAACCACAGCTATCCTGAGCAAAAAGAACAAAACTAGAGAAATCCATTACCTAACTTCAAATTACATTACAGAGTTATAGTAACCAAAGCAGCATGGTACTGGCATAAAAACAGATACATAGACCAATGTAACAGAATAGATAACTCAAAAACAAATTCATATACCTACAGTGAACTCATTTTTGACAAAGGTGCCAAGAACATACATTGGGGAAAAGACAGTTTCTTTAATAAATGATTCTGGGAAAAGTGGATCTCTCATATGGTTTGGTTCTGTGTTGCCACCCAAATCTCATGTTGAATTATAATTTTCAATGTTGCAGGAGGGACCTGCTGGGAGGCGATTGGATAATGGGAGTAGAGTTCCCCCATTCTGTTTTCATGATAGTGAATGAGTTATCACAAGATCTTATGGTTTAAAAGTGTGTGGCACTCTCCTCTTCGTGCTTTCTCTCTTTCCTGCTGCTGTGTGAAGAAGGTGTTGGCTTCTGCTTCGCCTTCCACCATGATTGTAAGTTTCCTAAGGCCTCCCAGTCATATTTCCTGTTAAGCCTGTGAAACTGTGAGTCAATTAAACCTCCTTTCTTCATAAATTACTCACTCTCAGGTAGTGTATCCATATGCAGAAGAATGAAACTAGACCCCTATCTCTTGCCACATACAAAAATCAAATCAAAATGGATTAGAGACTTAAATCTCAAATTATGAAACTACTGTCAGAAAACATCGGGGGAAACTCTCTAGGACAGTACCTTGGGCAAAAGTTTCTTGAGTAATTTTCTATAAGCACAGGAAACCAAAGCAAAAATGGACAAATAGGATCACATTAAGTTAAAAAGCTTTTGCACAGCAAAGGAAATAATCAACAAAGTGAAGAGACAATCCACAGAATGGGAGAAAATGTATAGAAACTACCCATATGACAAGGGATAATAACTATATATATGTATATATGGAGCTCAACTCTATAGGAATAAATCTAATAATCCAATTTAAAAATTGGCAAAAGAGTCGAATAGACGGCTGGGTGCGGTGGCTCATGCCTGTAATCCCAGTACTTTGGGAGGCTGAGGTGGGCGAATCACGAGGTCAGGAGTTCAAGAACAGCCTTGCCAACATGGTGAAACCCCGTCTCTACTAAAAATACAAAAATTAGCGGGGCATGGTGGCACGTGCCTGTAATCCCAGCTACTAGGGAGGTTAAGGCAGGAGAATTGCTTGAACCAGGACCCAGGAGGTGGAGGTTGTAGTGAGCCGAGATTGTACCATTGCACTCCAGCCTGGGCTACAGAGCAAGACTCTATCTCAAAAAAAAAAAAAAAAGATTTGAATAGACATTTCTCAAAAGAAGACATACAAACGGCAAACAATTATATGAAAAAGTGCTCAACATCACTGATCATCAGAGAAATGCAAATCAAAACTACAATGAGATATTATCTCACTCCAATTAAAATGGCTTTTATACAAAAGACAGGCAGTAACAAATGCTGGAGAGAATGTGTAGAAAAGGGAACCCTCGTATACTGTTGGGAATATAAATTAGTATAGCCGCTATGGAGAGCAATACTACTGCTGGATATAAAGACAAAAGAAAGGAAATCAGTATATTGAAGAGATGTCTGCACTCCCATGTTTGTTGCAGCACTGTTCACAATAGCCAAAATTTGGAAGCAACCTAAGTGTCCATCAACAGATGAACAGGTAAAGAAAATGTGGTACATATACACAATGGAGTACTATTCATCCATAAAAAAATAAGATTCTGTCATTTGCAACAACATGGATAGAACTTATTTCACTTATTATGTTAGGTGAAATAAGCCAGGTACAGAAAAACAATTGTTGCGTGTTCTCACTTACTTGTGGGATCTAAAAATCAAAACAGGCTGGGCGTGGTGGCTCGCCTGTAATCCCAGCACTTTGGGAGGCCAAGGCAGGTGGATCACTTGAGGTTAGAAGTTCAAGACCGGCCTGGTCAACATGGCAAAACCCCTTCTCTACTAAAAATACAAAAATTAGCTAGGTGTGGTGGCGGGCGCCTGTAATACCAGCTACTTGGGAGGCTGAGGCAGGAGAATGGCTTGAACCCAGGAGGCAGAGGTTGCAGTGAGCTGAGATTGTGCCACTGCACTCCAGCCTGGAGACAGAGTGAGACTCCAGCTCAAAAAAAAAAAAAAGAAAAAAAAATTACTTGACCTTATATTCTAGTTTGTGGTTTGGGACATTTAACACCATACCTGGACTTCCGGGGAGTGACTGGCTCCAGAGAAAATGCTTGTAGGGCAGAACGGGCCACTTGGGAGGCCTGCTTCTTTAAAACCTTGCCTCCATACTCCCTACTTAACGACAAGCTGTCTAGCCCAATGCTAGAAGAGTCATAAAGGAGTTCTTCCCTGAGATTTGGCTGTCAGAGCAGAGTCTGTGGACAACTGCAGGAAGGGGCAGCAGATGGTACTCTGGGTATGGCTCAGAGAAGAGACCTAAGTAGCATGCACATTGGCTGGATGCCATCAGATTTACCTTGGGATGCCCATTGTGATGTCATATGGAGTCACAGCCTTGAGGCAGAAAACTCTTTGGCTGAGAAGAGCATGGGGTTGAGAAATGGCACCAATTTGGGGGATGGACATCCCACTGCCATCATATATCAGCCTTCTATTACTATTTGTTTTTTTTATTTGGGGGCTTTGGATGCTGTTTTCTGGGAATCGGAGCCGGAAGCAGGTGGCAGCCAAGATAAACTCAGAGGTATGTGATGTAGCCCTCCCTTGAAACGAACTGGTCCCACTCCTGAGGCCATAGAAACTGCCATACTTTGGGCCATGGGAGGAACTGGATGCAGGGAGAGGGGAGCTGAGACAGTGCCCATGGATGTCTTCCTATAGGTCACTATAAATCCTTTTTCCTTCAATTCATTTCAACAGACCTTGGGCACCTGTTATATATGGCAGTGTAGTAGACATTGAGGGAGAGTAAAAGACTATCCCCACTCTCTAGGAGCTCGAGATGAAGTGGGGGAGACGGATATACACATAACTGAAAAGAGAATGTGATAAGAGTTAATAGAGGTATAAATGTTGCTAAAGACATGGGAGGTAGACATTATTTTGAACTAGGGGGTCTATAAAATGCCACCTGGGAGAGCTCAGGTTTGAGTGTGCTTCAGAGGAAGAGTGGGATTTTGAAGGTGGTTGGGGTGAATAGAGGAAGGCAGTGGAAACATTTCAAAAAAGAGGGAATACATTGGAAAAAAGGTGTGGGAATGGGAAGAGTATTGGATGTGTTTGAGGAGAGATGTCAGCAGTCTGGATGGAGCATAGGACTGTAGGGACTCAGATAAAAAGTTGACAAGTTGACAGAGGTCACATTGTAGAGCTTTGAACGCCAGGCTGAATACTTTGCATAAATATGACTCTGTGCAGTTTGAAAGACATCAAAGATTTTAAAGCCCGATAAAAATGTGCTTAGATCTGTGCTTTGAGAAGTGCTTCTCAAACTTTAACATGCATATGAATCACCTGGCGGGTCTTGTTAAAAAGCAGATTCTGATGTAGTAAGTCTGGGGTCAGGACTGAGTTTCTACAGTTCTAACAAGCTCCCAGATGATGCTGCTGCCCTTGGACTGAGGACCACACACTAAGAGTGAGGTTTTAAATACTTCCAGTAAGCTTATATGATAGTTCTCTGGCATAGCTAGGCTATTTTCATGGTTTAGTGGGAAGAAGGGAGGAAACAAAAAAATCAGAGCGGTACGGTTAAAAAGAGAACATAGCTGGGTACAGTGGCTCATGCCTGTAATCCCAGCACTTTGGGAGGCAGAGGTGGGCAGATCACTCGAGGTCAGGAGTTCGAGACCAGCCTGGCCAGCATGGTGGAACCCCGTGTCTACTAAAAATACTAAATTAGCTGGGCGTGGTGGCATGTACCTGTAGTCTTAGCTACCGGGGAGGCTGAGGCAGGAGAAACGCTTGAACCCGGGAGGTGGAGGTGGCAATGAGCTGAGACCACACCATTGCACTCCAGCCTGGGTGACAGAGCAATACTCTGTCTCAAAAAAAAAAAAAAAAAAAAAAGGAAAAGAGAACATAAATTAATTCCCCAACTATTTATCACCCACTCCTACCCCCATTTCAACTCCTCTGTGCACTATTGATACGGCAGTAAGTGGAAGAGACAAAAACATCTGCTATCAGGGATGTGAAAGTGGAGGAGGTATTGGGGTGAATGTTTGGATGTGGAAGGTGTTGCAAGACTCCCTTGCAAAGGAGGGATAAGAGACTGAGTCTATTTTTCCTGATGCAGAGTTAATTATAAACATTATCATCATTTTCTATGAGGACTATATTCATCATGGTATTTCCAGTGCCTTGTATACTGGCTGGCATATAGTGAGTACTCCGTAGTTGTTTGTGAAATGAACGAACGACTTCTCGGTTTTAACCCTGAATGACTCACAGGATGATGGTGCTTTAAACAACATAGGCAACATTAGACAGGAAATGCTGTGAATGTGGTGGGAGGCAGAATATGAACTATCGTGTTGGAAGTGCTTGTAAAATTTATGTGGAGATATTCATCAAGCAGCTCAAATTAATGGCCGAGACTTGTGATGTTCAATATGGTATCCGCTAGTCATATGTGACCATTTAAATTATTTATTTTTGAGACAAGGTCTCACTCTGTCACCCAGGCTGGAGTGCAACTCACGGCTCACTGCAACCTCAACCTCCCAAGCTGAAGTGATTCTCCTACCACAGTCTTCCGATTAGCTGAGACTACCGGCCCATGCCACCATGCCTAGCTAATTTTTGTATTTTTTGGTAGAGAGAGGGTATCGCCATGGTGCCCAGCTGATCTCAAACTCCTGGGCTCAAGCGATCCACACACCTCAGCCTTCCAAAGTGCTGGGACTACAGGCATGAGTCACCATACCCGACCTTAAGTTAATTAAAATTAAATAAAATTTAAAATTCAGTTTCTGGCTGGGCGTGGTGGCTCATGCCTATAATTCCGGCACTTTGGGAGGCCGAGGCAGGTGGATCACTTGAGGTCAGGAGTTTGAGACCAGCCTGGCAAACATGGTGAAACCCATCTCTACTAAAAATACAAAAATTAGCCAGGCGTGGTGGCGCATGCCTGTAGTCCCAGCTACTCAGGAGGCTGAGGCAGGAGAACCGCTTGAACCTGGGAGGCAGAAGTTGCTGTGAGCCGATATTGCACCACTGCACTCCAGCCTGGGCAACAGAGCAAGACTCTGTCTCCAAAAAATAAAAATAAAAATAAATAAAATTCAGTTCCTCTATTGCAGTAGCTACATTTCAAGTGCTCACATGTAACTAGAGGCTCTCATATTGGATAGGACAGATGTAGAATATTTCCATCATCATAGAAAATTCTATTGGGTAGTGCCAGCCTAGACCTAGATCTTGAAGACAGATGTGGCTATAGTTATGTGGGGGTCACAAGGTCCTTTCCATTTATTTTATCAGAAACATCTCTCAAATTCAGCAATCGAGATCTAGATCGTCTTAACTAAAACTTCATCTCTTGAAGTATTTACAGTCTTGCAACTGGTCTCCTACTTTTCCAGCCTGGAGCACAGACCTTGCCTCTACAAAACAAAAAGACAACACACAGGTTGGGCATGGTGGCTTGTCCCTGTAATCCCAGCACTTTGGGAGGCTGAGGCAGGCGGATCACCTGAGGTCAGGAGTTCGAGACCACCCTGTCTCTACTGAAAATACAGCTGGGTATGGTGGCGTGCACCTGTAGTCCCCGCTACTAGGGAGTCCCAGCTACTCCAGAGGCTCCCAGGTTCAATGGTTTGAACCTGGGAGGCGGAGATTGCAGTGAGCCAAGATCGTCCCACTGCACTGCACTCCAGCCTGGATGACGGAGCAAGACACTGTCTCAAAACAAACAAACAAACAAACAAAGACAACACACACAAAACCCCCAAAGCTAATTGTGTCGCTCTGCTAAAGGTAACTAAGCACACAAAATTTCTGTGTACTCTATTGCCTGCAGCAGCATTTCCAAAACTTTTTTGACTCTCAAACTTCTTTCATTCTCATAATTTTGTCAACCTCCTTAGGAACTTAAAAAGCATTTTGTCCATTTTTCATGAGTTATTTAAATAAATTTTATTTTAAAACAATATCTTTTTATAATTGCAAAGTTATTTTTAACATCATCTTTAAGAGTAAAAGATGTATGTCTACTTTTTCTTCTGTAACCAGTGATGCATGACATTTAATTGATTTTATATTAGGTATGAGAATTTTCACAACAATTGGGTATGAGAAATGGCAAGGGCTTTTTTCTTTCTTTCTTTTTTTTTTTTTTGGTCTATATCAAATATAATCTGGCTTAAGTCTCGCTTTAACTAGGTTGGCAAAAAAAAAAAAAAAAAGTCCAGTATCATTTTTCCTCTCCAACCTTTGTGTTGTGTAAGAACTCCAGAGTGTCTGCAGTTTATCCAGAGTAGAAGTGAGTCAGGGCCTTAAGCCACAGGGATAGCTCTTGCTTTTCTTCTTAGCCATCTGAAGTCAAAAAACTGTGTCTCAACCTCTCTCTGCCAGTCTCAGGGGTCTTTGTTAAGGTCCCTAAACTGCTGCACCTGGGCTCTTAACACCAGAAGGGCTCCGGGACCCCCTACTGAGGGTCCTCCTGTCTACTGCACCTGCGGCTTCAGCATTGTTTCCATTTCAAGAGGCCAGCTTTCCTCCTGTCTCAACCCTCTGGCACATTTCAATTTAAAATTTTCGCAGATCTAGACTTATTTGACGGTTGTGTTTTAGGTTCCTGACAATTTTTTAAGTCCTGAAAAACTAAGTCCCTGCTGTGCATTAGGAGTTCTAAAACCCTATGAACAAAGGCCTGGCTACCTTCTTTGGTATGGGAAAACATGAATCTACTTCCTTTCTCAGAAAGACGCAGCAATAAAAATACAGTGTAAATTACTCAGGAAGTCACTCTGCTTCATAAAACAACCAATACAATTTCTTACTACATATTTATGTAATAAAGAGCTTTTTTGTTAACAAATACATTTTTATTAAGGTACAATTGAATACCATAAAATGCACAGATATCAAATGTATAGGGTGATGAGTTTTGATAAATTTATATACCTATGTATCTAAAGCCCTAATAAAGCTAAGGCATAGCCATAAACCCTGAATAGTTCCCTCATGTTAGTTTGTAGTCTCTGCCCTCCTCTCTGCTCAGACACAACCTCTATTCTGATTTCTATTGTCATGGATTAGTTTTGCCTATTCTTGAACCTTGCAAAAAATAGAATCATACAGTATATATTCTTGTGTATCTGACTTCTTTTGCTAAGCATTATGTGTTTGAGATTCATGTTGTTGGCAACAATTTTTTTTTTTTGTCTGAGACAGAGTCTTGCTCTGTCACCCAGGCTGGAGTACGGTGGTGCAATCCTGGTTCGCTGCAGCCTCTGCTTCCCAGATTCAAGCGATTCTCCTGGCTCAGCCTACCAAGTAGCTGGGATTACAGGTGTGTGCCACCATGCCCGGCTAACTTCTGTATTTTTTTTTTTTTTGAGACGGAGTCTCGCTCTGTCTCTCAGGCCGGAGTGCAGTGGCATGATCTCGGCTCACTGCAAGCTCCGTCGCCTCCTGGGTTCACGCCATTCTCCTACCTCAGCCTCCCAAGTAGCTGGGACTACAGGTGCCTGCGACCACGCCTGGCTAATTTTTTTGTATTTTTAGTAGAGACGGGGTTTCACCGTGTTCGCCAGGATGGTCTCGATCTCCTGACCTAGTCATCTGCCCGCCTCGGCCACCCAAAGTGCTGGGATTACAGGCGTGAGCCGTCTTGTCCGGTCGACAACAACAAATTTCAAAGTGACATTATACCATATTGTGCTTGTTAATTTGGGGACCCAGGGTATATTGAAATGTAGAATGAAATTTAACGACCTATTATGGCATTAAAAATAGCCAAGAAAAGGCTCTGTGATCCTATATTTGGAATTCTTGCACATTGCATTTCAAAGTCAATTTTTTTTTCGAGACAGAATCTTACTCTGTTGCCCAGGTTGGAGTGCAGTAGCTCGATCTCAGCTCACTGCACCCTCCATCTCCTGGGTTCAAGTGATTCTGCTGTCTCAGCCTCCCAAGTAGCTGGGACTACAGGCATGCACCACCATGCCTGGTTAATTTTTGTAGTTTTAGTAGAGATGGGATTTTGCCATGTTGGCCAGACTAATTTTGAACTCCTGACCTCAGGTGATCTGCCTGCCTTGGCCTCCCAAAGTGCTGGGATTACAGGCGTGAGTCACTGCACCTGGCCTGTTTATTTTTTGTAGTTAAAAAAGTTATGTCTATATGATAAAAAAAAGGTTTCAGGATTTTAATTACACATAACGCATTGTTGGTGGGTTTCTTACCTCCAATAGGAGAGGAATTGCTTGGTCATGTGGTATATATGTTTAACTTTAGTAGATGATACCAGTTTTCTAAAGTGATTATACCAAGAATAGCATCTGAGAATTCTAGTTGCTCCACCTTCTTGCCAACACTTGGCATTGTCCATCTTTTTCTTTTTTCTTTCTTTTTCTCTTTCTTTTTTTTTTTTTTTTTTTTGAGACAGAGTCTTGCTCTGTCGCCCAGCCTAAAATGCAGTGGTGCTGTCTTGGTTCACTGTAACCTCTGCCTCCTGAGATCAAGTGATTCTCTTGCCTCATGGAGATCAAGTGATTCTCCTGCACCACCATGCCTGGCTGATTTTTTAGATGGTGTTTCACCGTGTTGGCCAGGCTGGTCTTGAACTCCTGACCTCAGGTGATCTGCCCCCCTCGGCCTCCCAAAGTACTGAGATTACAGGTGTGAGCCATTTTGCCCAGTCCATCTTTCTCATTTTAGTCACCTGGTAAGTCTGTGTGGTATTGTATTGTGGTTTTAATGTGCACTTCCCTAATGGCTAAAGATAATGTACAACTTCTCATGTTTATTGGCCATTTGGAAATTCTCTTTTGTGAACTGTCTGTTTGAATCTTTTGTGTGTTTTTAATAATTGGGTTACCAGTGTTTCTTTTACTTAACTGATTTGTAGGAATTCTTTGAATACTATGGACATGAGTCCTTTGTCACATACAGGTATTTAAAATAAATTCTACCACTCTGTGACTCACTTTTTCATTTACAATGGTGTCTTAATGACCAAAAGTTCTAAATTTTAATGAAATCCAATTTATGAAGTTATGTTCTTAAGATTAGTATTCCCCTCCTTACCCCTACCCCCAGTGCAAGAAACCGTTGCTTACCACTAGGCCGTGAAGTTACCCTTCTATATTTCTTCTAGAAGCCTTATTTTTTTTTCTTTCACATTTAGCTCTATGATCCATCTCAAATTACTTTTTGTGTATGGTGTGAGATAGAGGTCAACACTCCCCTCCTCCCCATATAGATATCTAATTCTTCCAGTAGGGCAGGAACTAGGGTAAAAATGAGTGAGGTACTCACCTTGAACACAAAATGTAAGGAGCACCAAAAAACTTAATAATCGAGATATTTAATGAAACATTCTTACTCTTTTTCTTACTGAGACTAGGTTTTGTTCTGTTGCCCAGGCTGAAGTACAGTAGTGTGATTACAGCTTACTGCAGCCTCAACCTCTTGGGCTCAAGTGATACTCCCACCTCGACCTCCCAAGTAGCTGGGACCAGAGACGTGCTTCACCAAACCTGGCTAATTTTTGTGTTTTTTTTTGTGGAGATGGGGTTTTGCCATGTTGCCCAGTCTGGTCTTGAACTCCTGAGTTCAAGTAATCTGCCTGCCTTGGCCTCCCAATGTGTAGGATTACAGGCATAAGCCACCATGCCTGGCCTAATGCAATGTTATTAAAAAATAAAAATTAATGCAAAAATTCCATGATGAACAAAATATCAGAATTTAAAATCTGATCCTACACTTTCACGACTCTTTCTCACCACTTCACTGTAATCCCTGTCCTTTCCTCCAGCACCATTTATTGAAAAGACCATCCTATTCTCAATGAATTTTATTGGTGACCCTGTCATAAATCAGGTAAATGTATATGTGTGGGTCTATTTCAGGACTCTGTGTTTTGTTACATTGGTCTGCCTATCCTCACACCAATATCTTGCTATCTTCAATAATGTAACTTTGTAGTGTTGTAAAATTTGGTAGTGTAAGTCTTCCAACTTTGATTTTTTTTTTTTTTGAGACGGAGTCTCACTCTGTCACCCAGGATAGAGGGCACTGAGGTGGTCTCGGCTCACTGCAACCTCTGCCTCCCAGGTTCAAGTGATTCTCCTGCCTCAGCCTCCCGAGTAGCTGGGATTACAGGTGCACACCACCATGCCCAGCTAATTTTTTTTTTTTTTTTTGAGACGGAGTCTTGCTCTGCCGCCCAGGCTGGAGTGCAGTGGCCGGATCTCAGCTCACTGCAAGCTCCGCCTCCCGGGTTCACGCCATTCCCCTGCCTCAGCCTCCCGAGTAGCTGGAACTACAGGCGCCCTCCACCTCGCCCGGCTAATTTTTTGTATTTTTTAGTAGAGACAGGGTTTCACCGGGTTAGCCAGGATGGTCTTGATCTCCTGACCTCGTGATCCGCCCATCTCGGCCTCCCAAAGTGCTGGGATTACAGGCTTGAGCCACTGCGCCCGGCCTTAATTTTTGTATTTTTTAGTAGAGATAGGGTTTCACTATGTTGGCTAGACTGGTCTTGAACTCTTGACCTCAGATGATCTGCTCACCTTGGCCTCCCAATGTGCTGGGATTGCAGGTGTGAGCCACCAGGCCTGGTCCCAACTTTGACCTTTGAAGTTGTCTTACACTATTCTAGGTCATTGACATTTCCATATATATCTGTGAATCATCTTGTTAATTGTCACAAAAAACACGCAGGGTTTTGATTGAGAAAGTATTGGATTTATAGTTGAGATTGGAGATAACTGACATCCTCAAAATAATAAGTCTTCTGATCCATGAATGTGTTCCTGTCTTGTTTATTTAGACCTTCTTAATTTATCTCAATAATATTTAGTTTTCAATATAGAGGGGTTGTTTGAAGCTATAGTAATACTTTTTCATTTTTATTAAGGAAATTTTAAACAAATTGAAAATATATGGAAATGTGTCATGAATCTTCATGGATCCATCACCCAGCTTCAACTCTCTTACCTCATTATTTTGAAGCAAATCTCAGATGATAGAATTTCATTTGTAAATATTTTAGTATAGATATCTAAAACATAAGAACTCTTTAAAAATAGTTAAACACAATACGATTATCATGCCCAAAAATTTGACAATAATTTCTTAATACCATCAAATACCCTTCAGCATTCAAATTCCAATTATGGGCTGGGTGGGGTGGCTCACGTCTATAATTCCAGCACTTTGGGAGACTGAGGCAGGAGGACTGCTTGAGCTCAGGAGTTGGAGATCAGCCTGGGCAACATAGTGAAACCCTGTCTCTACTAACAATATAAAAATTAGCTGGTGTGGTGGTATGCGCCTGTGGTCCCAGCTACTCAGGAGGCTGAGGTGGGAGGATCACTTGAGCCTTGGGGGAGGAGGTTGCAGTGAGCCAAGATTGCTCCACAGTACTCCACCTTGGGTGATGGAGCCAGGCCCTGCTTCAAAAACAAAAAAACAAAAAAACAAAAACAAAAACAAAACACAAAGCAAAATTCCAATTGTCTCCTAAGTGATATAAATTATTATTTATAGTCTGTTTATTTGATTCAAGTTCACTGATTGAAATGGATTTGTGTGTCTCTTAAGTGTCTTCTAATCTGTAAATTCTCCATCTTCATTTCTCTCTTTTATTCTATCCATTTATGTTTTGAAGAAATGGGGCCGGGTGCGGTGGCTCACGCATGTAATTCCAGCACTTTGGGAGGCCGAGGCAGGTGGATCACTTGAGGTCAGGAGTTCAAGACCAGCCTGGCCAACGTGGTGAAACTCCACCTCTACTAAAAATATAAAAAATTCACCAGGCATGGTGGCGTGTGCCTGTAATCCCAGCTACTGGGGAGGCTGAGGCAGGAGAATTGCTTGAACCCAGGAGGCAGAGGTTGCAGTGAGCTGAGATCGTGCCACTGCACTCCAGCCTGAGCGACAGAGTGAGACTCTGTCTCAAAAAAAAAAAAAAGGAATAAAAAAGAAAAGAAAAGAAATAAGTTATTTGTCCTCTAGATTTTGCAGTTAACATTTTGCTTATTAAATGTCCATATTTTCATTTAACATGTTCCCTTATCTCCTGTATGTTTTGTAAATGGGGAAGTTGGATCTAAGACTTATCAGAATTAATATTTTTTGAGGAGGGGAAGAAGATATTTCATAGGTGATGATAATCATCAAGAGGCACATAATGTCTGGTTTGGTGTGGTATTTTAAATGTCATTTTCTTTTACTTACTTTTTTTTTTTTTTAAGAGATAGGATCTCTTTGTGTTGCCCAGGCTGAAGTGCAGTGGCACAATCATAGTCACTGCAGCCTTGAACTTTTGGGCTTAAGTGATCCTACCACCTCAGCCTCCTGAGTAGTTACGACTAAAGGAATGTGCACCACACCTGGCTAATTTTTAAAATTTCCTCTGTGGAGGCCAGGCGCGGTGGCTCACACCTGTAATCCCAGCACTTTGGGAAACTTAGCCAGGTGGGATCACCTGAGGTCAGGAGTTTAAGACCAGCCTAGCCAACATGGTGAAACCCCATCTCTACTAAAAGTACAAAAAATTAGTCTGGCATGATAGTGTGCCTGTAGTCTCAGCTACTTGGGAGACTGAGGTAGGAGAATCACTTGAGCTTGGGAGGTGGAGGTTGCAGTGAGCTAAGATCGCGCCACTGCACTCCAACCTGGGTGACAGAGCAAGACTCCGCCTCAAAAAATAAAAATAAAAATAAAAAAAATTTTTTTTGTGGAGATGGGGTCTCACTATATTGCCCAGGCTGGTCTTTAATTCCTGGCTTCAAGCAATCCTCTCATCTTGGTCTCCCAAAGTGCTGGGATTACAGGTGTGAGCAACCATACCCAGCCTTAAATATCATTTTCTAAATGATCCTGATACTTGAAAACACAATAGATTTTTATATATTGACTTTCTACCTAGAGACTTTGCTAAATTTGCTTATCAATTCTAATTATTTATCTATAGATGTTTTGGATATTCTACACAGCTATATTGTCTGCAAATAATAATTTTATTTATTTCTTTCTGATTCTTACACCTTTTCTTTTTCTTGTTTTATTGCATTGATTAGGACTTCCTCTACAATGTTCAATGGAGATGGTATAGTGGGGATTCTTTTTTTTTTTATGTAGAGGATAGTTTGCAATAATTCATCATTTATGTATAATGTTTGCTATATGGTTTTTGCAAATACTCGAACAAATTCAGGAAGTTCCCTTTTATTTCCAGTCTGCAAATAGTTTTAGTATGAATGGGTGTTAATTTTTTTTTTTTTTTTTTTGAGACAGAGTCTCACTCTGTTGCCCTGGCTGGAGTGCAGTGGTGCGATCTCGGCTCGCTGCAACCTCCACCTCTCGGGTTCAAGCGATTCTTGTGCCTCAGCCTCCTGAGTAGCTGGGATTACAGGCAAGTGCCACCATGCCTGGCTAATTTTTGTATTTTTAGTAGAGATGGGGTTTCACCATTTTGTTTAGGCTGGTCTGAAACTCCTGACCTCAGGTGATCCACCCACCTTGACATCCCAAAGTGCTGAGATTTACAAGCATGAGTCACTGCGCCTGGCCGGGTGATAAATTTTATCAAGTGATTTTCATGTCTCTATGTGAGATGGTTATATGGTTTTCTTGTTTATCCTATTAATGTGCTGAATTACACTGAGTTTTGAAAATAAAACAACTGTGAATTCTTGGAATAAATATAATATGTTCTTGATGCTTTTCTTTCTTTTTTTTTTTTTTTTTGAGATGGAGTCTCGCTCCGTCACCCAGGTTGGAGTGCAGTGGTATGATCTCAGCTCACTGCAACCTCTGCCTCCCGGCTTCAAGTGATTCTCCTGCCTCAGCCTTCCTAGTAGCTGGGACTAAGGCACCTGCCACCGTACTCAGCTAATTTGTTGTATTTTTAGTAGAGACGGGGTTTCATCATATTGGATATGCTGGTCTCAAACTCCTGACCTCAAGTGATCCACCTGCCTTGGCCTGCCAAAGTGCTGGGATTACAGGTGTAAGCCACTGTGCCTGGCAGATGCTTTTCACATATTATTGGATTCACTTTGCTGATATTTTGTTTAGGACTTTTGCATCTATGTTCATGAAAGAGATTGGCTTATGATTTTTCTTTCTAATATCGTCCTTATTAGATTTTAGAATCAAGGTTATCCCTGCCTCCTAACATAGAAGGATAAATTATTTCTCTTTTTCACCTCATTATATGAGAGACACCCCTAACACAAAATTCTAAAGGTTTCTGTTGTTTTATGCTAGGCACCTGGAACAAAACCAGATTATTCTTTATTATAACAAATACACATATATAAAAAAGAGACAGGGAGAGAGAGATTTTAAGAAATCGGCTCACAAAATTGTCAGGGCTTAACAAATCGGAAATCCACAGGGCATACCAGAAACTCGAGTTGATGTTGTAGTGTTGAGTCCAAAATCAGCATAGCCCAGGCTAGAAACTCAGGCAAGGATTTCCCATTGCAGTCTTGAGGCAGAATACCTTCCTCTTCAGGAAACCTCAGTCTCTGCTCTCAAGGCCTTCAACTGATTAGGTGATGCCCACCCACATTATGGACATTAATCAGCTTTAAGGTGTACTAATTCTAAATGTTAAGCACATCTGAAAACTACTTTCACAGCAACAAGCAACATCTAGACTAGCTTTTTAAAAAATTTTTAATTATTTTATTTTATTTTTAGATGGAGTCTCCCTCTGGAGTGCAGTGGTGCCAACTCAGCTCACTGTAACCTCTGCCTCCTGGGTTCAAGCAATTCTCCTTCCTCAGCCTCCCGAGTAGCTGGGACTACAGGCGTGTGCCGCCACGTCCAGCTAAGTTTTGTATTTTTAGTAGAGATGAGGTTTCACCATGTTGGCCAGGATGGTTTTGATCTCTTGACCTCGTGATCTGCCCACCTTGGCCTCCCAAAGTGCTGGGATTACAGGTGTGAGCCACCGTGCCCAGTCCTAGACTAGCTTTTGAACAAACAACTGGGGACATAGCTTAGCTAAGTTCACATGAAATTAACCATCACAATCCTATGTTTTCTTCTGAGAGTTTTATAGTTTTACAGCTCTTACATTTAGGTCTTTGCGTCATTTTGAATTAATTTTTGTAGATGGTGTGAATTAAGAGTCCAACTTCATTCTTTTGCATGTGGCTATCTAGTTGTCCCAGCACCATTTGTTGAAGAGACTATTCTTTTCCTATCAAATGGTCTTGTTACCCTTATAGAAAATCAATTGATTTGTAGATATATGGATTTATTTCTAGACTCAATTTGATTTCATAGATCTATATGTTTATCCTTATGCCAGTACCACACTGTTTTGATTACTACAGCTTTGTAAGTTTTAACATCAGGAAGTATGAGTCCTCCAACTTTGTTCTTTTTCAAGATTTTTTGGCTATTCAGGGACCTTTGTAATTCCATATGAATTTTGGGACCAGCTTTTTCATTTCTGTAAAAAAGGCTATTGGGATTTTGAGAGGGATTATACTGAATCTGTAGATTGCTTTGGGGAATATTACCATTTTAACAATATTAAATATTCCAATCCATGAACAAGGGATGTCTTTCCATTTATTTAGGTCTTCTTTAGTTTTTCAACAATGCTTTGAACTTATCAGTGTACAATCTTGCACCTCCTTGTTTAAATTTATTCCTGAGTATTTTATTGTTTTGGATGCTAAGAATGGAGTTGCTTTTATTAGCTCTAATAGGTTTCTTCTGGTTTCTTTCCGATATTCTGTATGTAAGATATGTCATCTGTGAATACAGTTTTACTTGTTCTTTTCTCCTTTGCATGGCTTTTCTTTTCCTTGCCTAATCGCCCTGGTTAGAACTTCTGTACAATTTTAAACAGATGAGGCGTCACTGGGGCAATAGTGCTGACTTCTAGACCCACCGGGGTGAAGGACCTGCTCCAGTGGCTCTACCTGGCAGGAGTTGCACCCCCAGGGCTTTGCCAGGTGGCCCTGCCCACACAGCTTTGGATAGAGGTTGTCTAACCTGTTGAAAGTGAAGCAATGGTCCCCCTTTTTGAAACTGAGGTGGCAGCCCCGATGATCTCTGAATCACCTTCCAGGTTATTCTTTCCTTGTCTTCCAGAATAGTGTATGTTTGTGGCTGAAGAGCTCTATGGTCCCAAATTATAAAATTCAAGAAGACCAACAGCCTTTCCTCATTCCCTCCCATCTCCTGCTCCTTCAGTTCAACCTGGCAGTTTTCCTGCTGTGGTGGCTGATTAAGTCCACGTTTCACACATATACTGATCTCCTTATCAAAGGGTCACTTGGTCACACCTTTAGTTTTCTCTTTGAATAGACTTTCTCATTTTTTGCAATAGGGATAGGCTGAGAACTTTTCATATCCTTAAATTCTAGTTCCTTTTTGCTCAATAATTCCATCTTCAAGTCAATTCTCTCCTCTCTCATTTTACTATAAACAGTCAGGAGAACCAAGGCACTTCTTCAGAACTTTACTTAGAAATCTCATTAGCTAGCCGGGCATGGTGGCTTGTGCCTGTAATCCCAGCACTTTGGGAGGCTGGGGCAGGCAGATCACCTGAGGTCAGGAGTTCGAGACCAGCCTGGCCAACATGGTGAAACCCTGTCTCTACTAAAAATACAAAAATTAGCAGGGTGTGGTGGCAGGTTCCTGTAATGCCAGCTACTTGGGAGGCTAAGGCAGCAGAATCGCTTGAACCCGGGAGGTGGAGGTTGTGGTGAGCCGAGATCACGCCACTGCACTTCAGCCTGGGCAACAAGAGCAAAACTCTGTCTCAAAAGAAAAAAAAAAAGTAAAATAAAAAGAAAAAAAAAAGAAATCTCATTAGCTAAATACCCAGTTTCATGACTCACAAGTTCTACTTTCCATAGAACACTAGAACATGAACATAATTCTGCTAAGTTCTTGGCCACTTTACAAGGATCACCATTTCTCTGTTTCCAATAATATGTTCCTTATTTCTTTATGAGACCTCGTCAGAATGGCCTTTACTGTGCATATTTCTACCAACATTGCGTTCGTGATTACTTAGATATTCTCTAAGAAGATGCAAGCTTTCTCTACAACTATCCTCTTTTCTTTCTGAGCCCTCAGCAACATCACCCTTAATAGTTCATTTTTGGCAATGTAGGCTTTTTCTAGCATGCACCTCAAAGCTTTTCCACCCTTTCCTCATTACCCATTTTTTGGTGTTTGTGGCAACAGCACCCTCACTTCTTGGTTTCAATTTCTATCTTAGTCCATTCAGGTTTCTGTAACAAAATATCATAAACTGGGTGGCTTATAAACAACAGAAACTGTTTTCTTATAGCTCTAGAGGCTGGGAAGTCCAGGATTGGGGTGCCAGCATGGTCAGATTCTGGTGAGGTACTTCTTCTGGGTTGCAGACTGGCAACTTCTCACTGTGTTTTTACATGGTGGAAAGAGTGAGAGA
Organism: Papio anubis; assembly: GCF_008728515.1. Lineage (NCBI taxonomy): Eukaryota > Metazoa > Chordata > Mammalia > Primates > Cercopithecidae > Papio > Papio anubis. Next base: position 27,233,529 of record NC_044989.1, read on the forward strand.
TATCTCTGGAGGTTTTTTTTTTTTTTTTTTTTTTTTTTGAGACAGAGTCTTGCTCTGTTGCCAAGGCTGGAATGCAGTGGCTTGATCTCAGCTCACTGGAACCTCCTCCTTCTGGGTTCAAGCAATTCTCATGCCTCAGCCATTTGAGTAGCTGGGATTACAGGCATGTGCCATCATGCCCGGCTAATTTTTGTGTTTTTAGTAGAGACAGGGTTTCGCCATGTTGGCCAGGCTGGTCTCAAACTCCTGGCCTTAAGTGATCCACCTGCCTCAGCTTCCCAAAGTGCTGGGATTACAGGTGTGAGCCACCATGCCCAGTCCTCTGGAGAATTTTTTGTAAGGACACTAATCCCATTCAAGAGGGAAACCCCTCATGACCTAATCACCTCCCAAAGGCTCCATCTACTAATACATTACATTGAGAGTGAGGATTTCAACATATGAATTCTGCGGGGGACATAAACATTGGGCCCATTGCAATGTCCTTTATCATGCTAAGGAAGTCTCCTTCTATTGCTATTTAGTTGAGTGTTTTTATTATAAATCATTGTAGGATTATGTCAAATGCTTTTTTCTGTATCAATTTATATGATCATGTGAGTTTTTCTTCTTTATGTTGTAAATGTGGTATATTACAGTGATTTATTTTCTTGTGTTGAAAAATCTTTGCATTCTTGGGATAAATCCTGTTTTCACTACTTCTATTCAACATTGTTTGAAAGTCCTAGGCAGACCAATTAGGCATACTACAAATAGTTTGTTTTTCTTTGACTGAAAATTTCTCTATTTCACTTTAAATTTTGAAGGGTGGTTTCATTAAGTGTAAAAGTCTAAGAGCCATGTGCTATGGTTCATGCCTATAATCCCAGCACTTTGAGAGGCCAAGACAGGAGGATCACTTGAGGCCAGCAGTTTGCGACCAGCCTGGGAAACACAGTAAGATCCTGTCTCTCCAAAAATCGAAAAAAAAAAAAAAAAAAAAAAATGGCTGGGTGTGGTGGTGTGCACCTGTAGTCCTAGCTACTCAGGAGACTGAGACACGATGATTGCTTGAGCCCAAGAGTTTGAGGTTACAGTGAGCTATGGTTGTGCCACTGCACTGCAGCTTGGGCAACAGAGAGACCTGGTCTTAAAAGGAAAAGAAAAAAAATCTAGGTAGGCACTTATTTTCTTTTAGCACATTAAAAGACTTTATTCTATTGTTTCCTGGCTTCCAATATTTCTAAAAGATATCAACTATTCATCTTATTCCTCTTTTGAATATAATGCGTCTTTTATTTTTGCCTATTAAGACTCATTGTGTTAGGGCTGGGTGCCATGGCTCACGCCTGTAATCCCAGCACTTTGGGAAGCTGAGGCAAGTGGATCATGAGGTCAAGAGATCGAGACCATCCTGGCCAACATGGTGAAACACCGTCTCTACTAAAAATACAAAAATTAGCTGGGCGTGGTGGCACGTGCCTGTAGCCCCAGCTACTTGGGAAGCTGAGGCAGAAGAAGTGCTTGAACTGGGGAGGAGGAGGTTGCAGTGAGCCGAGATTGTGCCACTGCACTCCAGCATGGTGACAAGCTGGACAAGACTCCATCTCACCAAAAAAAAAAAGAAAGATTTATTGTGTTGGTATTCAGCATTCTGTAGTGTACTTAAGTTTAGGTTTAGGTTTTCTTTGTCTTCATGCTGCTTCATAACACTTCTTGCATCTAAGGCTTGCATTTTGGAAAGTTCTTAGCTATTCCCTTTTTAAAAAAAAAAAAAAAGACTACACTTTAAAGCAGTTTTTAGGTTTACAGCAAAATTGAGCAGAAAGTACAGAGAGTTACCATATACTCCCTGCACTGTTAACTTTCAAATGTTGTTTCTGCTTGCATTTATGTCTGGGACTCCTATTCTGTCTCCCCTTTCCTTCTGGGACTCCTATTACTGTGTCCCATATGTCTATTGGCTCTTTTATTTATTTTATTTCCATGCTTCATTATGAATATTTTCTTCAGACATTTCTTCAGTTGTGTCTAATCTGTACCCCTCACTGAGTTCTTTATTTCTCCTGTTCTAGAATTTCCATTAGTTTTTTTTTTTTCAGTTTTTAGTTTTTAGTTCTTGGCCAAAATTGTCCATCTTGTCATCTAATTTCTTGTATATATAAAGCACATATATTTTAAAATCCATGTTTTATTACTTCAATATCTGGATTGTCTATGGATTTGTTTTTATTCCCCATGTTTATCTCTTAGTCTTCAATCAGTCGGTCTTGTCTTCTAGTAAGCATGGCAATTTTTGATTTAATATCAGAGATTTTATATATAATTTTGAAGAGAAAATTCAAGCTTCTGGATAAAGTTACTTTCCTCCAGAGGGCGCTATTTTCACTTTTTAGTCATTTAGATTATCTCAATCCAATAAAGGGATCATCTCAATCCAATAAAGGATTGAATTTATCAGAGGCTGAGCTTCCATTTTTGAGCCTGGTTTATTTCAGATTGATTCTTACTCCTAGGTATAGCCCTTTGGGGATTCCAACTGAAAGCCTGAGATATTAGGGGTTCTCAACTCATCTTTTTGTTCATGTATTCCCATAAAACTGTGAAATTTCAGTTTAGCTGGGCTTATTTCCCTCCACTTCCTTTTTCTCTAGGATCTTGGCTCCTCTGGTTTTTGACCCCTTGATAGGTCTCTAATGACTTTAAATGGATATTTTAAAACATATTTTGTCCAACTTTTATTGTTTTCATTTGGAGGGTTCAAACCATTACTATAAATTGAAATCCCAAACTGGTGCTTTTTTTCTTTCCATTTTTTCCCTTTCTACTGGCTTGGAAGTTATGAACTCTGTTTCTATTCTTTTAGTGGTTACTCCTCAGATTTAAATATATGTACTTATCCATTCTTTATTCAGAAATATTTTATCAATGCTAGTAAGCCAATCCATTTCAGTACTTTGCATTCTTATTAATTTCTGGAAGTAAGATTTGATTCTGTTTTCAAATCTGCTAGATCACTGTTTATGGGTTTGTGTTTCTTACAGATTTATTTATACTTATATTTTCTTTCTTTTTTTTTTCTTTTTCCTTTCTTTCTTTTTTTTTTTCTTTTTCTTTTTGAGATGGAGTCTCACTTGGTTGCCCAGGCTGGAGTGCAGTGGTGTGATCTCAGCTCACTGCAACCTCCGTCTCCCGAGTTCGAGTAATTCTCCTGCCTCAGCCTCGCGAGTAGCTGGGACTACAGGCACATGCCACCACGCCTGGCTAATTTTCGTATTTTTAGTAGAGACAGGGTTTCACCATGTTGGCCAGGATGGTTTTGATCTCTTGACCTCATGAACCGCCCACCTCAGCCTCCCAAAGTGCTGGGATCACAGGCGTGTGCCACAGTGCCTGGCATTTTACTTCTTTAAATACAATATGCACAGGTGTTTTCTAATCTACCTCTGAAAATCACAATACCTGACATCTTTGCAGGTTTGTTTCTCCACTTGTGCTTATTTTTTAATAGTTAACACTTCTGAAATTGAGGTGTGTCTTACAATTGATGGTATTTAATTAATTGACAGTGTATTTTTTTCATTCTACTAGCATATAAATTGATGGCACATTTTATAATCAATAGCATCTTAAATTTAATAAAATACGATATTTGTGAGGATTTTGAAGCCTAGGATAAAGATTTTCCTCAAAGAGCATTTCATTTACTTTTGACTCTGGCACCATCAGTCCAGGACCACTTTAAATTCATGGCTTGAAGGTTTTTTGGGACAATCCAGATAATGTGAACTTGAGCTGCCAAATATACAGAAGTTAGCCTGTGGTTATGACTTCTCAGAGACTTCACCGCCACCCCTGGAATTCTCAGTGTGAAGGCAACTTTCTTTGCAGTTACCTGAGGTTAGGAGTGAGTGGTAGATTTGTCATTTTGAGGTTCCATTTGAATGTGGGTAAGTCTTCTACTGGATTAACATTTTTTTGAGAGGCCAGGCATGGTGGCTCATGCATTTCGGGAGACCGAGAAGGGTGGATCACTTGAGGTCAGGAGTTTGAGACCAGCCTGGCCAATATGATAAAACCCTGTCGCTATGAAAAATATAAAAATGAGCGGGGCATGGTGGTGCATGCCTGTAATCCCAGCTTCCCCAGGAGGCTGAGGCGTGTGAATTGCTTGAGCCCAGGAGGCAGAGGGTGCCGTGAACTTTGAGCTACTGCACTCCAGGCTGGGTGACAGAAGGAAACTCTGTCTCAAAAGAAAAAATTAATTTGAGACATACCAACGTATATATTTATGGTGTATAATGTGATGGTTTGTTGCACGTTTACATTGTGGGTTGATTAAATTAAGTGAATTAACATATCCATCATCTCACTTACCTTTTTTTGTGTGTGGCGGAAACATTTAAAATCTTCTCTCCTAGCAATTACGCCTATGGTTTATTTTTCTGAAGTTTTCCTTAAGAAGTTCTCTGCTCTAGGCCACAAAGAGTTTCTCCTACCTTTTTTCTATGTTCCAGTCTTACATTTCACATTTTAGTTTTTAATATACTTGGAGTCCACCTCTATATGTGGTATTAGGAAGTGATACAATTTTATTTTTCTCTATAGTGAGCCAGTTTTCCCATAACCATTTTTTTTTTCTTTTTTTGAGACAGGGTTTCGCTCTTTCACTCAAGTTGGAGTGCAATGGTGTGATCTCGGCTCACTGTAACCACCTCCTGGGCTCAAGTGATCTTCCTACCTCAGCCTCCTGAATAGCTGGGACCACAGGCGTGTGCCACCACGCCCAGCTAACTTTTTGTATTTGTTTAGAGATGGGGTTTCGTCACATTGCCCAGGCTGGTCTCGAACTCCTGAGCTCAAGCAATCTGCCCGCCTTGGCCTCCCAAAGTGCTGGGATTACAGGCGTGAGTCACTGTGCCTGACTCCCATCACCATTTGCTAAACAATCATTTTCCCATTGATTTATGGAACTCCCTTTATTATAATAAGTGGCCATATATACATATGCCTGTCTCTGAGCTCTCTGTTTCATTGGTCTATTTGTTCCTGTTTTTATTTCCTACAACTTTGTAGTGTGTCTTAGAGTTTGGTACAGCAAGTCCCTCCTTTGCTTTTCTTTTTAAGGTTGATTTAGCTATCAGTAGACCTTTATTTGTCATATTGATTTCAGAGCATTTAACAAGTTCTTGAAACATTTCAAATGAAATATGAATTGGGAATGCATTAAAATATAATTTAAGCCTGGGCAACATAATGAGACCCCGTCTCTACAAAAAAATAAAAAAATTAACCAGGTGTGGGGTATTGCACCTAGTCCCAGCTACTTGGGAGGCTGAGAATTACTTGAGCCCAGGATGTTGAGGCTGTGGTAAGCCATGATCGTGCCACCGCACTCCAGCCTAGGCAATACAACGAGACCCTGTCTCGGGGAAAAAAAAAAAAGTTAAAAAAAAAAGTGTGTCTGTATACAGACACACACACACATATGTCTGTGTCTATATATAGACACATATATGTAATTATATATATATATATATATATATATATATAATTTAATTTGGCTGGGTGCGGTGGCTCACGCCTGTAATCCTAGCACTTTGGGAGGCTGAGGCGGGTGGATCACAAGGTCAGGAGTTTGAGTTCGAGACCAGCCTGGCCAGCATGGTGAAACCCCGTCTCTACTAAAAATATAAAAATTAGCTGGGCCTGGTGGTGCGCACGTGTAGTCCCAGCTACTCAGGAGGCTGAGGCAGGAGAATTGCTTGAACCTGGGAGGTGGAGGTTGCAGTGAGCTGAGATCGTGCCACTGCACTCCAGCCTGGGCAACACAGCAAGACTCCATCTCAAAAAAAAAAATTAATTTGGGGAGTACTGACATCTTCGTAATTTCAAGTTATTCCAACCAAGAACTTGGACTATCCCTGCATTTATTCAGATCATCTTCTATGTCTTTTATTAGAATTTTATAGTTTTCTACATGGAAGTCTGCTGTATTCTTGGTTTACTTAATACCTTTATACTTTTATCATTTTATTGCTATTGTGAAGAATATCTTTTATTAAATTATATTTTTATAGTTTTTACTGTAGTAGAGAAATGCTACTGATATTTGTAAGTAGTTCTGGTATTCAGAAACCTTGATGAATTATTTTATTATGTCTGATGTAGAATGTCTGATTATCATTTCAATTGCTTTCATACTTACTGGTCTACTCAAATGATCTATTTCTTTTTGGCCAGTTTTGGTATCTTATATTTTTTTCTAGGAATTTAACTATTTTATCAGCGTTTTCACATTCATTAATGTGTAGTTATTTAAACTGTTTTCTTCTTCTTCCTCTTCTACTTCTTTTTTTCTTTTCTTTTATTTATTTATTTATTTTTTGGAGACAGGGTCTTGCTGTATCACCCAGGCTGGAAAGTGCAGTGGCAGGATCACAGCTCACTGCAGCCTTGACCTCCCAGGCTCAAGAGATCCTCCTACCTCAGCCACCCAAACATCTGGGACCACAGGCACACACCACCGCACCCAGCTAATTTTTTTTTTTTTTTTTTTGAGACTGAGTCTTGCTCTGTTTGCCCAGGCTGGAGTTCAGTGGCATGATCTCAGCTCACTGCAACCTCCACCTCCTGGGTTGAAATGATTCTCCTGCCTCAGCCTCCCAAGTAGCTGGGATTACAGGTGCACACCACCATGCCTGGCTAATTTTTTGTATTTTTAGTAGAGATGGAGTTTCACCATGTTGGCCAGGCTGGTCTCAAACTCCCAGCCCCAAGTGATCTGTCTGCCTCGGCCTCCCAAAGTGCTGGGATTACAGGCATGAGCCACCATGCCTGGCTGCCCAAGCTAATTTTTTAAAATTATTTTTTATTTTTTGTAGATACAGGGTCTCACTATGTTGTCCAGGGTGGTCTCAAACTCCTGGGCACAAGTGATCCTCCTGCCTAGCCTCCCAAAGTGCTGGGATTACAGGCACAAGCCACTGCACCTGACCAATTCTACTTCTTTTTAATTTCCAAGGAGATTTACATTTACTTTCATCTTTTGCCCTAAAGCATTACCACCCCAGGATCGCTCCACTTTTATTTTCAATTTGAGGGTTCCTGGCTACACAGTGGGTATAAATTAGAACTCCAAGCCAGTATGAGGATAGACTTATGGTTAAAATTCTCAGATAAGGTGTTTTTTGGTTTTTTTTTTTTCCCTCTACCTAGAGTACAAATTTTCTTGTGGTGGGCAGATTTCTTTCCTAGCCACTTTTCCACTAAACATGTAGCATTTTTAGAATTCTGGCTTTTTCCCAGGGTCTCCATTCCAAATACACACTTCACATGGGTCTTGTCTTTTGCTCCTACCTTGTTGTTAACCCAAATCCCTTCTGACTGACGCTACAAATTATATAGGGCGTTGAAGTATCAGATTATTTTCTGCTCATGTTTTTCAGTTTTCTCCTTAATTTTGGCCTGTAAGGATTTCCCTTACTCTTTTTTGAGGAGCTTAATTCAGCATTTAAAAGGATGCTGGGCTGGGCGTGGTGGCTCACACCTGTAACTCTAGCACTTTGGGAAGCCAAGGTTGGGCAGATCACCTGAGGTCGGGAGTTTGAGACCAGCCTGGCCAACGTGGCAAAACCCCGTCTCTACTAAAATTACAAGAATTAGTTGGGCATGGTGGCTCAGCTACTAGGGAGGCTGAGGCAGGAGCATCACTTGAACCCAGGAGGTGGAGGTTGCAGTGAGCCGAGATGGCGCCACTGCACTCCAGCCTGGGCGACAGAGTGAAACTCCATCTCAAAAAAAAAAAAAAATTGTTTTATTTGAAATCGTAACAAATGTCATTACTGCCTTTAAAATGACCTGGAGCACTTTGAAAAAATCCCAGGAGTTTTCTGACTACAGAATAAAATTAAAATTCTACCATTAGGCATAACCTGGCTTCCATCTACCTTGTCAGCCTAGCATCTCCCACTACTTAGCAAAAGTGCACCTGACAATCATGACATGCTGATCTCAGTGATGTTCCCACTTGCCTGAAATACTCTTTCTTCACCTAAAAGTCTTGTGCTGATTCTTTAAACTCCAGTACAAATGCAACTTCTTGAATAATTCTTCCTTTCTCTCTTAGAAAGTTAATCACTGTCCTCTATATTCCCTGATATTTATATGTTTGTTACAGCATTTACATGTGGTTATGGATGCCAACTGTATCAATATCTGATGCATGAGATGTATCAATATCTGATATCTAAAAGGTGACAAGTGCTGTCAATAAAGTCTCTAACCTAGAACATAATCTGATTTTCTTTTTTCTTTTTGTGCTTCTCTAGACTTCAAAGCAGCATAGATTGAAAAAGATCCAGAAGTTAACAGGTCAGAGACACCCTATCCTTTACTCTTCAGCTCAAGGTTAATAACAGACCAATTGTGGGTCTGCCTTATGACTCTAGCCTTAAATAGCAGGTGGAGGGAGGTTGAAAAAGAGGATGTAAATGGAAGAAGTGTGCCTCTTCTTTCTAGCATCTCCATGTCTAAAGATATGTGTATATGGCTCCATAATTCTTTCCATGGTTTCTTTCCTCATGTTTCCTTCCCTCAGCTCCTTTTGTGCAAAGTCCAAGGTATTGGGAAGGAAACTTGGTGAGATTTAGAATGGACAAAGGGTAACTACCAAGAGTTTGGTGTGGGAAGTTTCCCTATCTTTTTCCCCCTACCATAGATCCTGGATAGACTCCTTTGGAGGAAAAGATATGTATCATGACCTCTGTTTCCCCTACTCTCACTGCTTATTACTATGATTATTCATATTCTTCCCAATGTATATAGCTTACATCCACTGTATGATGAAGGCAGCATAGTATAGCTTTTTGAAAAATCTTGAGACGGGTAAAGTCTGAGATCTACCACTAATTAGCTTTATGATCTTGGGCATAACTTCATCTTCGTTTCCTTGTTTGCAAAAAGAGGGGGTTGGACGAATAATCAATAGTCATGATGCTGATAGATTCTTCACCTCTTCTCCCAGATCCACAGTGGGAAGAAAACCTCAGGATGGCTTGCACTGAAGCTAACCTGACAGGGTGAGTAAAGCCTTTCTTCAGCCTATTCTACTGATAAACTTTGTGAAAGTTAGAAGTAAAGTACCTGGACTCTGTTTTAGTTCCTTCACTATGATAGCGTTCTCCTTTCTAAGTTAAATCTCTCTTATTGTTTTCCTTACTGGTACTTTAATGAAACTTCAGTTACATTGACATACACTGTTGCATTCAGTGTTTCAGAACTCCCTGTGGGCTGGACCCAGGAATATATACTCTGGTCAATGGAGCGGAGTCTTCAACAGATCTTCCGATACCTAGAAAGCACAAGGTCAGGCAATGTAATTTCTGGGTGGGGATTGAAGGTGGTAGAGGTTTTAAAAAGAAGGAAGGAAGGGAATGAAGGAGGGAGGGAGAGAGGGAGAAGAGAGAGTTCGTTTTGTCTGTGGGGGAAGTCCTGGGTTCAAACTGGTCGAAGGATCATTTCTGGGTGGAATGGGAACAGTTTCCTCCCTTTGTCCTGGTGGAGGAATTCTTTCTATAAGTAATTGATGTTGGGGAAAGAAACTTTTTTTTTTTTTTTCCAAATTCTCCTTCAGGCCAAAAATATTTTGCATTTGAAATGGCCACTTTTTTTCCTTTTCCTATTTCAATGCAAACTGAAACATTTCTCTTTATTTCTTAGATCAAGGCTTATGGAACAGGATTTGCCTGAATCACAAGATATGATTTCTTCCTCTACCACCTCTGTTCTTGTGGCTCAGAAGACTGTTCTATGCTGTTGTGACTATAAGAAAGCAAAACATTCTACTGACCACAGCATCTCCTTTAGTTCATCATGCAATGACTCCAGTCTGTCTTATCTTCCTGTCTTCTCTGAAGGAACAACTTGGGAATTCCGGAGCCATAGTTTACCTATTTCCAACAAAAAGCAATCATCTGTGTTCAGGAACCAAGGCAAAACCCTGCCTCCTTTTCGGCTCTCAGAGCCCCAGAAATCAAAACTTTTTCAGAATTTGGCAGATCTTTCACCCTTACAACCTCAGAACTCTTTTATCAGCTCTATTTCTGAACCCCTAAATATCTGCAAACAAAAAAGGAAAAAAAATGATGAGAGAATGAGCAAGAGTCATTTGACATCAGATCATGAGCCAAATTCTCTTTCCAAGAAGAGACCACGACTTCCAAGGTGGGCTACATTCAAGCTCTCTCCTTCAGTTAGAAGGGAGCTAGAAGGACATATGTCTCGGAAGGTTTTTGCATTGCAGCAACAAACAGCACCTTTACCTTTGAGGAAGTCATGGGCAATGCTGAATTATATGACTGAAGTACAAGGAGGAGTTGCTGAATCAGAAAAACCCCAAACTCAGTTATCTATGCCCATTCATCAAAACACTGAGCAAAATATCAACAACAAATTCTCAGACCTTCCATCATTTCAGCTCCATGTGAATGCTGGAGTGGGATCTGGATCAAATAGCACAGAAACAAAACTTTCACAGTCACTTATCTCAGATAAGCAGTTCCAACCTGGGGATGGCCCCCAAATCCTTGGATCCAAGCCTTTAGTTACATCAATAGGCACTCTACCTCCAAGAAGTTTAGAAGTTAATGTAATTCAAGAGGAAACTCCTTTACTGAAGAATGATCGAAAACACGTGCTAGAGCTTAGTATAGAGAAGAGGGTCATAGATTTTCCAGAAAAAAGGATACAGCAGCACAAGACACAAGTGACTAATGTGGAGTTGACCCCAAGGCTATCATATCAAGTCAAAGACAGCATAAAGGTAACTCCACTGGCATTACTTCAGGTCATGGATTCAATGGGGATGATCCCAGAATCACATTCAGAATTTGCGGGTTTGTTCCCACAGCTGCCAAGTCAAGTTGTGAAACCAATGGAAACCACGGAAACAGGGAGCATAACCCCCAAACCATCAAATCAAGTCATTCAGTCAATGGAGGCAGCCCCAAGGTCTCAGCACCAAGTTACGGAATCAGAGAGGATGGCCACAAGATTACTGAATCAAGTCACAGATAATAAGAAAGTAACTCCTGTAGCACTGCTTCAAGTTATGGATTCTATGGGGATGATTAACAAATCACATCCACATACAGAATCAGTGGGAACGACTCCAACGCCACAATATCAAGTCATAGAGTCAGTAAAGATGAACACATTGTTGAACCATCAAGCCACAAAACCAGAAAAGATGAATCTAAGGCCACAACACGCAGTTATGGAAACTGTGGAAATGATGCCAGGACCACAGCATAAAGTCATGGAATCAGTGGGCATGACCTCAGGGTCACAAAGTCAAGTCATGGAACAAGGAAAGGCTACTCCAGGGCTAATATGTCAAGACACAAAATCACTGGACATGATCTCAGCACCATTACATCAAGTCATGGGTTATGCGAAAGTAATTCCAGTGGCACTATTACAAGCCATGGATTTCAGGGGGATAATTCCACCAGCACAGCCACATGTTATAGAATCTGGGGGCTTGACCCCAAGTTCACAATTGCAAGGTAGGAGATCTGTTCATCTGGTCCTACCACCAGAGTTTCAAGATATAAACACTGTGGAGTTGGCCCTAAGACCATCAACAGAAGATACAAAATCTGCAGATTTGGCCCCAAAGCCATGGTTACAAGATGTCAGATCTGAGAAGGTAGCCCCAGTACTATTGCTTGAAGATGTGAAAACTCCTCAAATGGTAGAATGTAGGAGGTTAATTCCTGAGACACAGGTGCAAGAGATGAAATATGGGGAACTGACCAAAGGGACACAATTTAAGGAAGTAAAAGCTGCAGAGATGAGCCCCAGTGAAGCCACAGAGCCTGAAAGATTGACCCCATGGCATCAAGCCTCAGAATCTTTAGAGATGATCTCAGGACCAGGATATCAAGGAAAAGAAGCAAAGTTAACCTCTGACACCTGTCACCAAGTAGAAAAATGTACTGGGTTGACACAACCATCTTTAGGAACTACCCCAGGGCCACTAAGCCAAACTTCAGAATCTGTGGAGATGAGCTCAAAGTCATTCCAAGACACTCTTAAGACGATGCACCAACTTGGAAAAGCAATGGGGGAAACTCCAGTATCACAACACACAACAAAAGAATCTCTGGATTTGATACCAGGATCAGAAATGCAAAGTGTGAAATCAGAGGTGTTGACCACAGAGCCACAGCCCCATGATATGAAGTTTGTTCACTGCAATCTAGGGCCATGTTCAGAAGTTACTGAATTGTCAGAGATACCCCCCATGTCAGAATATAAAGAAACTGTGGGGTTGGCATTGCCTCAAGTTGATAAGACCCAGGGGGTCATCCCAGTACCACCACATGCAGAAACAGGATTTTTGGAGTTGACTCTAGGACCAGGCATGCAATATGAGAAATCAGAGCCACTACTGCAAAATTTGCAATCTATGGAGTTAACCAGTGAGTCATCTCCATTAGTGATAGGATCTAAAAATTTAATTACAGAACCAAAATCACATGTTATGGACCTGACCCCAGGGCCACAGCTCCAGGGAGAAAAGTCTAAGCAGCTGGATCTAGAGTCACAGTTGCAAGATATGAAATATGTGAATCTAATCCAACAGTCAACTACAGGAGTGGTAGAATCTGAGGAGATGATGCCAGAGCTACTGCTACAAAGTATGCCACTGGAGGATTTGACTAAGATGGAAGAGCTCCAAGGTGTAAAATATGTGGATTTAAATCTAGGCCCATTTCAGCCACGTGTCAAATCTTCTGGATTGACCCCAGGGCCACAGTTGCCAAGTGTAAGATTTTCAAGGGTATTTCCAGGACCACTTCTTCAAGGCGAAAAACCTGTAGATTTAATCTCACAACTCCCACATTATGGTGTGAAATCTGATGAATTGACCTCAGATTCCCCAGTTCAGGACATCAAATTGTCAGATTTTACCCAAGAGCCAACACATCAAAGTGTCAAATTTGTTCAGCTGACTCCAGAATCACAACCTCAAGATGTGAAATTTGTGGAACTAAGCCCAGGACTATGCTTGCAAGATGTCAAATTTTCTGATTTGATCCCAGAGCCAAAGCATCAAAGTTTCAAACATATGCAGTTGATACCAGGAGCTCAGCTCGAAGATACAAAGTCTCTAGGTTTTGTACCAGAGTCATCTTTGCAGTCAAGCCAAGGGCCACACATTGAAGATATGAAATCTGTTCTGTCTACTGAAGGACCACAGTTTCACAGCATGAAATCTGTGAAATCGACCTCAGAACTACCATTTCAAAGTGTAAAATCTGGGGAAGTAAACCTAGGGCCATGGCAGCAAGATATCAAATTTTCTGAATTGACTTCAAGGCCAAAGCTGCAAGGTGTCAAATTTGGGGATCAAACCCCAGGATCAATGTTTCATAGTGTGAATTCTGTAGAGGTGGTTCCAGAGTTAGGGCTGCAAGATTCCAAATTAGCAAAGATATTTCCAGGAACTCAAAGTATGAAACAGGTAGAGCTTAACCCAGAGCTGCAGCTACAAGATGTCAAATTTTTTGATTTACTACCAGGAACTCAACCTCAAGGTGTGAAATCTTTAGACTTAAACTCAGGGCCACAGCTACAACGTGTAAAATTTTTAGAGATGACCCCAGGGCCAAAGATGCAAGGTGTACCACCTGTGGCAATGGCTCCAGGGCCAGAGGGGGAAGGGGTTAAGCCTGAGTTGTTAGTACCAGAGCCACTGTTTCAAGGTGTAAAATATGTAGCAGGCAACCAAGAACCAAGCCTTGAAGCTGAAGTTTCCTATAAATTAGTCTCAGAACCACAAATGCCAGATGCAGAATCCATGGAGTGGACTCCTGGGCCACAGTTGCCCAGTGTAAATCATTCTGAGTTGACCAGACAACCACAGTTACAAAGCATGAAATCTTCTGAACTGATGCAAAGACCACAGTTACAAGACATAAATCCTGTGGAGTGGAGCCCAATCTTAAAACTTCAAGGTTTCAAATCTGAAAAGCTAACCCCAGAGCCACTATTAGAAGATATAAAATCTGCAGAATTAATCCCAGGGCCACATTTGAGAGATGTGAAAACTATGCAGTTAACACCAGAGCCAGAATTGGAAGATGTCAAATATATGACGTTAACCCCAGAGCCACAGGCAGGCGGTGTAAAACCTGAGGAGGTAACCCCAGGCTCAAAGCTTCAATCTGAGTTGCTGAGCTCAGGACTGGAAGATATGAAATCTGTGACCTTAACCCCAGGACCATGCCTGGAAAGCATGAAATCTATGGAGATAATTCCAAGTCCACAGCTGGAAGGTGGGAAATCTGTGGCGATAACCTTAGGGTCACAGACAGAAGATGTCAAATCTGTGGAATTCACCCCTGATTCCGAGCTTCAAGGTGTAAAATCTGTGGAGTTGACTCCATGTTCAAGAATTCAAGATGTAAAAACTGAGGATTTGATCCTAGGTACACAGCTGCAAGATATGAAAACTGGAAAATTAAAACTCGGGCTAAAGATGCAAGGTGAGAAGTCTATGGCTTTTGCACCAGGGCCGTTGCTTCAAGGGGTTAAATCTACGGAGATGCTTCAAGGGCCTCAGCTACAAAGCGTGAAACCTGAAGAACTGACTTCAGTCCCACAAATGCAGTCCCACATGAAATTTGGGGAGATTACTCCATGTTTAAAGCTTCGAAGTTTAAAATCTATAAAGGAGACTCAAGATCCACATCTGCAATGTGTAAAATCTGTAAAGTTGACCCCATGGCAAAAGAGGCAGGTAGTAAAATTTGTGAATGTAACCAGAGGAGAAGAGTTTGAAGAAGTAAATTCTGCGGATTTAGTGCTAAAGCAACAGTTTCAAGGGATGGCACCTGTGGATGTAACCCTTGAGCCTGAACAGGATGGTCAGATATCTGTAAACTCACAGGAGCAGCAATGTGTGAATTTTGAGCAAGTAAAGAAAGGGTCTGAGTCAGAAGGTGTAATGTCTTCGGAGTTAATTCCAGAGCCAAAGTCTGACCTACAGTTGAAAGGTGTAAAATCATCTGAATTGACTCTAGAATCAAATATGCAAGATGTAAAAAATAAAGAGTTTAAACATGAACCACAGTTGCAAAGTATGAAATATCCCAAGTTGACCCCAGGACCACAGTTGCACCAAGTGAAACCCTTGGGCTCAACTGTAGAGCCACAGATTCAAAGTGTGAAAATTCTGGAATTAAACAAAGACCTAGAGCTTGGAAGAATGAAATCTGTTCAGTGGATAACAAGACCTGAGTTCCAAGGTCTAAAATCTGTAGGGTTAAATCTTGGGTCACAATCTCGAAGTGTCAAACCCGCAGAATTGAAACTTTCCATACAGTTGGGAGATATGATAGCATCTAAATTGGTTCTAGACCCAAAACTTCAAGGTGCAAAACCTATGGAGTTTAACCGTGGGCCACAGTTGCAGTGTGTAAAAACCTCTGAGTTGTCTTCAGGACCACAGCTGCAAAAAGGGAAAATGCTGGCATCAACCTCAGAGCCACAACTTCAAGGTGTGAAAACTGTGGAGCTAAACCAAGACTCACAGCTTGGAAGTGTGAAATCTGTGCAGTGGATACCAGGACCTGAGTTCCAAGGTGTAAAAACTATGGGGTTAAATCTTGGTTCACAATCTCAAGGTGTCAAACCTGGAGAGTTGAAATCTTCCATAGAGTCAGGAGGTGTAAAGTCATCTCAACTGACTCTAGGGCCAAAACTTCAAAGTACAACATCTATGGAGTTTAACCTTGGGTCACAGTTGCACTTTGTGAAAGCTCCTGAGTTGTCCCAAGGACCACAGCTGCAAAAAGAGAAAATTCCAGCATCGACCTCACAGCCATATTTTCAAGGTGTGAAAACTGTGGAGTTAAACCAAGACTCAAAGCTTGGAAGTGCGAAATCTGTGCAGTGGATATCAGGACCTGAGTTCCAAGGTGTAAAAACTGTAGGGTTGAATCTTGGTTCACAGTCTCGAGGTGTCAAGCCTGCACAGTTGAAATCCTCCACAGAGTCGAGAGGTGTAAAATCATCTGAACTGACTCTAGGACCAAAACTTCAAGGTGCAAAATCTGTGTTTAGCTTTGGGCCACAGTTGCAATGTGTGAAAACTCCTAAGATGTCCCAAGGACCACAGTTGCAGAACAGGAAAATTCTGGTGTCAACCTCAGAGCCACAGCTTCGAGGTGTAAAAGATGTGGAGTTAAACCAAGACTCACAGCTTGGAAGTATGAGCTCTGTGCAGTGGATACCAGGACCTGAGTTCCAAGGTGTGAAATCTGTGCTAAAATGTGGTTCACAATCTCGAGTTGTCACAACTGTAGAATTGAAACCTTCAATACAATTAAGAGATGTGAAGTCATCTGAGTCGATTCCAAGGCCAAAGCTCCAAAGTATACAACCCTTGACATCACTCCAGGAACATCAGTTGCCACGGCTCAAACCTTTTGATTTGAAATCTGGGCTACAGTTGAGAAGTGTGAAATCATGTGGCCCGATTTCAACATCAAAGCTGTGTGATATTAAATCTGTGGCATTCAAACCTGGGCTTCATTCACAAGATGTGAAATCTTCTGAGTTGACCCCAAGACCACAGTTGCACAAAGTGAAACCCGTGGAGGCATACCCAGGAACACAGCGGCAAGATGTGAAGTCTCCAGTGTTTACACAAGAGCCACAGTTTTCAGGGGTGAAATCTGGAGTATTAAGCCAAGAGTTACAATTACAAAGTGATAAAACTGTAGCGCCAAACTTCTTACTACACTTGAAAAGCATGAAATCATCTGAATTGGCTTATCAGACAAAGCTTCCAGGTATGAAATCTGAGGAGTTCAACTCTGGGCCACAATGGCAATGTGTCAAATCTTCTAAGTTGAACCCTAAGACAAAGTCCCAAGACATGAAGTTTATAGAGTTAAAGCCCAGTTCACAATTGAAAGATATCCCATATTCTGATTTGACCACAAAGACCAAGATTCAGGGTGTCAAATCTACAGACTTCAAACCTGGGCCACAGTTGCAAGGAGTGAAATCTTCTGAGTCGATACTGAAGACAAAGCTTCAAGAAATGAAATTAATGGAATGCAACCTAGGCCCATGGTTGCAAGATTTGAAATCTTCTAGGTTGATCATAGGTATAGAGCTTCAAGACATTAAATCTATGGATCTCAGTTCTGCACCACACTTACAGAGTGTGAAATCTTCTGAAGTGATTCCAGGGGAAAAGCTTCAGGGTGGGAAATCGGTAGAATTCAAACCTAGTCCAAAGTTACAAAGTGAGAAATCTGATTTGACCCTGGGGAGGAAGTTTCCAGGTGTGAAATCTGTAGAGCTGGAATCAGGCCCACAGTTACAAGACATAAAATCTTCTGATCTGATCATGGGTATAAAGCTTCAAGATGTAAAATCTATGAAGTTCAGTTCTGGACAACACTTTCAAGGTATAAAATCTTCTGAGGTAACCTCAGGGACAAGGTTTCAAAGTATGAAATCAATGGATTTCAATTCTGGACAACAGATACAAAGTGAAAAATCTTCTGAGTTGATTCAGGGAACAAACCATCAAGATGTAAAATCTGTAGAATTCCACCATGGTCCAAAGTTACAAGGTGTGACATCTTCTGAGTTAACACCAGAGACAAAACTTCAAGGTGGGGAATCTGTGGAGTTCAACTCAGGCCCACAGTGGCAAGATACAAAATATTCTAACTCAATCATGGGGACAGAGCTTCAAGATGTAAAATCTATGGAGTTCAGTTCTGGATCACACTTGCAAGGTATAAAATCTTCTGAAGTGATCCCAGTGACAAAGCTTCAAAAAGTGAAATCTGTGCTCATGCCTAGGCCAATGGGGCAAGATGTGAAATCTTCTGAATTGACTCTAGGTACAAAGGTACAGGATACAATATCTTTGGGGTTAAACTCAACTTCACAGTTACAAGATAGAAAATTATCTATGTTGACACCAGGGATACACCTTCAAGATGTGAAATCTGTAGAATTCAATCCTGGGGCAAAGTTGGAAGATATGAAATCTGGGTTGATAAAGCTTCAGACAGTGAACTCTACAGAGGGCAACCATGACCCAGAATTGCAGGTTGCAAAACTCTCTAAGTTGGCCTTGGAATCAAAGATTCATAGTGTGGCACCTTCTGAGTTCAATGCTGAAAAGCAGCAGCAAGATGAAAAATCTCATAAATTGAATCCATGGCCAGACCTTCAAAGTGTAAACTTTATGGTGTTCAATCCTGAGTCACATCTGCAACATAGAAAATCTTCAGAATTATGCACAGGGACACAGCTTCAAGATGTAAAATCTATGAAATTCAATCTTCAGCAACAGTTGCAGGGTGTGAAATCTTCTGAGTTGTGCCTAGGAACAAGGCTTCAAGGTACACAATCTTTAGATTTCAACCCTGGACCACAATTGCAAGGATTAAAATGTGCCAAGTTGACTCCTGGGCCTGAGCTTCAAGGTATAAAATCTAAGGTGTTCTGCCTTGGACCATGTTTGCAAGATGTGAATTCTTCTGTATCCATTCCAGAGCCACCACTTCAGTGTGTAAATTCTACTGGGTGCAACCCTGGGCTACCTTTGCAAGGTGTAAATTCTGCATCCATTCTAGCACCTAAACTTCAGTGTATAAGTTCTAATGGGTGCATCCCTGGGCCAAATTTGCGAGGTGTGAATTCTTCTGCATCTATTCCTGAGCCACCACTTCAGTGTGTAAATTCTATTGAGTATAATTCTGGGCCACATCCACAAAGTGTGAATTATTCTGCATCCATTCTAGGTCCCAAACTTCAGTGTGTAAATTCTAGTGGGTGCAACCCTGGGTCAAATTTGCGAGGCGTGAATTCTTCTGCATCCATTCCAGAGCCACCACTTCCATGTGTAAATTCTACTGGGTGCAGCCCGGGGCCACATTTGCAAAGTATGAATTCTGCATTCATTCCACAGTCACATGCTCAGTGTATAAATTCTATTGGGTGCAACCCAGAGCCATATTTACAAGGTATGAAATCGCCTGAATTAACTCCAGTTTCAAAACTTCAAGGTATGAATTGTTCTGAATTGAACCCAGGGACAGAAATTCAAAGTGAGACACCTATGATATTCAACCCTATACCACATTTGCAAGGTTTAAAATCTGAATTGACTCCAGGGTCAAAGTTTCTATGTGCAGCACCTATGGAATGTAACCCTGGGCCACAGGTGCAGTATGTGAATTCTTCTGAGTTGAATCCAGGGCTAAAATTACAATGTATAAATTCTAGGGAGTGCAAACTTGAGCCACACTTGCAAGGTGTAAAATCAGGGACAAAATTTCAAGTTATGAAATCTTCTGAGTTGCATCCAGGGCCAGAGCTTCAAGGTATAAAATCTGTTGTGTTCAACTCTGTGCAACATTTACAAGATGTAAAATATGAACTGACTCCAGGGACAAAATTCCAAGATATAACACCAAAAGAGTTCAACTCTGGCCCACAGCTGCAAGGTATGAATTCTTCTGAGTTGAATTCAGAGTCAAAATTTCAATGCATAAATTCTATCAACTTTAATCCAGGGCCACAGATACAAAGCATGAAACCCTCTGAACTGAACCCTGGGTCAGAATCTCAAAGTACAAAATCTATTCTGTTCAATCCTGGACCACACTTGCAAGGTAAGAAATCTTCTGAGTTAACTCCAGGAACTAAGTTTCAAGGAGTCCAATTTTTGGAGAAGCACCTTGGCTCACAGCAAGTTGTACAACCTGTGTTCACTTTGGGTCCTCAGAAAAATGGTATGAAATCCGTGGTATTTTTACCAGAGCCACTGCTTAACGATGTAAAGTCCATGGAGATAAATAAACAGCCATTGCTTTATGATGCAAATTCTGCAAAAATGATTTCAGCCTCTGAGCTGCCGGACATAAAATATGAGGTATTTACATTAGAGCCATGTTTTCAAAAAGTGACATCTGTGGAGTTAAAACCAGAACCGTATCCTCAAGGTATGAATTCTGAGGAGTTGCATTCACACCTCAGGCAGCATAGTATGAGATCTGTGGTATTTGTACCAGAGCCATGTTCTCAAGATGTGAAATCTGTGAAGTCAACTCTATGGCCACAACCTCAAAGTGTAAATTCTTCAGGGTTGACATCATGCTTTGGGTCACAATGTGTTAAATCTGCGGCCTTTGCATCAGAGCCATGTTCTCAAGATGTAAAACCTATGGAGCTGACACCAGGGGCCCAACAGCAAGGTATAAATTATCAAGAGTTGACTTCAGGATGGCAAGATGATGAATCAATGATGTTGGCACCAGAGTCAACTAGGAAGTTCCCATCAGGACCACTGTTGACTAGTGTCAGATTTTCAAATTTGTCTCCAGAATCACAGCAACAAGGTGTGAAATCTTTGGAGTTTACTCTAGAGCCAAAGTCGCAAAGCATAAAACATGTTAAATTATCTTCAGTGTCTCTGCAGGAAGCTATAAAATCTGTGGAATTAGCACCAGAGTCACTGCTTCAAAGAGTGAAATATGGGGAGCAAACTCCAAAAACAAATTATCAAATCATGGAATCCTCTGAAATAATCCCTAGACCAGGGCATCAGTTTACAAAATATGCAGAGATGATCCCACAGCCAATGTATCAAGTCCCTAAATCTGCAAATTTGATTTCAATACCAATTTATCATGCCACAGAATCTTCAGAAATAGTGCAAGGATTGGCACATAAAGGCATAGATACTGTAGAGAAATCTGTGGGGTTGACCCCAAAGATAACAGGTAGAGCCATTGAATCCTTAGGGATGCTGCTGCAGCCAGATCTTCAGGTACCAAAATTTGTTGATCTGACTCCAATGGTAAGGGATCAAGGCTCAAAATTCTTAGGATTAACTCCAGAGAAAAGCTACCAAATCCTAGAAACTATGGAATTGCTCTCTCGGCCACGGGCCCGAGTCAAGGATTTGGGGGAGTTATATATGAAGCCACTGCAGCAAACTGTGGAATATGAAGGGATTACTCCGGAACTCAAGCATTACTTTACAGAAGCTATGAAGTTGACCACTGAGGCAAGGATACATGCAAATGAATTCTTTGGAATGACCCCAAAGCCAACAAGTCAAGCTACTGGATTTGCAGAGAGATCCCCAAGGCTCTGTACTCAAAACTTAGAATGTGTGGAGGCGATCTCTGAGAAAAGACTGCAAAGGGAAGAATCTGTGGTATTGATTCCAAAGTCATTACATCACGTCCCAGATTCTGCTTTAGGGATGACACCTGGGTTAGGACATCGAGTTTCTGAATCTGTGGAGTTGACTTCTGAGTCAGGAGTGCAGGTAGAGAAAACTTTGCAATTAACCCCCAAACCACAGCATCATGTGGTATCTCCAGGGATAATATTAGGGTTAGGACATCAAGTCCCAGAATCTGTAAATCTGACCTGTAAGCAATGGCTACAAAGGGAGGAATCTTTAGAGGTGCCCCTGAAGCAAACAAGTCAAGTTATAGGACATGAAGAATCTGTAGAGCTCACCTCTGAGGCACGGCAGCACAGGGAGGTATCAATGGGGCTAACAAAGTCAAAGAATCAAAGTATGAAATCTCCAAGGACAACCCCAGGACCACTGGGTAGAATTGTAGAATTTATGAGGATTAGTCCAGAGCCACTAGATCAAGTCACAGAATCTGCAAGGACACAGCTTCATGTTGCTCAGTCTGAAGAGGTAATCCTCGTAGATGTCCCAAAAGTTGTTCAATCTGTGAAAGTGACCCCTGGACCACCATTTCAAATTGTAAAGTCTGTGACAATACCAAGGCCAACCCCTCAAATGGTAGAATATATTGAGTTGACTCCAAAACTGCAACATGTGAGACCTTCAGAGCACCACTCAGGGCCATGTTTGCAAGACGTGAAATCTACGAAATTAATCATAAAGCCAAAACACCAGATTTTGGAAACAATGGAGTTGACAGGGTTTCAAATTGTAAAAACTATGCTAATCCCAGGGCCATCCCTTCAAATCGTAAAATCTGAGGAATTAGCACCAGGACCAATTCCTCAGGTTGTAGAACCAATAGGAGTAGCCCTAGAATCAGGAATTGAAGCAATAAATTGTGTGGATTTACTTCCAAGGCCACATCTTCAAGAACTTATAGTACCTGCAGAATTAACTCCAAGGCCACGTATTCAAGTGAAATCTGAAGAATTAACCTCACCGCAAACATCTCCATTTGAGAAACATATGATATTGACTCATAAACAAGGGCTTCAGGCTGTGAAATCTACAGTGATAAAAACGGAGCCTCCTAAAGTTATGGAAACTAAGGATTTGAATCTAGGACAGGTGTGTCAGAATAGGGACTGTGAGAAGTTAACATCAGAAGAGTTACAAGTAGGGACTGACTTCTCTAGGTTCCTACAAAGCTCTTCAACCACACTCATTTCAAGCTCTGTCAGAACAGCATCTGAATTAGGAGGACTTTGGGATTCTGGGATACAGGAAGTATACAGAGCTTTGGATATAAAAAACCCTGGGACAGATATTTTACAGCCTGAAGAGACCTATATAGACCCTACTATGATACAATCTTTAATTCTTCCCTTGGCCCTTCATAATCAAAGCTGTGATAAGACAGCTAACACTGTGGAAAACCCATGTCCTGAGATTCCAGGAGTGGATGTCATATCTAAAGAGACAACTAAGAGGAAGCAAATGGAGGAGCTAGAGAACTCACTTCAGAGACATCTACTACAAAGCTGGAGATCACTATCTAGGACATTCCGGGCAGAATCAGGGGTTCAAAAAGGTCTCATCAAGTCTTTCCTGGGTAGACAACACAATGTCTGGGAGAGTCATGCCTGGAGGCAGCGACTACCAAGAAAATATCTCTCCACTATGCTAATGCTGGGTAATATTTTAGGGACCACTATGGAAAGGAAACTTTGTTCTCAAACATCTTTAGCAGAAAGAGCCACTGCAGATACCTGTCAATCTATTCAGAATTTATTTGGGATTCCAGCTGAACTGATGGAAGCTTCTCAGAGCCTGCCAGAGAAGGGTCCAGTTACTATTTCTCAGCCTTCCGTGGTCAAAAACTACATTCAGAGACATACTTTTTATCATGGTCATAAGAAAAGAATGGCCTTAAGGATATGGACACGTGGCTCCACATCTTCCATAATACAGCAATATTCTGGGACTAGAGTGGGAATAAAAAAGACAAATTCAAGGTTCAGTGGTATATCCCAAGAAGTCATTCAGCATATGCCTGTCTCATGTGCAGGGGGCCAGCTTCCTGTCCTGGTAAAGTCAGAGTCTTCCCTCAGCATATTTTATGATAGAGAAGATCTTGTTCCAATGGAAGAAAGTGAGGACTCACAGAGTGATTCCCGGACAAGGATTTCTGAGTCCCAACACTCCCTCAAGCCAAATTTTCTTTCCCAGGCTAAGACTGACTTCTCAGAACAGTTCCAGCTGCTACAAGATCTGCAGCTAAAAATAGCAGCAAAACTCTTAAGGAGTCAAATACCCCCTGATGTGCCTCCACCTCTAGCTTCAGGTCTAGTCCTAAAATACCCTATCTGCCTACAGTGTGGCCGATGTTCAGGACTTAACTGCCATCATAAATTACAGACCACTTCGGGGCCTTATCTTCTTATCTATCCACAGCTCCATCTTGTACGCACTTCTGAAGGCCATGGTGAGATTCGGTTGCATCTTGGCTTTAGGCTGCGAATTGGGAAAAGACCCCAAATCTCAAAGTATCGTGAAAGAGATAGAACCATCATACGGAGAAGCCCTATATCACCATCACGAAGGAAAGCTAAAATCTATACTCAAGCTTCCAAGAGTCCTGCTTCCACAATAGATTTGCAGTCTGGGCCTTCCCAGTCCCCTGCTCCTGTACAATTCTACATCAGGCGAGGACAACGCAGCAGCCCTGACCTAGTAGAAAAGACAAAAATTAGAGTACCTGGGCACTATGAATTCACTCAAGTTCACAACCTACCAGAGAGTGACTCTGAAAGCACCCAGAATGAAAAACGGGCTAAAGTGAGAACCAAAAAGACCTCTGATTCAAAATATCCAATGAAGAGAATCACCAAGGGACTTAGAAAACACAGAAAGTTCTACAAAAACAGCAGAACCACAATAGAGAGTCCCTCTAGGGAATTACCAGCCCATTTAAGAAGGAAGAGGATTGGAGCAACTCAGACAAGTACTGCCTCTTTAAAAAGACAACCTAAGAAACCTTCCCAGCCCAAGTTCATGCAACTGCTTTTTCAGAGCCTAAAGCGGGCATTCCAAACAGCACACAGAGTTATAGCTTTTGTTGGGCGGAAGCCTGTGGACAGGACAAGGCCAGACAATTTGTGGGGAAGCAAAAACTATTATCCAAAACAAAACACCAGGGACTATTGCTTACCAAGCAGTATCAAAAGAGACAAGAGGTCAGCTGACAAGCTAACACCAGCAGGCTCAACCATTAAGCAGGAGGACATATTGTGGGGAGGAACGGGCCAGTGCAGATCAACTCAACAGCAAAGAAGAGCTCACTCTTTCCAACCCAGACCTCTTCGACTGCCCAAGCCTACAGATTCCCAAAGTGGTATTGCTTTCCAAACTGCCTCTGTGGGGCAGCCTCTGGGAAGTGTTCAAAAGGACAGTAGTAGCAGATCAAAGAAAAACTTCTATAGAAATGAAACCTCAAGCCAGGAGTCTAAGAACTTGTCCACACCGGGAACCAGAGTTCAGGCCCGAGGAAGAATCCTACCTGGTTCCCCTGTGAAGAGAACCTGGCACCGACACCTTAAAGAGAAACTCACACACAAGGAGCACCACCCCAGCTTCTATAAGGAGAGAACCCCACGCAGTCCTTCCGAGAGAACCCGTCATAACCCCTCTTGGAGAAACCATTGCAGTCCCTCTGAGAGAAGCCAACGCAGACCCTCGGAGAGAAGACATCACAGTCCCTCGGAGAGAAGACAACACAGTCCCTCTCAGAAGAGCCACCGTAGTCCCTCTCGGAAAAACCATTCCAGTCCCTCTGAGAGAAGCCGTTGCAGTCTCTCTTGGAGGAATCACTGCAGTCCCTCAGAAAGAAGCTGTCACAGTCTCTCTGAGAGAAGACATCGCAGTCCCTCTGAGAGAAGACATCGCAGTCCCTCTCAGAGGAGCCATCGCAGTCCCTCTCAGAGAAGACATCTGCAGTCCCTCAGAGAGAAGCCATCGCAGTTCCTCTGAGAGAAGACATCGCAGTCCCTATGAGAGAAGACATCACAGTCCCTCTGAGAGAAGACATCACAGTCCCTTGGAGAGGAGCCGTCACAGTCTCTCTGAGAGGAGCCATCGCAGTCTCTCGGAGAGGAGCCATCGCAGTCCCTCTGAGAGGAGATCTCACAGGTCCTTTGAGAGGAGCCATCGTAGGATTTCTGAGAGAAGTCACAGTCCCTCAGAGAAGAGCCCCCTCAGTCCCTTGGAAAGAAGCCGTTGCAGTCCCTCTGAGAGGAGAGGACACAGTTCCTCTGGGAAAGCCTGTCACAGTCCCTCTGAGAGAAGCCATCGCAGTCCCTCTGGGATGAGGCAAGGGAGGCCCTCTGAGAGGAGCCATCGCCGTTCCTGTGAGAGAACCCGTCACAGTCCCTCTGAGATGAGGCCAGGGAGGCCCTCTGGGAGGAACCATCACAGTCCCTCTGAGAGGAGCCGACGCAGTCCCCTTAAGGAGGGACTCAAGTACAGTTCCCCTGGGGAGAGGCCCAGCCATAGTTTGTCTAGAGATTTCAAGAATCAGACAAGTCTCCTCGGCACCACACATAAAAATCCCAAAGCAGGACAAGTGTGGATGCCTGAAGCTACTCGATGAGGCGGGGCCCGCCCCTATTATTCATTGTCCTAAGTCTTCATCGTGCTGCCCTTTCCAGGCTTCTTTCCTGCTCAGCCACTGCCTCCAATTCCTGCGCCCCCAGCATGGAAAGGCTTCCATGTCTCTCTACCGGGGGGAGGCGTGTGAGAATGGGTCTGTAATTTCTCTAAGATCAATAAAGGGGCAGTACATGATCTCCCTGTGCATCTGGACTGAGACCACTGGGCGGGTGGGTGGGGAAGGCAGGCTGGAAGGACACGAGGAGTTGTGCAAAGGTTCGGAATGAGAGCCAGGGGTTTTGAGGCCCGGTCGAGGCTCCAAGCTCCGCCCCTTCGCTCCAGATCCCACCCATAAGTTCCCGGGTCCCGCGTCGCAATCCCAGTGGGGCGGGGTCTCAGAGGAATCGGAGGGTGACTCGTCACGTGACTCGCTCCGGCCGCAGCCCCCTCGGAAGCTGCTAGGCGGAAGTAGAAGTTCAGAAGAGGGCTAGGCGGAGCCGAACCCACATCCGGGAGAGGCGAGGAGAGCGGAAGTGGCGTTGGTCTGGCCGGAGCCCTTGGGTGAAATTGTTAGGCGTGGAGAGGGAGTGATGTCTTCCAGACTCGGTGCTGTACCCGCCGTGAGTTTCTTGGTTTGACCGTTATGCTTTAGAGGTAGCGCTGTCGAGCCCGGAACACGCGGTCCCTCGCTTTTGTCCCATGCTCAGAGTTGGTTTTATCAGAGGCCATCGTAGGCCCCACCCTTCTAGATCAGATCACCTGTCCCCTTTTTCTTTACCCACGTTCTGCTGCCTGTACCCCACCTCCTTGAATTTAATTCCTCGCCACATTGCCATTAGTTTCTATTCCTTTTACATCCCCAATGTCTCTCATATCCGTTGTCTTTTCTTTTGGCCTCCCTTTTAGAGCCTGGGACAGGGCTTTGAGAATGGGGGAAGACGAAGGCTCTGGTATTGTTACCCGCCTTTGCACTGCTGGAAGATAGGACAGCATATTTTTCCTAAAAGGTGTTGCCTTCTTGTGTTTGAGGTGGTTGCCCCGGGAGAGCTTCATTTCTTCTGGGCATAGGGGAATTCGTCTTTTTGTGGTCGAGGTTCAGAGGTCCCTAGCACTCACTCGTGTGCTTGTGATTTGCTAGACTTCGGGACCCACAACCTTTAAGCAGCAGAGGAGCACGAGGATCGTGGGAGCTAAGAAGTAAGTGAGGTTTTCTAAGGTCCTTTTATGATTGTGTCGGCAGCGCTGTCCAGTAGAACTTCTTCCTGTGATGAAAATGTTCTGTATCTGCATTGTCCAGTATCATAGCCACTAACCCTGTGTGGATTTTGAGTAGTTGAAATGTGGCTAGTGCAAATGAGGGACTGAATTTTAAATTTTATTTGCTAAGTAAGTTAGGTTTCTAAGGTTCTTTTGGGATTTTGTGGCCAGCGCTGTCCAGTAGAACTTCTTGTGACGAAAATGTTCTGTATCTTCACTGTCTAGTATCATAACTACTAGCCCTGTACAGCTTTTGAGCGCTTGAAATGTGGCTAGTGCGACTGAGGGGTTGAATTTTAAATTGTATTTAATTTTAACTAACTTTAAATAGCCACCTGTAGCTAGTGGCTATCGGATTGGACAGTGTAGGTCTAAGTCTGGTGTGTGGGAGAAAAACCTAGCTTGCATAAAAAGAGTACAAATTATAATAAAAATGGAACCAGTGACTCAGTGGTAATTCCGTATTTCTCCAGACATCAATTTCGTGCACATAAATACAGTGATGAACTTGGGATGGATGATTTAAAAAAATGGCCGTAAGAAATCCTTGTATTTTTAAACTACTTGGCTGTAAGACTGGTTTGTTATTTAGTACCCTGAAGGTGCTTAGTTTTTCCATGGTTAATACAAAAGAAAACATTCTTGTTAACTAGACATTAAATGGATTCATTCATTCAGGTGACATTTACTACATGTTTGCTGTGTGCCAGTTCTGTAGTAGGTTAGGTATACAGGCATGAAAAACAACTAGCAGTCTAGAAGGGGAGATAGGCAAGTAGATCAACACAGTTCATTGTAATAAGTAAATATTTTTAAATGGGAATTTAATTTAGCCTTTGGGGAAAGGGAATGATAGTTTGGAAGGGAAGTATTATCAGAGCAGGTCACTCCTAAGTAGAAACCTGAAAGTTGAATCATACAGTTAGTGAGAAGGAGAAAGGTTTTTCAGAACAGAGAACAGTATGTGAACGTGTGGAAAAAGTTAATGGGATAGTAAGTAGTTCTGTGTGGGATGGAGGATGAGGGATTGCAGGGAGAGCGTTTAGAGAGGTTAGTAGGGGCTAGACCATGAAGGACCTGTTATGGCATACTAAAGTGTTTGGATTTTATCCTGGAGGAGATAATGAGGGAATGACATAGCCAGATAATTGGTCTTAGGCCACTCTGGCAGCATTATGAAGGATGGATTTGGAAGGGTACTGGGAAACTGGTTCAGAGGTTATTATGATAGCCTAACAGATTAATAAAGAACATGCAGCCTGTGGTGGGAACAATACATAGGGAATACATAGGGAACAACGTATGGGGAGCGTACAGGTTGTGATGATAAGTGAATAAGAGAAGGAAGATAGGATGTCTATGGGTT
This sequence comes from Papio anubis, assembly GCF_008728515.1. Lineage (NCBI taxonomy): Eukaryota > Metazoa > Chordata > Mammalia > Primates > Cercopithecidae > Papio > Papio anubis. The sequence continues at coordinate 27,262,040 of NC_044989.1, forward strand.
TCTGGCTTTGGCCATCAGGTGAATTTTGGTGTAATTCACAGAACTAGGAATTTCTGAATGAGGAGCAACATTTGGAACAAAATCAAATAGGTTTGGACCTCAGATGAACGGCTGGTCTGAAATACAGAGTTGGGAATCATCAGCTGTAAAAAATAATTGGAAACATGATGTTTTCCTCCACAAGCTGAGAGTTTTAATGGGCTCTTCTAGTTAAAGTGGTTAGAGCGATGTTTCTCAGTATGAACCTTGGTCACCTAGAGATAATTGTTAAAAAATAAGATTATTAAGTCCCTATGCATTAACCAGATTTGGAATCATTGGGTTTAGGGCGTGGAAATCTTTATTTTTAACTAGCTTCCTAGGAGATTGTGGCATTTGAGAGTCAATGGTGAGAAGTGAGACCAGAGAAGAGTAGAGCATGGAGAACACCGGCTTTTAAAGACTGGGTAGAATTACATAAGTTTACAAAGAATAACAAGATGAACTAAAGTACTCTTCTAATGAAATCTAAATATTTGCATGTAGAAGAATGAGCTGGGGCTTTTAAAATTTTTTGCTAGATCAGAAAGGAGTTGAAAATAGGCTAAACTTTTTATGTTTGTGATCAGAAGCTGAGAGTTGCCACATTGGTGACAACAAATTATAAAATAAATACAATTATGGTAGCCATTGTATCGCAACAAAACTTTTTCTTGTTATATGTATGGAAAGGGAAGTTTGAGCTTAATCTGGTTTTTTACAAATAATCAAATGTCCTGGGATTGATGGGTAGATACTGTAAAATACTTGAAAATTGTTTTTGTTGAGTCCTTTAAAAATAAAACACGAGACCTGGAGGAGGGATTCCCTAACCACGTTGACTTAATCTCCAAGAGTCAATTATGATGATCATATGAACTATTGCCTTTTCAGTATGCTTTTGCTTATTCATAAGAAGGTATATGGGTTCTGTATTTCTGAGTCCTACACTGATAGTAAGAAATTCCTACATGGAGAGTTTCCTAAGAGTTGTTATATGGGACTTGGCTCTTAATGGTCCGTTGGTACCATCAGGTCTTTTTGTTGTTGTTGTTGGAGATGAAGTCTTGCTCTCCTAGGCTGGAGTGCAGTGGCATGATCTCGGCTCACCACAACCTCCGCCTCCCGGGTTCAAGCAATTTTCCTGCCTTGGCCTCCTGAGTAGCTGGGATTACAGGCACACACCACCGTGCCCAGCTAAGTTTTTGTATTTTAGTAGAGACGGGTTTCGCCGTGTTGCCCAGGCTGGTCTTGAACTCCTGAGCTCAGGCAGTTCGCCCACCTTGGCCTCCCAAAGTGCTAGGATTGCAGGCATGAACCACTGCGCCTGCCCCATCAAGTCTTTCTAGCATTGTTTGGGATAGTAGGTTTTGGCCTTAGAGGGCTGCCAATCCATTAAAATTTAAAAATACCTTTATTGAGGTGTAATTAGAGTACAATAGACTGCACATATTTAAAGCGTACACCATGGTCAGCTTTGACCTATGTCTGTACCCATGAAACCATTGCCACAATCAAGATAATAAACGTTTTCATCTCTCTCAAAAGTTTGTTCATGTCTTTTTGCCATTCTTCCTCCACTCCTGTCCACAGGCACCACTGTACAGTGGTTTGCATATTCTAGAATTTTATATAAGTGAAGTCACACAGTATGTTCTCACTTTTTTCATGATTTCTTTCACTCAGAATAATGATTTTAAGATGAAAAGTAGTTTTTATTGCTGAGTAGAATTCCATTATGGATAGCATAATTTGTTTAGCCATCTACCTTGATGGACATTTGAGTTATTTTCAGTTTTAGGGGGTCAAACAATAAGGCTGCTGTGAACATTCATGTACAAGTCTTGTGTGGACAAATGCTTTCATTTCTTTGGATAAATATCTAAGGTAGTATTTACCATCATAGGTTAGTTGATTCATATGGCAGGAGTATGTTTAGCTTTTTAAGAAACTACCTGCTTTCCAAAGTGGTATTATTTTGCATTCCTACCAGCAATGTGTGAGAGTCAGTCTTTTCAATTTTAGCTAATTTAATGGGTGTATAGTGGTGTCTCACTGTGGGTTTAATTCGTGGGTTTTTGTGTTTTGTTTTGTTTTTTTTTTTAAACAGGGTCTCCCTCTGTCACCCAGCCTGGAGTGCAGTGGCCCGATCTCGGCTCACTGAAGCCTTTGCCTCCTGGGTTCAATTGATTCTCCTGCCTTAGCTTCCTGAGTAGCTTGGGATTACAGGTGTTCACTACCGTGCCTGAATAATTTTGGTATTTTTAGTAGAGATGAGATTTCTCCATGTTGGCCAGGCTGGTCTTGAACTCCTGACCTCAAGTGCTCTGCCCGCCTTGGCCTGCCAAAGTGCTGGGGTTACAGGGTTGAGCCACCGCACCTGGCCTAATTTGTGGTTTTTAATTCATCATATATGAATAATAATGTTGAGCATCTGTTCGTATTCTTTTAAAAAAAGTTTTTTTTGCATCTGTTCATATTCTTTTTTATTTTTTATTTTTTTGAGACAGAGTTTCGCTCTTGTTGCCCAGGCTGGAGTGCAATGGTACGATCTCGGCTCACCGCAACCTCCGCCTCTCCGGTTCAAGCGATTCTTCTGCCTCAGCCTCCTGAGTAGCTGGGATTACAGGCATGCACCATCACACCCGGCTAATTTTGTGTTTTTAGTAGAGACAGGGTTTCTCCATGTTGGTCAGGCTGGTCTCGAACTCCCGACCTCAGGTGATCTGCCCACCTTTGCCTCCCAAAGTGGTGGGGTTAACGATGTGAGCCACCGTGCCCGGCCTTCATCTGTTCGTGTTCTTATTGGCCATTTGTGTATCTTTTGTAAAGTGTCAGTTTACATTTTTGTCCCTTAAAAAAAGTGGTTTATCTTACTGGATTGTGGTATTTAAAAAAAAATCTGTCCTGAATACAACTCCTTTGTCTATTATATTTCCTTATAGTCTGGTTTGTTTTTCATTTTCTTAATGATGTCTTTTGAAGAGCAAAAGGTTTAAGTTTATCATTTTTTCTTACGTTTCATGCTTTTCTGTATCCTATTTAAGAAACCTTTGCCTCCCTGGAGGTTGTAGCGAGTCGAGGTGGCGCCACTGCACTCCAGCCTGGGCAACAGAGCGAGATTCCGTCAAAAAGGAACTTTTGCCTCCCTAATTGCAAAGATTTTCTCTGGTCTTTTCTTCTAGAAGTTTTATAGGTTTTATATTTAGGTCTGTGACTCATTTAGAGTTAATTTCTGTGAATGTTATATGGTAAGGGTCAGTGTTGGCTTTTTTTTCTATTTGTATACCCAGTTGTTGGAAAGAGTTTTCTTTCTCTACTGAATTGCCTTGGCACCTTTATCAAACTTCACTTGGACATGTATATGCATAGGTCTGTTTCTGGACTCTCCTTATTCTGTTCTGTTGGTGTTTATTTAGACTCTTGAAATCAGTAAGTCCTCTAACTTTAGTGTTCTTTTTCAAAATTGTTTTGGTTATTCTCAGTTCTTTGCGTTTTTATAAAAAGTATAGAATTGGGTTGCCAATATCTGTTGAAAGAAGCTTGCTGAGTATTGATTGGTATTATATTGAATCTATAGATTCCTTTGGGGAAAATTGCTATTTTTACAATATTGAGTTTTCTGATTTATGAACATGCTATATTTTCCCCTTTATTTAAGTCTTCTTAATTACTCTCAGCAATGTGTTGTAGTTTCATTGTAAAAGTCTTGAACATCTTTTGTTAGGTTTGTTCCCAGGTATATTATCTTATTCTGATGTAATTGTAAATGGTATTATTTTTATAATGTCATTTTCTAGTTGATTGTTGCTAGTGTATAAGTACTCAGTTGACTTTGTATGCTATCCTTGTATCCTGACACTTTATAAATTAATTTATTAGTTCTAGTAATTGTTTTGTAGATTCCTTGGGATTTATTTTGTAAGCAATCATATAATCTGCAAGTAGAGACAGTTTTGCTTTTTTCCTTTTGATCTTGTTTTAAACTATTGCAACAGCATTCAGCAGTGAAACTACGTGGGCCTGGAGTTTTCACTTTGGGAAGGATTTCATAAATTCAGTTTATTTAATAGATACAGGGCTACTTAGATTTCCAGTTTCTTCTTGTGTCAGTTTTGGTAAGTAGTATTTTTAAAGAAATTTGTTCATTGTAATTTTTCCATAGATTAGCATGAAGTTATTCAAAGTATATTATTACTTAATGTCTACATAATCTGCGATAACCCCTCTTTCATTTCTGACACTGGTTATTTGTAGTATCTTTTTTTGTTGATCAGTCTAGCTACAGGGTTGTCAATTTTGTGATCATTTCAAAGAACCACATTTCCCCTGTTGTCTGTTTTCTAGTTCATGGGTTTCTTTTCTTACCTTTTCTTTGGTTTACTTTGCTTTTCCTTTTAAGGTATCTTAAGGTGAAATCTTAAGTCATTGATTTTAGATCTTTTCAAGAATAAGCATTTAGAGCTTTAAGTTTCTTTCTAAGTATTGTTTTAGTTGCATCCTACAAATGTTGATATGCATATTTTTGTTGTTTTTCCAGTGTAAAATATTTTCAAATTTCATTTGTGATTTCATTTTGGACCTATGAATTATTTAGAAGTAGATCATTTAATTTGCAGATATTTGGATTTTTTGTGTTTTTTGTTTTTAGATATCTTCCTATTATTGATTCCTAAGTTGATACCAATGTGGTCAGAGAATACACTGTGTAATTCTCATCCTTTTAATAAAAGTTAAAGTTGATGGCCCAGCATAAGATCTAGCTTAATGAATGCACAATGTGCACTTGAAAAGAATATATATCCTGCAGTTGTTAGATGTAGTGTTGTGTAAATGTTAACTAGAGCAAGGTGGCTAATAGTGCAGTTCAGATAATTTTCATCTTTCACTGAATTTTTGTCTAGTATCAATTGCTGAAAGGGGGAGGTCTTAAATTTTCTGCTAGGATTGTGGAATTGTCTATTTTTCCCTGTAATTCTGTCAGTTTTCGCTTTGTGTACTTTGAGGCTCTATTATTAGGCACATACGGTGGGTAATTATGTCTTCCCAATGATTTGACAGTTTTGTCATTATGAAGTGTCTCTTTTTATCTCTGGCAGTACTCTTTGTCTTGAAGTCTGTTTTATCTGATATTAAAATAGTCATTCCAGCCTTATGTTTGCTGATTGTATGATACAATTTTTTTCATCCGTTCACTTTCAATCTATAGATGTCTTTGTATTTTAGAGTGTGCTTCTTGTAGGTAGCATGTAGTAGGGTATCACTTTTTAATTTACTCTGTCAATTGCTGACTTTTAACTGGAGTGTTTAGACTGTAAACATTTAAATTAATTATTGATATGGTTGGATAGTCTACCCTTTTATTTTTTGTTCTCTGTTTATCTCTTGTTTTTTGTTCCTGAGTTTCTTCTTTTGGATTATTTGAATGCTGCGTGTCTGCCCCTCCTCTTGTATTTTTAAGAGACAGTGTCTTGCTCTGTTGCCCAGGCTGGAGTTGGTGGCACATTCATTGCTTACTGGGCTCAAGTGATCCTCCCACCTCAGCCTCCCAAGTAGCTGACATTACAGAGGTGTGAGCCATCTACCCCAGCCTGTTTACCATTTCTTTTTGTTGTTGTTGTTGTTGAGACAGAGTCTCGCTTTGTCGCCCAGACTGGAGTGCAGTGGCCGGATCTCAGCTCACTGCAAGCTCCGCCTCCCAGGTTCACACCATTCTCCTGCCTCAGCCTCCCGAGTAGCTGGGACTACAGACGCCCGCCACCTCGCCCGGCTAGGTTTTTGTATTTTTTAGTAGAGACAGGGTTTCACCGTGTTAGCCAGGATGGTCTCGATCTCCTGACCTTGTGATCCGCCCGTCTCGGCCTCCCAAAGTGCTGGGATTACAGGCTTGAGCCACCGTGCCCGGCCTGTTTACCATTTCTATTACTCTTTCTTCATTCTTAAAAATCCAATTTTCTCTCTCTCATTATTTTTCTTCAGCTGGAATCATTTGTTTTAGCATTTCTTATGGAGCAGGCTTGCTTACAACGAATTCTCTTAGTTTTATTTCTGAGAACATTTTCACTGAATATAGAATTCTGAATTCACAAATTTTTTCTCTCAAGATTTTAAAGATATTTCTTTTTCCTTTTCCTTTTTCTTTTTGGAGACAGGGTCTCACTCTGTTGCCACGGCTGAAGTGCAGTGGCGCAGTGATAGCTCACTGAAGCCTCAAATTCCTCAGCTCAAGGGATCCTCCCACTTTAGCCTCCTGAGTAGCTGGGACTATAGTTGCATGGCACCACACCTGGATAATTGCTTTAAATTTTGTTTATTTTTATTTTTTTGTGGGTACATAGTAAGGATATATATTTATGTGGTACATGAGATATTTTGATACAGGCATACAATGTGAAATCACATCATGGGGAATAGGATATCCATCCCCTCAAGCATTTATCCTTTGTGTTATAGACAGTCCAGTTACACTCTTTTACTTATTTTAAAATGTACAATTAAGTTCTTAAAATTATTACTATTTTTTGAGACGGAGTCTCACTCTGTCACCAGGCTGGAGCACAGTGGCGTATCTCGGCTCACTGCAACCTCTGCCTCCCAGGTGCAAGCATTTCTCCTGTCCCAGCCTTCCAAGTAGCTGGGACTACAGGCACACGCCACCATGCCCAGCTAATTTTTGTATTTTTAGTAGAAACGGGGTTTCACTATGTTGGCCAGGATGGTCTTGATCTCTTGACCTTGTGATCCGCCTGCCTCGGCCTCCCAAAGTTCTGGGATTACAGGCATGAGCCACCACGTCCAGCCTTAAAATTATTTTTTGTAGAGACAAGGTCTTGCTATGTTGCCTAAGCTGGTCTTGAACTCATGGGCTCAAACAGTCTCCCTGCCTTGGCCTCCCAAAGTGCTGGGATTACAAGTGTGAGCCATTACACTGGTCCGATTTTAAAGATACTCTACTGTCTTCTGGCATTCTTGGTTTCTGTTGAGAAACCCATGGTCATTTAAATCATTTCCTGTAATGTAGTATGTCACTTTTCTGAAGCTTTCTAGTTTAAAACAAAATCTTTGGCTTTGAATCGTTTCTTATTTATTTAAAAAAGTTATTTTGAGACAGGATCTAACTCCCGTTGCCCAGGCTGGAGTGCAGTGGTGCAACCTCTGCTCACTGCAGCCTCATCCTCCTGGGCTCAGGTGATTCTCCTACCTCAGCCTGCTGAGTAGCTGGGACTATAGGTGCCCCCCACCACAACTGGCTAATTTTTTGTATTTTTAATAGAGATAGGGTTTTGCCATGTTGCCCAGGCTGGTCTTGAATTCCTGGGCTCAAGGGATCTGCCTGCGTCAGCCTCCTAAAGTGCTGGGATTACAGGCTTGAGCCATTGCACCCAGCTTAGTTTTTTTATTTTTATTTTTAATTTTTTTGTTTTTTTGAGATGGAGTCTCGCTCTGTCGCCCAGGGCGGCTGGAGTGCAGTGGCATGATCTCGGCTCACTGCATCCTCTGCTTCCCAGGTTCAAGTGATTCTCCTGTCTCAGCCTCCCAAGTAGCTGGGACTACAGGCACCCACCACCATACCCAGCTAATTTTTGTATTTTAGTAGAGGTGGGGTTTCACCACGTTGGCCAGGCTGGTCTCCAACTGCTGACCTCGAGTGATCTGCCTGCCTTGGCCTCCCAAAGTGCTGGGATTACAGGTGTGAGCCACAACACCTGGCCTAGTTTATTTTTTATTGAAGTAAAGTATACTTTTTTTTTTTTTTTTTTGAGACGGAGTCTCGCTCTGTCACCCAGGCTGGAGTGTGGTGGCCGGATCTCAGCTCACTGCAAGCTCCGCCTCCCGGGTTTAGCCATTTTCCTGTCTCAGCCTCCCGAGTAGCTGGGACTACAGGCGCCCGCCACTTCGCCCGGCTAGTTTTTTTTTTTTTTTTTTTTTTTTGTATTTTTTAGTAGAGACGGGGTTTCACCGTGTTAGCCAGGATGGTCTCGATATCCTGACCTCGTGATCCGCCCGTCTCGGCCTCCCAAAGTGCTGGGATTACAGGCCTGAGCCACTGCGCCCGGCCGTAAAGTATACTTACATAATTTATCATGTTTACCTTTTTTTTTTTTTTTTTTTTTGAAACAGAGTTTCGCTTGTTGCCCAGGCTGGAGTACAAATGGCACGATCTTGGCTCACCACAACCTCCGCCTCCCAGGTTCAAGTGTTTCTTCTGCCTCAGCCTACCTAGTAGCTGGGATTACAGCATGTGCCACCATGCCCAGCTAATTTTGTATTTTTAGTAGAGACGGGGTTTCTGCATGTTGGTCAAGCTGGTCTTGAACTCCCGACCTCAGGTGATCCACCTGCCTCGGCCTCCCAAAGTGCTGGGATTATAGGCGTGAGCCACCACGCCCAGCCAATATATTTATATTCTTTTTCTTTTTTTCCTCTTTTCACTCCCCCATCTCTCCTCTCCCCTTCCTGGCTGAATAGTTTCATTAAGATGTGTCTTGGTTGGGTACCGTGGCTCATGCCTGTAATCCCAGCACTTTGGGAGGCTGAGGTAGGAAGATTGCTTGAGCCCAGGAGTTTAAGACCAGCCTGGACAACAAAGTGAGACCCCGTCTCTACACACACACGAAAAAGAGTGAGCTGGGTACCGTGGCACACACTTGTGGTCTCAGCTACTCAGGAGGCTGAAGTTGGAGGATTGTTTAAGCCTGGGAGGTGGAGGCTGTGCTTGAGCCACTACACTTCAGCCTGAGTGACAGAGTGAGACCCTGTCTCAAAAGAAAAAAAAAAGAAAAAAGTGCTTTGGACCAACCTGGGCAACAGAACAAGACCCTGTCTCTATGAAAAAACACAGAATTTAGTGGATATGATGGTGTGCACCTGTGGTCCCAGCTACTCAGGTATGGTGAAGTGGGAGGATCACTTGAGCCAGAGAGGTCCAAGCTGCAGTGAGCCATGTGCCACTGCACTCTGGCCTGTAGAACAGAATGAGACTGTGTTTCAAAACAAAACAAAAAGATGTGTCTTAGTATGTTTTTCTCTGAGTTATCCTATTTGGTGTTTGTTGAGCTCCTTGAATCTGTATCTGACCAAATGTGGGGGATTTTCCACCATTTTTTTTTTCAAATGTATTTTTCTGCCTTAGTATCTTTTGCCTCTCCTCTGGGATTACAACTACACTTAAGTTAAAACTTTTGGTATTAGGGTTCTGTGGACTGTTTTTCAATCTTTTTTTCTCTTTGTTCTTCAGACTTTTTTTTTTAAAATTATTATTTTTTATTTTTTTGAAACGGAGTCTCGCACTATCACCCAGGCTGGAGTGCAGTGGTGCGATCTCTGCTCACTGCAACCTCCACCTCCTAGGTTCAAGCCATTCTCCTGCCTCCTGAGTAGCTGAGATTACAGGCACCTGCCACCAGGCCCAGCTAATTTTTTTGTATTTTTAGTAGAGACAGGGTTCCACTAGGTTGGTCAGGCTGGTCTCGAACTCCTGACTTTGTGATCTGCCTGCATCGGCCTCCCAAAGTGCTGGGATTACAGGCGGGAGCCACCGTACCTGGTGGAGACTGGGTCATTTCTATTGAACGGTCTTCAAGTTCACGGACTCTTTCCTCTGTCATCTCCATTCTATTACTGAACCTATCTGATGAGTTTGTATTTCAGATACTGTATTTTTCAGTTCTAAGACTTCATTTGGTTCTTTTTTATGGTTTCTTTTTCTGCTGATGATTCCTACCTTTTCCTTCATTTCTTGTGTGTTTTCTTTATAAGAAAGTATTTCTTTTTTATTGAAAGTATTTGATAGTCCCAACATCTGGATCACCTTGGGGTTGGCAGGGTTTGGTCATCTGTTCCTTTGAAAATTGCTCACATTTTCCTGGTTCTTTGTGTGTTGCATAATTTTGGAATTTATCCTCATCGTTGTGAATACTTCTTGTGTAGATTTTGGGTCCTATTATAATAATTCTGGGGAATGTTGCTATTTCTGTTTTTAGCAGGCAACCCTGCTTCAGGTTCAGGCCAGAACTTCTGTCTTGCTTTTGGAGGCATTGGTTAAAATCTCAGTTCTGTTCTTTATGTCTTTGCTATGATGATTTGGGCTGTCCCAAACGTGAATAGCTCAGGGGCTGGTCTGTGACTTCTGCAGGTGTTTCCAATCTTGTTTCAGTTCTCCAGGCTTTTGCTGCTTTGGTTTGGGTCACATTACAGTTCAAATCTTATTTTGGTTTTCAAAGTCTTTGCTAGGCTGGTACGTATGGATATATGCTACACATTCATGGCTAAGGTTAAGTTGTGACTTGTGTGGATTTATACACTGAATTAAGGGATTCTCTTTTTTGCCTGTTTTCTCTCCAGCATTCCCCCCACCCCCAGACCCCCAATTCTGGTCCGCAGGGACCTTTTTTCCTGATTTACCTGGTCAGAAAGAAGGGAGTTTCTAGAATGAAAGCTGCCCATGCTGCTCTGAAAGTGGGGTTCGTCATTGCAAATTCATACTTAAGGGAAAAGGACAGAACTGGAAAACTCACCCCATTTGGGTCACTTCTCCCAACTTTGACTCCCCTGCGCAATTTACTTGTTTTTGTTTGCTTTACAGAGTCCAGTGAGCAGGAGGGGTGGGCCTTAGTGGGCTTAGCTGCCCTTCCAGAGCCAGGACTTCTGTGTATTAAATTTGTGTTATTGGACCTCATGTGTGGAGAGCCGAAACTCATTCTTCCCTGTCTGTAACATACTGACATAACCAGTCTCTGTTGTGTTTATTCATCCCCATTTCCATCCCCTCCCTTCTAGAGGAAACTGTATAAACAAGTGTGATGTTTGCCCTTAAATATTTATGACTCCTTTAAAAATAAGCTTTAAAATAAGCTACTTTATGTGTGGATTTGTTTTTAGCTTGCTGAACTGACATTGTGCTAGAGATACTGTTTTGTTTCTTTTTTCATTCAACAGTATCTTTTTTAGTTATGTTCATGTCTCTATGTGTAGAATTGCTTTATTGCTTCTAACAGCAACATAGTATTCCGTAGTAGGCATCTATCACATTTTACAAGGATGGTCACTGTGTTACTTCCAACTCCCTGCTGTCACAAACAAACCTCTCTATGTGTAATTCTTATTAGCTCTACATCTAAAGTGTTATCTTGAATCTGCCAATTCAAGGTAACTTTTTTCCTTTTGTTTACTCTTTCTCCCATGGTCTGTCTCCATAGAGCAGCCAGAAGGATCTTTCTGAACCGTAAATCTAAAGTAGGCCTCACAGGTATTTAGCTGGAAAAGGGAGGTTCTAGGAGTCCATAGACCACTCTTGGAGAACTGCTGCTCTACTGCATCTTGAGCCACCTAGAAGAGTGTCTGATGCTTTGTAGTTAGAGAGTAATGTTTTTTAACTGTCATACTGACTGGTCTTAGATTTTGGAATCTGGATTCAGCTGTATACCAAAAATCTCTGGCCAGATTAATTCATGCAAGATAGCCTCCATCCTTTAGCTGTGGAAGCTAAGTATCATGTTGCCTAAATAAGATAGGGCATCAGGTTTTAGGGAGAATGCTGAGGGAGAAGGAAGATGGGTCAGATTAGGGCCTACAGACTATTCTTTTTCCTTAGAGATACCCTTTAGTTACCATCCCTCTGTCAGAGAAAGAGAGAGGCTGGGACATACCAGGTTACAAATCCAGGGAGTCTTCCGAAGGGTCACAGAACACTTTATTGCTTCACCTACTTTCTTTTCTTAGATAAATCTAGGAAGGATGTCTAGTTGGGCTGCAAAGTGATCATTTGTATGTACTGCTTACTCTTTCTGATTACAATGAAGTGTGATAATAATTGTACATGTTGTGTTAGATCAACTATTGTTATTGTTAGGTGATTACAACTTACATTGTGTTTTTATAGCAGGCTTCTTAGTTTTCTGCACAGGTAACCAACTTGGTTATAATATAAAAGAATGTATAGAAATTTTGCTCCAGACCTTCCTTTGTGGTATATATTTTTATGTTGTATTAGTAGCAGGACCCAGTGCTCCATAAAGGATAATAGTTTCCAGTACACTATCCCTCATGATGACTCTTTAAGTGGTTCATCGTCTGCCTCTTCGTGTGAACCAGTGAGTGATTTTCCAGCATCTTTCCGAAAATCTACCTACTGGATGAAGATGAGAAGGATCAAGCCAGCTGCTACTTCTCATGTCGAAGGTATCAATATCAGTGTTTTAATCCGAAGACAGGTCACTTCCTAAAGTTATAATTTGAGATTATTGTAAATACCTCTTAAGAGTATTAAATGCCGGCCGGGTGTGGTGGCTTATGCCTGTAATCCCAGTACTTTAGGAGGCTGAGTTAGGCGGATCATGAGGTCAGGAGATCGAGACCATCCTGGCTAACATGGTGAAACCCCATATCTACTAAAAATACAAAAAATTAGCCGGGCCGGGTGGCGGGCGCCTGTAGTCCCAGCTACTTGGGAGGCTGAGGCAGGAGAATGGGGTAAACCCGGGAGGCGGAGCTTGCAGTGAGCCAAGATTGCACCACTCCACTCCAGCCTGGGCGACAGAGCAAGGCTCCGTCTCAAAAAAAAAAAAAGAGTATTAAATGCCACATATTTGTTTCTCATTCATGATTTAAAAAAATTTAAGGTGTTAGGCTATTGCATCCTGTCCCATTAGCTTCATGAACTGCTATGTGATAGAGTGAAATTCTGCTAATCTTACTCCTCTAGGTTATACTTAGCATTTGATTTTCTTCTTTGTAGGATTTGAACTTTCTCTTCTTCTTCTTCTCCTTCTCCTTCTTCTTCTTCTTTTTTTCTTTTTCTTTCTTTTTTTTTTTTGAGACGGAGTTTCACTCTTGTTGCCCAGGCTAGAGTGAAATGACTCAATCTCGGCTCACCGCACCCTCCGCCTCCTGGGTTCAAGCAATTCTCCTGCCTCAGCCTCCTGAGTAGCTGGAATTACAGGCATGTGCCGCCACACGCCTGGCTAATTTTGTATTTTTAGTAGAGATGGGTTTCTCCATGTTCATCAGGCCAGTCTTGAACTCGCAACCTCAGGTAATCCTCCCACTTCGGCCCCCCAGAGTGCTGGGATTACAGACGTGAGCCACGGCGCCCGGCCCCCCTTTTCTTCTAGTTTGATTCTCTGTTGATGATTTAGGGGCTGGTGTAAGGGTTATTCAGGGGAGAGTATTCTAGATGGTCACACTCTCAAGAGTCCTTGGTAGCTAGTCCTATGTTGAGCAATTCTTATCCTCTTGTTAGCCTCAAATCAAGATTAAGCAAAACACATTGCTTGAATGCCCGTATTATTCATAAGGAACAATGGATGATTTGGGATAGATAACAATATAAAAAGACAGAGGGAGTGGGTCAGTTAATGAGAAGTTACACCAACTTCCCTAAAAACGTTATAGACATTTCTCTGAGGCCTGTGTTCACTGACGATCTTTCCCTCTGATGGTCTTGTGAGTGATGTTCTGAACACAGGTCTAGATGTTCATTTACAAAGTGTGCTGAGTTTTTGTTTTGTTTTTGTATGGTACTTCAGGGTCAGGTGGAGTATCAGCCAAGGGAAAAAGGAAACCCAGGCAGGAAGAAGATGAAGACTATCGAGAATTTCCTCAGAAGAAGCATAAGCTTTATGGTAAGGCAGTAACTTTTCTACTTCTTTTTCCCTGGGTGACTGAGCTTTATTCTTTGAGGATAAAGGAAAGAGAAGCCTTAGTTTGAGCCCTTCAGTGACCTCTGAGCCCTTTGAATTGTTTGGGAGGGAATGGCCTCCATCCTGCCTTGTTATACCCTTTCATTCTGTCATGACTTAGGCAGTCAGTCGGTTGAGGGACTGGGAAATAGGGTGTTGAAGAGAAGGAGAGGGAAGAGATTTTGGTATTAGCAAGGGTGATGTGCTGGGCTTCAAGTTTCTGTCTTGTGTCAGGGAGGAAGCAACGGCCTAAAACTCAGCCCAATCCTAAATCCCAGGCCCGTCGTATTCGGAAGGAACCACCAGTTTATGCAGCAGGTATGTTTTCTTTTGGAAGTTTTGTGGGATGTAGTTCTCACATTCTGATTTGTTGTTGGTGTTGTCTGTGAAGGAATGAGGTGCTAAAGCATTTCTTTAAGGAGGCAGTTACTAAGGGCCCGAGTTTGGAGTCAGACAGACTTTTGCTCAAGTTTTGGCTCTTCATTAACTTTGTGACCTGCCTTAATTTGTTTAACTTCCTCTTGCCTCAGTTTCCCTGTCTATGAATAGGGGTAATAAAGGCAGTCAGAATTGTTGTGAAAATTAAATGGATAAAAACATTTAGCATAGTCTCAGGCACACAAGAAACACTCAGCAGACAGGCTGTGACATTTCGCAGTATCCTATTGTTATATCCTGTGGTGAAAAATGTTGCTGCCTAATTCTTGAAGCCACTGAGCTTTGGAGTGGTTCTCAGGTGGTTTTTATCATGGTGAAATGAGTAGGAGTTTTCAGAAACTCTTCACTGTCTAAAAAAATACTACTTTTAGAAGTTATACCCAACAAGAGTCTCTTCATTATAGTCTGCCAGGAAAAGGAAAAACCATTTTATAATACTTTTCCTAAATCGTGGGATCATGCTTTTTGTTTCTGGAGAATACTGCAGATTACAAAGTGTTTCTTTCTCTCCTTTGTAGGCAGTTTGGAGGAGCAATGGTACTTAGAAATCGTTGATAAAGGCAGTGTCTCCTGCCCTACCTGCCAGGCAGTGGGGAGGAAGACCATAGAGGGTTTAAAGAAACACATGGAAAACTGCAAGCAGGTTAGATATTTTGGCGTTTCATAACTGTTACGATATTTTTACCCAAACTTTAGACCTCTTTTGCTGTGTTGGATATGCTGGTTATAATGGATGAAAAGCAGCATTGTATAATAAAGGAAACATAGGCTTTGGATCTGACAGAGTTAGGTTTGAATCTTCTCTTAGCCACATACTAGTGTGACATTTAGCTTTTTATATGTAGACTTCAGTTTCATTTGTAAAATAGAGAAAAAATAATAAATACAAAGTAACAAAAACCTTATGTAGTCCATGAGAGGATAAGAAAGAAGTAACACAGGGCTAAGTGCCTAGCCCATTACTTGGCAAATATTGGCATTCAGTTAATGGTAATTCTTATTATTTTATAAGTGAATTGCCTGTATTTTGCCCTTGAAGACATGACACTGAGTTTCTGGGATTTTGAGATACAGTGACTATTGAGTTTGAGAAATAAAGGAGACATAGATGAAAGCATTTTAGTAGGACTTTGTGACATTCTGTTTCTCTGTGGAACAACCTAGCACTGAGCAGTATTTTTCCTTCTAGGAAATGTTTACTTGTCATCATTGTGGGAAACAACTTCGTTCACTGGCAGGGATGAAGTATCACGTCATGGCAAATCATAATAGTCTGGTAAGAGTGTCTTCTGTCTTTTGTGAGTGTTTGGATGTCTTTTTTTTTTTTTTTTGAGATGGAGTCTCACTCTGTCACCCAGACTGGAGTGCAGTGGCACGATCTCGGCTTACTGCAACCTCCAACTCCTGGGTTCAAACTATTGTCCTGCCTCAGCCTCCCAAGTAGCTGGGATTACAGGCATGCGCCACCACACTTGGCTGATTTTGTATTTTTAGTAGAGATGGGGGTTTCTCCATGTTGGTCAGGCTGGTCTTGACCTCCCGACCGCAGGTGATCTGCCTGCCTTGGCCTCCCAAAGTGCTGGGATTACAGGTGTGAGCTACCGCGCCCAGCAATTTTTTGTATTTTTAGTAGAGACTGAGTTTCACCACGTTGGCCAGGCTGGTCTCGAACTCCTGACCTCAGGTGATCCACCCTCCTTGGCCTGCCGAAGTGCTGGGATTACAGGCGTGAGCTACTGTGCCCAGCCTGGATGTCTTTTACTTACGTAAGTGTAGATATCTCAGTACAGATGGCTCTGGGATTTTATAAGTGTGTGAGTAAGAAGAGCCTTTTGATAAAAGAATTAATGCACAATGAAACCTTTGCGTGAATCCATAAATATTTGTGTGTTTAGGTTGGCTCCAAAGGTTCATATCCTGGGAGGTAGAGGCTCAGAACTCTTATTTCCATTATATTCACTTCCTTTGTTCAGGAGAAGATGGAGAAAGCCAGGAGTCAGATAACTTGGGCTTCATTAGCACCAGCTTAGCTGCCAGTCCAATCCTTGATTCTCCTCTGATATTTTTTCCCTGATATTATCTGATATTATCTTTTCCATGAATCATCTTCTTGTTTGCTTCTCTTGATTTCTAGCCCATTTTGAAAGCCGGAGATGAAATAGATGAGCCAACTGAGAGGGAAAGGCTTCGAACAGTTCTAAAGAGACTGGGAAAGCTCAGGTGCATGCGTGAGGTAAGGGCCCAAGGACAGCAGTTCCTTCTCCCTGAATTCTCAGGTCAACATCTTCTGTTCTTTCCATTTCTTCTCTTCCTCATTGTTGACTTCCTAGTTCTGCACTATCTTGGTCTCTTGAATCATTAATAGTTCTTTATTTTCTTCCTCATTTCCAAAAAATTATTTTTATTCCCCTTCCCTTTGTTTGATGGGGTTTCCTTACCATCCGTTTTTTAATGTGATGAAGAGGATCCCAGTGACCCCTCACTGTGCTGAACTTTGGTATAAATTGCTGGGTATTTGATATTGGGATGGGGTTGAATCACAGACCAAAGAGAAAGCTGTGACATAGAGTAGATGCACAGTTGTAGTTTATCAAGGGCTACTAAGCTGATTGAAAATCATGGTTGATCAGAGTAGGATGGCCAGAGACAAGGAAGGGTTGTGCTGATGGGAGATGTTGGAAAGTGTCTACTGAAATCAGAGGGTCTATTTGTATTTTGTGGTGGTGCATGCTTTATGGCTGTTTAGAAATTTAGGGATCATGTCAAAAGATGTAAGATTATAGTTTAGGCTTCTCTCCTGTGTTCAGAGTTGCTCCAGTAGCTTCACCAGCATCATGGGATATCTCTACCATGTTAGAAAATGTGGCAAAGGGGCTGCAGAGCTGGAAAAGATGACCCTGAAATGTCACCACTGTGGAAAACCATATAGGTCGAAGGCTGGACTTGCGTATCACCTGAGGTCAGAGCATGGGCCTGTGAGTACTGATTCCTTTCTATACCCTGCATGGGGATGTATTTGGTGGTGAGTCCTTAGCCCTCTATCTTCCCATATGTGTTTGGTTCCTCATTTGTATCCTCTTTTAATCTCTGAATGCTTGTGTTCGCTCTTCTTTGTTCTTTCTTTGTCCTTTTCTTATTTCTGCCTTTTGAACATTATTAGATTAGATAAGTCAAAATTCAAAGTATAGTCCAGGCAGAAGTAAACTCATTATTATATATTTTATATCATATATTTTTATATAGTATATATATATTATATATAAATTTTTTTTTTTCTTTAAGAGACAAGATCTTGCTGTCTCAGACTTGAGTGCAGTGGTGGGATCATAGCTCACTGCAGCCTCGAACTCTTGGGCTCAAGCCATCTTCTTGCCTTAGGCTCCTAAGTAGCTAGGACTACAGGCTTGCGCCACATGCCCAGCTAATTTTTTTGTTTTTCATTTTTTGTAGAGACAGGTGTCTCATTATGTAGCACAGACCAGTCTCGAACTCCTGGCCTCAAGCGATCCTCTTATCTTGACCTCCCAAAGTGCTGGGATTATAGGTGTGAGCCACTGTGCCCAGCCCATTACTTAATTAATTTATGTATTTATATATTTTTGAGACGAACTTTCTCTCCGTTACCCATGCTGGAGTGCTGTAGAGCAATCTTGGCTCACTGCAACCTCTGCCTCCCGAGTTCAAGTGATTCTCCCACCTCAGCTTCCCAAGTAGCTGGGATTATAGGCGCGTGCCACCACGCCCAGCTAATTTTTGTATTTTTAGTAGAGATGGGGTTTCACCATGTTGGCCAAGCTGGTCTCGAACTCCCGATCTCAGGTGATCTGCCCACCTCGGCCTCCCAAAGTGCTGGGATTACAGGCGTGAGCCACTGTACCCAGCCCCATTGTTATCCTTTTAAAACTGAAGGCATTCCCCCATAGCTAGAGCTTTTATGAGCATCTGTCCAGCTGGTTCCTCTTTCATTTTTTTGGTTTAATTTTTTTTTTTTTTTTCTGATTACATTTCCAAGGTTTCCTACCCTGTGGTTTATTTTTTTTTTTTAGAGTCATTTGTTAAGATGTAATTTACATATGATAATGTTTACCATTTTAGTGCATAATTAGTAAGAATTTTGACACATGTATATAGTCATGTAACCACTATCACACTCAACACATAGACTAGTCAGGGTTCCTTAGCTCACACCTGTAATCCCAGCACTTTGGGTAGCTGAGGTGGGCGGATTGCCTGAGCCCAGGAGTTTGAGACCAGGTTGGGCTACATAGTGAGACCCTGTCTCTACAAAAAGTGAAAAAATAAGCCAGGCATGGTGGTGTACACCTGTAGTCCCAAGTACTTGGGAAACTGAGGTAGGATGATCACTTGAGCCCAGAAGGTTGAGGCTGCAGAGCTGTGATTATACCACTGCATGCCAGCCTGGGTAACAGAGTGAGACCTTGTCTCAAAACAAACAAAAAAAAGATGTTTTATAATTCTGTCACCTCCTGAAATTGACTTGTGTTCCTTTAGTCAGCCTTTTCCTCCAGCTGCAGCCCCTGGCAACCACTGATCTATTTTCTGATCCTATAGTTTTACCCTTTTCAGAATGTCCTGTAAATTGAATCATACAGCCTGTAGCCTTTGAGTCTAACTTCTTTCATTTACCATAATCCATTTGCGATTCATCCATGTGTTGCATATATCACTAGTTTATTCCTTTTTTTTCCCTGACTAAGATTTCATTGTATGGATGTTTCAAGTTTGTTGTTTATCTACTTACCGGTTGAAGAACATTTGGTTGTTTCTAGTTTTTGACAATTATGAATAAAGCTGCTATAAACATTCACAGAGGGTTTTGGGCTGGGCACAGTGACTCATGCCTGTAATCCTAGCACTTTGGGAGGCTGATGCAGGTGGATTGCTTGAGCTCAGGAGTTCGAGACCAGCTGGGCAACATGGTGAAACCCCATCTCTATAGAAAATACAAACATTAGCTGGGTGCGGGTGGCACACGCCTGTAGTCCCAGCTATTTGGGAGATTAAGGTGGGAGGATGCCTTGAGCCCAGGAGGCGAAGGTTGCAGTGAGCTGAGATGGTGCCACTGCACTCCAACCTGGGTGACAGAGCAAGAACCTGACTCAAAAACAAAAAACAAAAGGATTGTTGTGTTTTGTTTTGTTTTTTTTGAAACAGGGTCTTGCTTTTTTGCCCAGGCTGGAGCCACCTTGGCTCACTGCTACCTCTGCCTCCTGGGCTCAAGCTATCCTCCCACCTCAGCCTCCCAAGTAGCTGGGATTACAGGCGAGTGCCACCACGCCCAGCCAATTTTTGTATTTATAGTAGAGATGGGTGTTCGCCATGTTGGCCAGGCTGATCTTGAACTCCTGGGCTCAAGTGATCCACCTGCCTCGGCCTCCCAGAGTGCTGGGATTACAGGCGTGAACCACTGCACCTGGCAAAAAAGGTTTTTATGTGAAAATAAATTTTAATTTCCCTTGGGTAAATACTTAGGAATGAGATTTCTGGGTCATATGATTAATGTATATTTAACTCATAAGAAACTGCTGCATTGTTTCCCAAAGTGGCTGTGCCATTTTGCATTCCCACCGACGAAGTATGAGAACTCCAGTTGCTTTGCATCCTTGTCTACATTTATTATTGTCAATTTTATTTTTTGATCCATTCTAATAGGTATGTAGTAGTACTTTACTGTGGTTTAAATTTTCATTTCCCTAATGACTAACAATGCTTAATGTTGTTGACCATCTTTTTTTTTTTTTTTTGAGACGGAGTCTCGCTCTGTAGCCCAGGCTGGAGTGCAGTGGCCGGATCTCAGCTCACTGCAAGCTCCGCCTCCCGGGTTCACGCCATTCTCCGGCCTCAGCCTCCCGAGTAGCTGGGACTACAGGCGCCCGCCACCTCGCCCGGCTATTTTTTGTATTTCTTAGTAGAGACGGGGTTTCACCGTGTTAGCCAGGATGGTCTCGATCTCCTGACCTCGTGATCCGCCCATCTCGGCCTCCCAAAGTGCTGGGATTACAGGCTTGAGCCACCGCGCCCGGCCTGTTGACCATCTTTGCATGTGCTTACTGGTGATTTGTATGTCTTTAATGAAGTGTCTGTTCAAATTCTTTGTTCATTTTTGGGGGGAGGATTTTTGTTGTCTTATTAAGTTTGGGATATATTCTGGGTTTTTTATCATTCCGGATACAAGTTCTTTATCTTTTTTTTAACATTGTCTTTTGAAGAATAGAGTTTTAAATTTTGATATAGTTCAATTTATATATTTTTTCATTTATGGAAAATGCTTTTGTCGTATCTAAGAAATCTTTGCTTAACTCAATGTATAATTTTCTTTCCTTTTTTTTTCTTGGATAGAGCCTTGCTCTGTTGCCCAGGCTGGAGTGCAGTGGTGTGATCTCAGCTCACTGGAACCTCCGCCTCCCGGGCTCAAGTGATTCTCCTGCCTCAGCCTCCTGAGTAGCTGTGATTACAGGTGCCCATGAGCGCACCTGGCTAATTTTTGTATTTTTAGTAGAGATGGGGTTTCACCATGTTGGCCAGGCTGGTCTCAAACTCCTGACCTCAGGTGATCCGCCTGCCTCGGCCTCCCAAAGTTCTGGGATTATAGGTGTGAGCCACTGTGCCTGGCCCTCAGTGTATAATTTTCTGTTGCTACTGTGAATCACCACAAACTGAATGGCTTAAAGCAACACAAATTTATTATCTCACCGTTCTTTAGGTCAGAAATCCAGTTACAGGATGCCTCAGCTCGTTCCTTCGCTTAGAGTCTCACCAGGCTGGAATCAGTGTCGGTAGGGCTGTTGTTTTTTAGAGGCTCTAGTGGGAGAATATGTTTCCAGACTCATTCAGATTGTTCAAGAATTCGGTTCCGTGCAGTTGCAGGAGCTCCTTTCCTTATTTGCTGTGGGCTAAGAGTTCTTAGTTTCCAAAGGCCACCTGCATTCCCTGGCTCATGGCTGTCTTCAAGTCAGAGACAGCAGGTTGGATGTCTCTCATGCTTTGAATCTCTCCTGCCTCTTCTGCTGGATCTCTCTTACTTAAAGTCAACTGTAGACTTTCATCACATCTGCAAAATACCTTCACATCAACACACTTAGATTTATGTTTGATTGACTAACTGATGACTGTATCCCAGCCAACTTGGCACATCAAAAAACCATCATACACAGGATCACACACATTTTCTCCCTTGCTCTCTTCTAGAAATTTTATAGTTTTATGTTTTACATTTAGGGCTATGGTCCATTTTGAGTTAATTTGTATATATAGTGTGAGGGATGGGTTAAGATTTGTTTCTTTGCATACGAATGTGTCTTTTAACTACTAAGAAGCCTTTTTTTTTTGAGACAGAGTTTCATTGTCACCCAGGCTGGAGTACAATGGCGCCATCTTGGCTCACTGCAGCCTCCACCTCCGTAGTTCAAGCGATTCTTCTGCCTCAGCCTGCCGAGTAGCTGGGACTACAGGCGCATGCCACCACGTCCAGCTAATTTTTATATTTTTAGTAGAGACAGGGTTTTACCATATTAGCCAGGCTGGTCTCGAACTCCTGACCTCAGATGATCCACTCGCCTTGGTCTCCCAAAGTGCTGGGATTACAGGCGTGAGCCACCACGCCTGGCCCCAAGAAGCTTTTTTTTTTTACTAGTAAAATATACATTAATATGGTGGAACTTGATGCTAGTGGTTAGCAATCTCTACTACATAACTCTTTTGATATTTAGAGCAGGAAGCTCAGCCTTTAATCACTGGCTGTGATAGATGCCACTTCTCAGGCCTATGTTTTGCTGTGTTTCGTTCTTGCAGATATCCTTCTTTCCAGAGTCAGGACAGCCAGAGTGCTTAAAGGAGATGAACTTAGAGTCAAAGAGTGGGGGCCGAGTTCAGAGACGTTCTGCCAAGATAGCTGTATACCACCTGCAGGAGCTGGCCTCTGCTGAACTGGCCAAGGAATGGCCCAAGAGGAAGGTGCTTCAGGACCTGGTACCTGATGATCGAAAGGTAAGGCAGAAGCATGTATCAATTTGGGAACCATTATGTCTAACGTTGTGCCTACTGTACACAGAGAAGTAAATGCACTTGAATGAGTACGTGACAGGCAGTATTTTGTTGTTTATCCTTGGAGATAGAGTACATCTGATCTAGCTTCGGTATTTGGATTCAGTTAGGTTCTACAGCGACAGTCTGTTTCGTAAATTCCTTAAAGAGCCCTCTTAATTCTGGACTACTTCCAGAGGGAACCTGAATTCCCAGATTAGATTTTTGTTTAATGTGTTTTTGTTTTGCTAGTTCATATGTAGTAGTTTATATTTAGTTGAGATAAGTGATTTCAGTTTGTTTTGTAGTAACAGAACTCCTCTCCCCCGCTTTTTTCAAAATAAAATCCTATGCAAAACACCAGTATATAAAATAACTTAAAAACAGATTTGCTCTGAGTAGCTGTGAGTAGTGAGCCCAAAGCGTTGTCTACTTGGCCTTCTTCTTCTTGATCCTTTTATTGTTCCCCTACACGGCCCCAAGCATACTTCTGAGGGGTGCAGAACCTGTTTGGAAGCCCTTGGATCTATTAGAATCTATTAGAATAGATCACAGAAGAAGGGGCATTATTTAGCCAAAAGGAGACAAGGATATATGACTATGGGATTGTCTTGGGAGCAGGTCGAAGGGATACGTAATAAGGAGTAAGAGAGGAGCAAAGGGCTCTTATTCTCCAGGGTATCAAGAAGTTCACATTTGGCATAGGGCTCTGACCTATGTGAGAGGAATGTTATGTCTTACAAGAAAGTAAGGCTGGGCGCAGTGGCTCAAGGCTGAAATTCCAGTACTTTGGGAGGCTGAGGTGGGTGGATCATGAGGTCAGGAGATTGAGACCATCCTGGCCAACATGGTGAAACCCCATCTCTACTAAAAATACAAAAATTAGCCAGGTGTGGTGGTGGGCACCTGTAGTTGCAGCTACTCAGGAGGCTGAGGCAGGAGAATCGCTTGAACCCGGGAGGTGGAGGTTGCAGTGAGCTGAGATTGCACCACTGCACTCCAGCCTGGGCGGCAGAGTGAAACTTTGTCTCCAAAAAAAAAAGGAAAAGAAAGGAAAGTAAGGTCACACCCTAGTTTTCTAACACTTATGTCTTTTTTTGGTCTAAAAATCAGTCCAGGGTGGTAGGTGTGCACTCCTGGTGGATGCTCCTGGTGTTCAAGGAATTGGATTGTATTTTTGAATATTAGAGTATACTTTCTTGTTTTGGACTTATTTCTACTTTTTTTTTTTTTTTTTTTTCCTGCTACAGGCTAAAGTACATGGCTATCTAAATCCAATTTAAATGTGGGTTTTGCACAGGGATAGTTATCTCATGATATTACAGTCAGGTTTCACTGTGCATAGGATATCATAAGGAAATTTAAATATTTGCTAACTGGCCGGGCGCAGTGGCTCACGCCTGTAAAGTAATCCCAGCACTTTGGGAGGCCGAGGTGGGCGAATCACGAGGTCAGGAGTTCGAGACCAGCCTCGTCAACATGATGAAACCCCATCTCTACTAAAAATGTTTTAAAAATTAGTGGCTGGGCCTACAGTGGCTCACACCTGTAATCCCAGCACTTTAGGAGGCCGTGGCAGGCTGATCACCTTAGGTCAGCAGTTCGAGACCAGCCTGGCTAACATGACAAAACCCCTTCTCTACTAAAAATACAAAAATTAGCTGGACATGGAGGCGGGCGCCCGTAATCCCAGCTACTTGGGAGGCTGAGGCAGGAGAATCACTTGAACCTGGGAAGCAGAGATTGCAGTGAGCCGAGATCATGCCATTGCACTCCAGCTTGGGCGACAAGAGCAGAAATCTGTCTCAAAAAAAAAAATTAGCCAGGTGGGACACACCTGTAGTCCCAGCTGTAGTCTCAGGTACTGGGGAGGCTGAGGCAGGAGAATAGTTTGAACCTGGGAGGCAGAGGTTGCAGTGAGCCAAGATCATGCCACTGCAATCTAGCCTGGGCCACAGAGCAAGACTTCATCTCAAAAAATAAAATAAAAATAAAAATAAAAATAAAATAAATAAAATAAAATAAATAAATTTGTTGCCAAGCGCAGTGGCTCATGCCTGTAATCGCAGCACTTTGGGAGTCCAAGGCAGGCGGATCACGAGGTCAGGAGATCAAGACCATCCTGGCTACCACGGTGAAACCCCATCTCTACTAAAAATACAAAAAATTAGCTGGGCATGGTGGTGCTTGCCTGTACTCGCAGCTACTCGGGAGGCTGAGGCAGGAGATTCACTTGAACCTGGGAGGCAGAGGTTGCAGTGAGCCGAGATTGTGCTTCACTTCAGCCTGGGTGACAGAGTGAGACTCCATCTCAAAAAATAAATAGATAAATAAATAAATATTTGTTAACTCATTGATAAAGTTGAGTATTCTCATCCAGCAGATGCTTTCCTAAAATCATCAAATAGGTTATATATATATATATATATATATATATTTTTTTTTTTTTTTTTTTTTTTTGAGACAGCGTCTTGCTCTGTCACCCAGGCTGAAGTGCAATGGCTCGATCTTGGCTTACTGCATCCTCCGCCTCCCAGGTTCAAGCGATTCTCGTGCCTCAGCCTCCCAAGTAGCTGGGATTACGGGCATGTACAACCACGCCCAGCTAATTTTTGCAGAGATGGGTTTTACCATGTTGCCCAGACTGGTCTCAAACTCCTGAGCTCAGGCAATCTGCCCGCCTCGGCCTCCTGAAGCGCTAGGATTACAGGCGTGAGCCACTGTGCATGGCCTGGTTTATATTTTTGACAGCGTATAGGTAAAAGGCATTATTCTTTCTTAAATATAAAAATTTTATCTTTTTGAGTAGATAACATATTCTTCAAATGGTTAAAAAACTCGAAATGATGCTAAACATTGAATTAGCCCACTCCCACTACGTCCTTGTTCTGTCCTGTCCCCATGGTTAACCATTTTTATCAGCTTTTTGTGCATCTTTCCACTGTTTCTTGATGTATATATAAGCAATGTATATTCTTTTTAAAAAACTTCTAACTTTGAAATAATTTTAGACTAGTTAGCAGAGTTTCCAAATGCTCTTCACCTAGCTTCTCCTAATGCCTTACATAACCATACCTTAGGATATTATCAGGATACCACATTTTATTTCATTTCTATGTCTCCTTAGTCTCTTCCAATCTGTTATAGTTCCCCTGGCTTTGTCTTTTATGTCTTTGATGCTGTTGAAGAGAACTGGCTGGTTATTTTTTAGAATGTTCCCCAATATGGATTTGCATGATATTTTCTCAAGATTAGGTTGAGAGTTCTATGTGTGTTTGACAAGAATACCACTGAAGCAATGTTGGCCCTTCTCCATGTATCATATCAAAAGGTATATGATGTTGATTTGTCTCTTACTGATGATGATAACTTTGATCAGTTGCTTATGGTGTGTTTTCTAAGTATCTCAATGGCAAAACTACAATCTTCCCATTTGTAATTAGTGAATATTTTGTGGGGAGATGGAATATGCACATATCCTGTTTCTTATACTGTTGCCTACTTAGATTAGCATCCATTGACGATATTTGCCAGTGACAGGTTTTTTTTTTTTTTTTTTGGTTTTTTTTTTTGAGACGGAGTCTTACTTTGTCATCCAGGCTGGAACGCAGTGGCGTGGTCTCGGCCCATTGCAACCTCCGCCTCCCGGGTTCAAGTGATTCTTCTACATCAACTTCCCGAGTAGCTGGGACTACAGGTGCGCACCACCACACCTGGCTAATTTTTGTAGTTATAGTAGAGACGGGGTTTCACCATATTGGCCAGGCTGATCTCGAAATCCTGACCTTGTGATCCACCCCCCCTCGGCCTCCCAGAGTGCTGGGATTACAGGCATGAACCACTGCGCCTGGCCACCTGCAACAGTTATGCCTGTGATGTTTACATAATGGTTTTCAGTTTCCATGATTTTTTCTATAATTATTGATTAGAACTCTACTGTGAAAAGATCTGTTGTTTTTCTCTATTTATTTGTGTAAGTAAAGACTCAATGATATTTATTTTATTCCATGGGTTATAATCCAGTGCCATTATTATTTATTTTGCTGCTTAACATGTCCCAGATTTGGCAGTTGAGAGCTCTTTCAAGTGGGCTCCTATGTCTTTTTGACATCCCCTATCTTTTTTTGAGAACATTTTTTACTTTATGACATGATAAGACAGGCCGTAGGCTTATCTTCCATTTTTCCGGCCCCAGCCCTGGAATCAACTATTTCTCTAAGGAATCCTGGTTCCTTTTATTAAAGAATATGTTTAGAAGTCCTTGTTCTAAAATATATTTTAGTCCTTGTTCTACTGGAGTGTCATTGTTTCTGTGCCTTCTTGGTAGATAAGAGTTAGGATATAAATGCATGTATAGTCATACATGCACACGTACACATCCATATTTATTTTTATGGCTATCTGTATGTATATTAAAAGCCATGAGACCTTCATTTCCAATCCAACACCACAAGTTTCCTTCTAGTCTTCCTTTTTCCTTATTTGTAACTTCTTTCTCCAGCAGTGAGAAACCTGGTTCTCATTATCCACAGTATATTTACTTATTTGCTCAATTCTAGTAGTACATAAAATAGTTTCAGAATTACCAACTCATTCCCCTGTAAAAAACAAATTTTCTGTATTTATATATACTTCTTTTCATCTTGAGCCTTACAGTATATAGTGAAAATAGTATTTTCCAAAGTTACTGAGGTTGGTTTTTTCTTTCCTGTCCCCATCATTGTGTCACTTATTTGTAATAGATTCATGTGTTATTCTTATTAAGTTTTGGGTTTCCCCTGCATCCTATTTAATGTAACTAGTCATTTATTTTGGGAGTATATGAAACCACCATGGTTCTAAATCAGACATATTCAAAGAGATATGTTCTGAGTCACTACTCCTCATCCCAACTATTCCATTCCCATTCCCCTTTTCTTTCTACTGTGTTCCCATCTACCTCCAAAGATAACCAAACTCATTCATTTTTAGTTTATCCTTCCTGTATTTTTATGTGATGGATCATCAGATACATGTATATTTTCTTATATTCCCTTCTTTCTTACTACAGATAATTGTTTTGGTACTCTGCTTTGTTTCACTTAATAGTATAGTTGTGGCCGGATGTGGTGGCTCATGCCTGTAATCCCAGCACTTTGGGAGGCCCAGGCAGGCAGATCACGAGGTCAAGAGATTGAGACCATCCTGGCCAACATGGTGAAACCCTGTCTCTACTAAAAATACAAAAATTAGCTGGGCATGGTGGCGCACGCCTGTAGTCCTAGCTACTTGGAAGACTGAAACAGGAGAATCGCTTGAACCTAGAAGGCGGAGGTTGCAGTGAGCCAAGATAGCAACACTAGACTCCAGCCCGGGCAACAGAGCGAGACTCCATCTCAAAAAAAAAAAAAATAAAACAGACAAACATATATATATACACACACACACACACACACACACACACACAATTGTCCCTCAGTATATATTGGACATTGGTTCCAGGACCTCTGTGAATACCCAAATTTGTGCATGCTTAAGTTCCACAGTCAGCCCTGCCAAACCTGTGTATTTCATATAAGTGGTCTTCTATGTAGATGGGTTTTGTGTATTGAAAATACAGTATTTTTGGTCTTTGGTTGCAAAAATCCACATATAAGACCTGCACAGTTCAAACCCATGTTGTTCAAGGGTCAACTGTTTATCCTGGAAATTACTCCACATGTGTTTATAGAAATCATCCTCATCTTTTTTTATAGCTGGATAGTACTTCATTTCCATAAATATGATAGTTTATTACTATCATATTTATGATACATTTATAACTGTATTTATATAAACTATGTACTATGGAGCTGTAAAAAAGATTTTAGATAGGCCCATTTACACTAGCTTCAGAGGAGACTAAATGCTTATAAATAAAGCCACCTCTGTACTCTATGAAAGTACTGTGTACTCTATTCTTTCAAAGATTTACCAGAGGTTCTTTGGGCTACCTTCCTTACTTCCTCCATTACCTTTATGGGCTTTGGGTATGTTTTTTTTGTCGCAGAGAAATCAGCTTCTTTTCAGACACTTCCATTGTCAAAGCAGGAAGATTGTTTACTCACCAGAAATACAACTATTTACCCATGGTGGACTTTGCAAGAATTGTCTGTGCAGGTTGCTCTCTCCTCTCTGGAAACTCTAGTTGTAGTTGTAAGGAGAGATCAACTCAAGTCAAAGCCTGTAAAAAGAAGTGCTAGAAATAATTCTACTTTTGAAGTATAAGCAAATATTATATATTCTGTTCCCTGATTTCTCTCATATCCCTGTTTCATCTTGAACCTTAATTTTTTTGTTTTAGAATTTTAAAAATACCAAAATTAGCATGTTATAATTGAAGAAAAATTAGAAATGCAGATAGGTAGGAAAAAGTATTAAAATGATTCAAAATTCTACCAGAGATGTAGTCCCAGCTACTCGGGAGGCTGAGGCAGGAGAATGGCGTGAACCCAGGAGGCGGAGCTTGCAGTGAGCCGAGATCGCGCCATTGCACTCCAGCCTGGGCGACAGAGCGAGACTCTGTCTCAAAAAAAAAAAAAAATTCTACCAGAGAATACCACTGTTACTATTTTGATTTATACACTTCTAACCTTTTACTCATCTACATTTACGATGAGTATACGAATGCAAATTTGTATCCCTCTCTCTCTTTTTTTTTTTGAGACGGAGTCTCGCTCTGTGGCCCAGGCTGGAGTGCAGTGGCCGGATCTCAGCTCACTGCAAGCTCCGCCTCCCGGGTTTACGCCATTCTCCTGCCTCAGCCTCCCGAGTAGCTGGGACTACAGGCGCCTGCCACCTCGCCCGGCTAGTTTTTTGTATTTTTCAGTAGAGACGGGGTTTCACCGTGTTAGCCAGGATGGTCTCGATCTCCTGACCTTGTGATCCGCCCGTCTCGGCCTCCCAAAGAGCTGGGATTACAGGCTTGAGCCACCGCGCCCGGCCCGTATCCCTCTCTCTCTTTTAACATTTTTTAAATTTATTTTTTTCTTTCCTAATCATTAGAACCTATGAATCGTTCTTTTTTAACACATATTTTAATTCTGTGTAGTACTCTGTAGCTTTTTTTTCTTTTTAAACTGTAGGTGAAATATATCTGAGTCTCTTGTCCTCTGTTAAAAATCAAACTTTTCTAAGACAAACAATAGACCAGTATACTTACCAGTTTCAGGTACTTTACAGGGTCTTATATCTTACAGTTTTTTTGTATTCAAAAGTATAGATTTCAGAATTATATAACCTAAAGAGTTGGGTGTGAAACTTTTGGGATATTTTGGTTGGGAGTTGGATTTATCTAATGTTTCTGGTTGTCTTGTCTTGTAGTTAAAATATACTCGCCCAGGGCTGCCAACCTTCAGCCAGGAAGTACTACATAAATGGAAGACAGATATCAAGAAATATCATCGTATTCAGTGTCCTAACCAGGTGGTTCTTTCTCATTCATTTATTCAGTAAATGTTTATCAAGCATGCTTCTGTTATTTATTCCTTCATGACAAAACACCTGAGCCTCAGTGGCTTAAAACAGTTATTTTATTTGTTCACAATTCTGTAGAGCAGTAATTCTGTAAAGGCTCAGCAGGGCAGTTCTCCGGCGGTATGTAGCATCAGCTGGAATCACTCATGAGAGTGCGTTCAGCTGGAAACTCAGTGAGACTGGAATGTTCAAGATGGTTTCTGTGCAGCTGCATTTATCTGGGAGCTTGGCTGTCCATATGGCCTCTTTCTCTAGCAGAGTAGTTGGGCTACCAGCAGGGTACACGGTGACTGACTTTTCAGAGAATATTTTGAGAACATGAAAGCAGGGCTGCACATCTCTTAAAATCTAGCTTCAGAATTTGCCAGCATCACTTCCATGGTGTTTTATTGATCAAAGGAATCATGGGACTAACCCAGATTCACAGGAAGGGTAACTAGACTCCACTTCTTGATGGCAAGAGTGGAAGATAATTTGCAGCCATCTTTATTTTTACGATTCTAAAAATATTTTTATTTTCTAGAGTCAAGATGAGGGAGAGAGCCATCTTTAAACCATCACAGCTATAGTAGATTCAGTACTTTGCAGAGGAGTAAATATAAAAGAAGAGGGAACACATTTGCACTAAATAAAGCAGATTTTAAAAAAAACTAACTATATAATTTTCCATGTTTCTCTTAAGTGTCAGAGAAGGTACCAAGGGAAGGAAATGGCTTAATCTTTCCTAAAAAACTTGTTCACCTTCTGTTTCTTTTCTTTTTACCTTTCCTTGGCTTTTCTTCTTGCTTTTGTGGCTTGCACGTATATTCTTTTTTCGTTTAGTTTGTGGCACAGATTATTGGTTTTCTTCCTTCAAATGTGGAGTTGGTCAGCGTAAATGGCTAGATTGTTCAGAGAAGGGAGCTATTTGGCATAGTCTTCACACTATTTCTTCTCTTTTTCAGGGCTGTGAGGCTGTCTACAGTAGTGTATCTGGCCTTAAAGCTCACCTGGGCTCTTGTACATTGGTTTGTAACTTTTTAAACTTAATATCTTAACATGTCCTCTAAAATAGTCTGACATGGAAGAGAATTCAGTTTAGGTGAACAGCTAGTTGTCCTGTTTACCATTATCTTCAGAGGCTGCTTTAGTTTTTTATGTCTCAAAGATTATTGGTCTGGTATTGGGTGGGATGCCAGGGCATGTCCAAGGCTTAGAAAAGATCACCATAGTCACAAAGTCATTATCAAGTTAAAGGAATTCAGAGAAAAATATATTTGTTCTGAGTTCCTACCCTGAGTTCCTATCCCTGAATTCTAAGAGATTCAGCTCCTTGCATTTGAGCGTCTCCTACACTGGGCCTGCCCTGTTTGGGTGGGCCTGAAACACTGTAGAATCACCTTATATGTGCTTATCTGGATTGGTAAAGATCCTCTATACCCATCTGAACCATACTGGCCTCTGGGGATGGGAGGTGGGATAGGGTGTCAGGCTAACAGCGATTCACCTCACTGAATCTTTTCCATGTTGACCCAGGTGTCCTACAACCTACCAGCCATGGGAATTGCTGCCATTTTCCAATCTCCTCACACAAAATGAGCACCATGGAAACCTGAAGCTTCAGGAGGGGAGAGAAGTCTCAGTTCAAGGCAACAAGGGAGTTGTAGGCATCTAAACCAGATCTGTCCAGGAATGCTTAGGAGTTTGTCATCTTGATCCTAGTTTCTGAGTCCTTAAACTAGGTATTATGGATGGTACTCTTCTAATTCTGGATTTTGAAGGCACTTTTTGCAACAGTGGATCATAGTGGGAAGAATTGTACATTGGTGCCTCTGGTGAATTTTGGGCATTTGATCATTTTGGGGGAGGAACCAAGACAACCTGGAAGTGAAGTTAAAGCAACATAGGAAGCTAGAAAGATGTGGCATGTTACCTGAGAAAAAGTAGGAGACTTTCAGGTTGTGTTGAAGTAGGGTGGGTGATTGGAACAGAATTGCACTAGGATGGATTTATGTTGGTAATCATCCATCCAAGCTGGTTTGCCTAAATCTATTACTATATTTGATCTTTTTCCTTCTTAACCTTTGCTGAAATAGAATTCCCTCTTTTCATCTCTAACAGTCCCTACACATAACCCAGGTATGTGTTTCTAAATTTACCAATAATTCTTTTTGTTTCTCTCTTGGAAATAGGGAAACTTTGTGGCTGGAAAATACAAATGTCTTCTATGTCAGAAAGAATTTGTGTCAGAGAGTGGTGTCAAGTATCACATCAACTCTGTCCATGCTGAGGTGAGGTTTTTGTAATCCTGTGGACCTGATATGTAAGCCACAAGAGAGGTAGACTTTCTCCCTGTTGTTACAGATTAAGGCTCTCAAGGAAAGTAACTCTAAAGTGGTTACGAGAGACATTAGAGTTAAAATGTTCTCTAAACTTAGATATATAATTGTATTTTTCTGTGAAAGTATTTGAAGACACTCTGATGGGTGGGTGGGGTGGCTCATGCCTGTAATCTCAGCACTTTGGGAGGCCAAGGCAGGAGGATCACCTGAACCCAAGAGTTTTGAGGCAGCAGTGAGCTGATTGCGCCACTGCCCTCCAGCCTAGGCAACAGAGATCCTGACTCAAAAAAAAAATCACTGTGACTGTAAGCATCCTTGAACTCTTCTTCCTTTTTTTTTTTTTAGACAGAGTCTCGCTCTGTTGCCCAGTCTGGAGGGCTTATTACAACCTCCAGCTCTCGGGTTCAAGCAATACTCCCTGAGTAGTTGGGATTACAGGCATCTGCCACCACACCTGGCTAATTTTTGTATTTTCAGTAGAGACGGGGTTTTGCCATGTTGGCCAGGCTGGTCTTCAACTCCTGATCTCAGGTGATCCACTTGCCTCGGCCTCCCAAAGTGCTAGCATTACAGGTGTGAGCCACCGTGCCCAGCCTGAACTCTTCTAATTCCTTTAAATCCAATTAAGTTAAACATTTGGGAACCAGGTTGAATTTACATGTTCGAAATTCTTGTTTCACAGTGATCTCTATACATTCACGCCTTCTAGCATTCTGATGTCTTCCAGCAACCCATTTTTAATGCTGTTTAAAATACTGGATAAAACAACTATAAAGGACATTATTGAGACAGTTGGGGAAATTTGAATGCTGACTATATTAAATAATAGTATTGTGTCAGTGTTGACATTCCCAAAGGTGATAGTTGTAGTCATGCAGGAAAATGCCCTTAGGCAGATATATGCTGAAGTGTTTAGGGATGAAGTATTATGATGTCTGCAAGTAACTTGCACATCGTTCAACAAAAGAAAGAAGGAGGGAAGAAGGAAGAGAGGAAGGAAAGAGATTAACAATGGTAAATTTGATTGTTCATTGAACTGTTACAACTTTTCTGAAGGTTTGTAATTTTTCAAAATAAAAAAATTTAAAAATTGTATATTAAAATGCTTTAAAGTTCAGAAGGTCAAAGATTTTCTCTTGGGGAAGGTTTTTTAGTAATACAGGTGAACAGAGAAATTGTTTATGATATAATTACATACTCCTACTACAACAGCTTAGGAATACAATGTGCATTCTCTTTGGAATATCTTACTGCAGAAACTATTGCTGCCTGATGTGGAAAAATAAAGGGAACACCTTTATTTATTCTCTGCCCTCAAATTTGATAGTACTTAACAATGTGAGTCTTAATTACTTCCATAAAGTTTGGTTTCTGTTGCTTTACTGGCATAAGCTTTCAGAATCCCTGACCAAAATCTGAGATGTCTTCTGAAGGCAGTCATATCTTTTTAGTCATAATAGCATATCTTTTTTTGCTTCAGGGAGTATTTAAAAGGTAAATATCGGCGGGGCACTGTGGTTGACGCATGTAATCCCAGCACTTTGGGAGGCCGAGGCGGGCAGATCACCTGAGGTCAGGAGTTTGAGACCAGCCTGGCCATCATGGTGAAACCCCATCTCTACTAAAAAGTTAGCTGGCATGGTGGCAGGCACCTGTAATCCCAGCTACTTGGGAGGCTGAGGCAGAAGATTTGCTTGAACCCGGGAGACGGAGGTTGCAGTGAGCCGAGATTGCGCCACTGCACTCCAACCTGGGCGAAAGAGCAAGACTCTGTTCAAAAAAAAAAAGGTAATTATCTCCTGACAAAATCTGGCCTTTATATAGTTAACTGGTTTGTCCATTTTCTTCCTAAAAAGTTAAAACCAATGGAGTTGGAACCAACAGATTTCATTTGGTTTGGGGCATGCTCCCAGGCATTTGTTTATTGATTTATGCCTCTATTTATGAATTTTGTGGGTGGTAAAAACATCTTTACCCTGTTTCTTCCTCCCTCCATCACATTTTCTTACACTACTTTTTTTTTTTTTAACAGAAAATTTCAAACACACGAAAGTAGAGAAAGTAGCATAATGAACCCAGTGTGCTGTCAGCCATCCTCAGCAACCATCAGTGTATGGCCAATCTTGTGTCATTTATAACCTCACTTTTCTCCTCCCTTAAAGGCTTACTTTAAAGCAAATTCCACATATAATTTCACCTGTAAGTGCTTCTTTCAATATGTATCTGTAAGAGATGACTTTTGAAAACATATGACCACAAACATCATTATACCTTAAAAAGTTAAGAATTTTAATATTATCATATATCCAGTTGTTATTTAAATTTCCCTGATTATCTTATAATGTTTTTTCAGAGTTGATTTATTCAAATTGGGATCTAAAACAAAGTCCAAGTATTGCATTTGTTTGTTTTAATCTAGAGCAGTACTATCCAAAAAAAATGTACTGTGAGCCATGTATATAATTTAAAATTTTCTAGTAGCCACATTAAAAAAGTATTTTAAAAAGATGAAACTAATGTTAATAATTTATTAAGCCCAATATATCTAAAGTTATTTTTAACATGTAAATCAATAAATTATTGAGATATTTTACATTTTTTTCATACCAAGTCTTTGAAATTTGGTGTATATTTTACATGAAAGCATATCTTAATTTGTTTTACTTACATTTAAACACATCACTTACCACACGTGGCTAGTGGCTATCTCATTACATGGTGCAAGACTAAAAGCTTCCTCTTCCTTTTTACACATTTGCCATTTATTGAAGAAACCGGATCACTTGTCACATACATGTACCCACATTCTGGAATTTTGCTGATTGCACTCTATGGTAGTATTCCTCTATCCTGGCTATTTCCTCTTTTGCTTTTTGTTGTTGTTATTGTTTGTTTTTGACGTACAGGGACCACTGCAGTGGAGTCTTGCAGTGGGGCAGAGAGATTGGGCTCAACTCCCTATCCTGACTTTTCCTATGAATTGGTAGATTTAGAAGATTGAACAGATCACTTGATAAGATTGAAGTTCTTTGGTTTTTGGCAAAAATACTTTATAATTGGATTTCATGTCCCCTACCCCTTAATTTTTTAAACTGAGCCTCGAAAATGTTAAGTAATTTGCCCATGGTCATGTATCTAGAAACAGAGCTGGGATTTGCACCCAGGAGGTCTTGGCTGCAAAATTGATACTCTTAGTTACGATGCCATCATGGAATAAAAATCTCCTATGGCTCAGTGTGTTACGTCTCACGATGAGATTTATACTCAGGAGATATAAGAGTGGGATGATGCTAAGTAAACAGACTTTATAGATCATTTATTAAAGTCCCTAGAATTATGCCTTACAAAATATGTGCTTATAATAGCTGCTCTGTATTGGATTTCTCCATCTTAAAATATAGAATCCTGAGGTATGGTTCCATATCTGTTTCCTTCTTACTGTGTTCTGCCCTAATCATGCCTTTTTCCATTCTTCCTCCACCTTTATGTTCTTCACTATAGTTTCAACTGGATGACATTTCTATTTTGCCTCTCTAGGACTGGTTTGTTGTAAACCCAACAACAACCAAAAGCTTTGAAAAGCTGATGAAGATAAAGCAGCGGCAGCAAGAAGAAGAAAAGCGGAGGCAGCAGCACAGGAGCAGAAGGTCTCTAAGAAGGCGGCAGCAGCCTGGCATTGAGCTTCCTGAGACAGAGCTGAGTCTTAGAGTAGGGAAGGATCAGAGGAGAAATGAGGAACTGGTAGTGTCAGCCTCCTGTAAGGAACCAGAGCAGGAGCCAGTGCCAGCACAGTTCCAGAAAGTAAAGCCCCCAAAGACTAATCATAAACGAGGAAGGAAATAGGCAGTCAGTGTAAAAACGCTCCTAGGAAAGCAGATGTGATGCTGTTGTCACGGGGACCTGTGCTGGGAGGACTGAGTGAAGATTCTTTCAGCTGTTTGTATAAGGCTGTGACTTTCTCAGCTCCTTCCTCCTGTGTAAATTTCACTGTCTTCCCTTTTTACACTTTGATTCCCCCCTCCCCTTTTAGTAGGTTTTCCTGCTATTCCTCCTCAAGTCCTCTTGTTTTTTTCTTATCTTCCCAAAGAGCTCCCTCTCAAGGCCAACTATAGGCTCCTCTTGCCCTGTACAAAACTAAGAAACCTCTTTGGTTGTCCTTTCCTTCCTGGGGTATAGAATGTTCTTGGAAGCTCCATTGATTTAGTAGCTGCTCCATCATCTAGCTTGTGAAACCATTCCAGATTAATTTTTTAAAACCATAACTGATTTGTCATTTTGTATTTGTGATATAACAAGTCTAGAAGCTAGAACTGTTGTCATTCATATAATAAGCTTACTCTGTCTCCTTGGGAAACAAACTTTATGGAGGCTGTTTGTCCTCTCAATATGGTTTTAAGACTGAAAATAAGAAAATGCATTTAGGATGAAAAATCTAGAACTACCCTATGCTGTTTATACTGGGAAATGCTTTGTACCAAGTAGCAGTGACTAGACCCACAGACATGAAAAGCAGCCTTAGGAGTAACGTGACCCAAACATTAAAATGACAGGAAAGAGAAAGTAGAAGCAGCAATAAATATTGCCCCAACTTTCCTGGAGCCTGAGGCCTCATCCATAGCTATGATCACTTGCCTTCTGAAGCTTATTTTTGCTGCTTTGGTTTTAAGAATTGAGAAATATCACATTGCCCCTGATATTTTGACAGTCTCCTAGTGCTCCTGGTAGTGCCACTGAGGGAAAACCAAGGTGTGCATTCCTTCTCCCTGGACTTTACCTCACTTGTTAGTTTACACCCCACTGTTTTCACCCATCCCCTTAGCCAACCTCTGTCTTTTTGAATTTTCTGAGAATATTGTCCTGTCCTCTTTTATATATGGAGTTCTATCCTCTTTATATCCTGAGACTTTGACACCAGATGTAGATATTTATCTGGAGCTGGAAAGAAAAATTCTTTTTCTGTACCTCATGCCTACCTGGTAATGTTTAATGGGTTATTTCTCTTTGAGGGTGACTTTGTCTGGAACATTGGTTAGAGCAGCTTTGTTGTCGTGTTTCTGGATTCTCTTCCCCGTTTTGCGTAAATATTGGTCTTATATATTCTTGCCTATTTTGTGGCATATGCCACATAAAAAATGAACCCTGATACAGACAAGTACTACCTTTTCAAATTCTGAAAGGCTATTACCACTTTAACTCTCTGTGCTCCTCCAAATAGCTTTAAAATGTGGGCTTTTGTGAAGACCACTTTCAAACAAGGGAGCACCGAAACCTGAATTGGTTACTGCCAGAATAGGTAGTTTTGAAACAAGTTAAGGACATGGTATGTGCACTCTGCATTTTCATGGGCAGTGTGCATTTAAAGCCCTTTCAGTAGATGAGGGTTGTCAGGGAGGAGAAATGAAGAAGCTATGTTAATTTCTGGTGAGTAAGACCTGGGGAATGTTTGGCAATGACAAAAGAAATAAATGACTCTCAGAAAGATGTTTCCAGTGTTCTTTGACGCCGACCTGCCGCATGACTCCTTGACACTGTATGGGGGTAAGAAGATGACTAGAGATGGGGGTGAGTTTGAAATAAATTCCACATGCAGTTGTCTCAGTAGTTCTTTAGTTAACCTGAATTTTAACCTGAATTATGCTGGTTAAAATTTTATCTTTAATTTAACCTGAGTTATGCTGGTTAAAATGAGTAGTTTGAGATTAAAGTGGATTCGTATAGGAAACTTGCCTGGTCTCATCCAGGGACCCCTTGCAGGCATTCCTTTTCTTTTTCCTGACCAAGACCAGGGATCAGCAAGACTCAGTAAGACTATTCTAATTACAGTATTGAGTTTTAAAGTTTTTTTTAAAAAATTCATTAGACTAACATAAACTAAGTTTGACAGTATTATGAACTTTCATACATGGTTTGGAATGCAAATTGGTACAGTCACTTCAAAAGTGATTTGGCAATAGCTAGCAAAGTTGAAGATAGGTACCCGAAGACTTAACAGTTTATCTCCTGGGCATACACAGAGAAACTCCTCTTGTCCAGGCATACAAAGAGACACAAAAAAGAATGATTATTGCAGTACAGTTTACAAGAGAGAAATACTGAAAACATGTATCAGAGAACTACTTTCATCTCTGCAAGTTACGGGATTATAGAACAAATGACTAGACTGTATTTCCCAGTTATCCCCCATCCCTCCACTCTCTCTAGTGAAGGAGAGCCAGCTAACTCCTTTCCCATGGAATGTGAGTGGAGTGATGAATGCCACTTGCAGGTTAGAACTTTGAGTGGGTGTACCTCCAAGCTTTCTTTGCCCTTCTTCCAACTAAATGCAGGTGCTGATGGGGCCCTAGGAGATGGAAGAACACAAAATGGAAGGGATCTTGACTCCCTGAATCACCTCTTGAAGGAGAGCTACTTGCTTGCCAACCAGGAACATGTATCTGAGACTATTAAGTGAGCAAGAAATAAATGTCTGTTACTTGAGACATTATACATTCTTGGGTCTCTTGTCAGCCTGCTCTAATACACAATAATTATCCATTATCAGAATGGATAAATTGCGATATAGTCATACAGTAGAATACAAGCTACAAAATTGAGTAGGGTTTCTTGTATCATCATGAGTATGTCTCAATGTCTGGGGCCGGGCATGGTGGCTCACACCTGTCATCCTAACATTTTGGGAGGTTGAGGCTGGAGGATCGCTTGAGCTCAGGAGTTCTAGACTAACCTGGGCAATGTGGTGAAATCTCATCTCTACAAAAAATAAATTAGCTGGACATTGTGGTGTGCACCTATAGTCCCAGCTACTTGGGAGGCTAAGATGGGAGGACTGCTTGGGTCCAGGAGATCGAGATGCTGCCATGAGCTGTGATCATGCTACTGCACTCCAGCCTGTGTGACACAGTGACTGTCTCAAAAAATATTAAAAAAAAAAAAATTCTGCACATCTCCTTAAAAGAGAACATTTTAGAAATTTACTCTTGCTTCATCTTGATTCCTCTCTCTCTTCTCATAGCAAACCCATTAGCAAGTCCTGTCTACCACCAACTACATTTTGAATCTGTTCACTGTACTTCTGCCATTCCAATCTAAGCCATCATTACCTCTTGGCTAGACTACAGTATCTTCCTAATTGGTTTCCTTCCACTTTCTTCTGGCTTGGATACACTCCACCTAATAGCTGTAGTTTTTAACATTGTAAATCAGACGTCATTCACCTGCTAAAGGCCCTCGGTCTACGTCTCTGTGCTCATAACTCCTGCTAGCCTTAATAGCCTCATCTTCCTTTCCTCCACCCATGTTCTATGACCATTCCCCAACTATACTTTACACACACCTTTCTATCCTTGAACCTACCAAGCTTATTGCCATTTTAAGGCATTTGCATTCACTGTTGCCTCTGCCTAGAATAGTTTCTTCCCCAGTTTTTGCAGGGGCTTCATTTCAATTGTAAGCTTGATTTTAGCAATCATAGCAGGTCTTAAATTTCACCTCAGAGGTATTTTCCATCTAAATTCACTTTCTTAACCCTGTGTAATTTTCTAAATAGCAAAGCAGACAAAATGTAGATTGAAATCTTAGTTGGCCAACTTGCTGCTCACTTAGAGGTATGGATTTCAAGGTATGAAATCAGTTATCATTCAACTTTTAATGTCTTCAAGCCTTCGCTCTGGAAGGGACAGCCACAAGCAGTATACCATATCCATTATCTGGGATGATAAGAAGTAAAAATGAACTGAGATCAGGTGGAAGTTACCCACTCCTGAATCAGATAATCAGGACACCAGTGGCAGGAGGGGAATTAACAGAAGAACTAATATGCTTCCTACTTTGCAACTTTTTATCAGCCTTAGAAATATATTGTCTTAGGGTTTTTACATCCACAGAGAATAAGCCTTCAAGTTTGTCTTGGATACCATGCTTTCCTTGTTCCGTGTTTCTGTATTTTCAGCTCACGAATTGAGATTTAATTTAAAGCACCTGCATGCTAAAATCCTAATTTCTGCATTAAAACTAGTTTTTATTATTTGCACGTGTAAGACATTTAAGCGTGGTAATAGAGTGATGAAGCAGAAAATGTGTTACATTGGAACAGTAATAAAATCAGTGGATAAATGTTTTTATTTAATAACGTTTAATAAACTACATATTTAACAGAAAAGTTGTTAAAGCTAGAAGGTAAGGACATATTGAAGGAGAATCCTTTTTAAATCCAATTTTAAGGGAATTCACTTTACATGTAAATAAAGCTGAAAATTCAGGAAAATTATTTTGAAGTTTTTCATCACTAACAATTTCTGGGAAACAAAGTTGATCCTATTTTCCCATAGAGGACCCATATTAAAATGTGAGATTATATTCCTATACTGGGATTCAGCATTCAAATAACTAGTCCCAACTTCAATGTCACAGAACCCCCCCAAAATATATAACTATCCTAAAAATATATACTTTAAAATATATAGTTCTACTAAATGGGAATAAACATATGGCACGCGTTAATTACAAAAGATACTTCATGTACTAGAAAGTGCACCTGTAAGAAAATTAATAAATGACCTAAAACTAAAGCACTTAGGATAATAAACATCATTTTACTTCTATCTTTTAGAATGCTGCTAGGGAAATGGATGACACTTTTTAAAAAGTCCAAATATTTCAACTTTTTTTGGATACATTTTCCTGAAATAAGCGGAGGCATTCAATCACCTCCATGCTACATGTGTTTCTTCAAAGAAAACATTTTCAAATGTAAGAGCTGACCTAATAGATGTCTCCTTCATCTTCTCTTACCTTCTCAATTTACTTAAAGCTAAACTTGTAGGGGCTTCACATCAGATGAAAGGTCACTCTGCCTAGCACTTACTGGACTTGCTGTTATCAGAATGCTTTTTCGCTCATGAGAAAACTAGGAGCTACCTGGTCACTGGCACAAACTTACAAAAACCTTATAAAAACTGCTTTTGTCTGCTAAGTCGGTCAAAAGGAATGAGGATAAACTGATACTGGTTATTTACTGAGCAGAACGCTATTCAGTCTATTTGGAATGCTATCCTTAAAGGTACTTTTTCTCTATAAAGAAATCTAATTTAGTTAGATGAAATAAATCACAACTGTTTTCACTTCCTTGGGTTGGTTTCCTTTAGCTAGTTTGATGTATGGTAAATGGCTAGGTTAGGGTCATGTGTTAGGTTAACTAGAGGTTTGTGGAGTATCTTATTAACGAGAGTATTTAAAGAAAAAACTAGTTAAGGGAAGCTGGTTACCAAATATCTAGTAGGACTGTTGGATAAAACCATCTAATCTTCACTCTAACACTCATGATGGAGATGTTACAATAACAATCTGGAATCCAAAAGCCTTCCTAACCAGGTTAATGTAGCACTTAAGAGTACTTGCTCCAGTTATCTAATCAGTGTTATTTTAGGAGGAGTTACTTTGGATTAATCCTTGATTTGGTGCCTTGGGGAAGACTGGGTGTGGTCTTTGGAACATCCTGTCTATTTAGGCACTGATTATGACTTCCTTGCAATCTCTGCCTCCCCCGGATTAAGGACTCCAGATACCACTGTTCCTGCTGCAGCTGCTGCTTCCTGTTTTCTAAGTGGCTTTGAGTAGCCGTTAGTTTCTGGGCTTGCTCAATTAGCTGCAGTAATTCCTTCTTGAACTGCTGGTTCTCTCTTTTGAGGCCACAGGAGTATTCAAAAATAGACCGCTCTGCTGCCAACTTCAAGGCCCGGGCTTTCTTATTAAGCTCTCTTCTTTT
The DNA here is from genome assembly GCF_008728515.1 of Papio anubis. Classification (NCBI taxonomy): domain Eukaryota; kingdom Metazoa; phylum Chordata; class Mammalia; order Primates; family Cercopithecidae; genus Papio; species Papio anubis. Next base: position 27,303,796 of record NC_044989.1, read on the forward strand.
TCTCTTTCCCAGTAGCCTCCTGTCTGGCTCGCTCAGTTGTTTCTCCAGTAATCTTTTCTCCTGGAGGAGCTGGGCCTGTACTTCACGTGTCTTTGCAGCTGTCTCAGCTTGGACTTTCTTTTTCTCCTCCTGTAATGTCTGTATTTCTTTCTCCTGCTTTTCCTTTAATATAGCAATGTCCCTCATTGCCTGCAACTTCCGCTTCAAACTGGATAGGATATTTTCCTTTTGCAAGAGCGCTGTTTTAAGCACTGAAATTTGTTCTGCATATCCGGAGGCTGATTCTTGTCTTCTTCGTTCAATCTCTCCACTTTGTTGTAAATAGCTGTTCCATACCTTCTCAGGTTGCTTTGTGTACTCTTCAGTTTTGTTAGTCAGGTATTCCAGAAAGAACCTGTTTTCAGCCTGGACAAGTAACTTTTCTTGGTATAGCTCCCTGTATTCCTCCAGTAGCTGTTCCCGCTGGATTTGAGCTTGTTTTATATGCTTGTTCAGAACCGTCATTTCCGCCACTATCTTTTCTTTAAGGATTGTCTCCACCTTTGTTAGCTTCTCTGGCTTGACAAAATTATTTATTAGCCTATGATACGGTGGAAGGAGCCTTCTGGGGCCCTCAGCAAACCTGAAAGAACAAATGAGACATTCCTCTCTCAGTTAATGAAACTTTAGGAAGTGCACAACTGTCCTTTATTTATATAGGAGAATATTTCTGAGCACCCAGAATGTTCCAGACATTATGCAAGGTGAGGGGAATCCAGCTAGTGGTAAAAGATGACGGATTTAGCTCATCATTTACAACGTGCGTTCACCACAACCCTGGGAGGTACTATCTCAGTTTTAAAAAGAGAAAACAGGTTCAGAGAGTTTAAGTGAATTGCCCCTGACTCACACCACTAGCAAGTGGCAGAGCCTGGGTATGAAAGCCAGATCTTATGACTTACTGAACACTGTTAGCAGCTACAAAGGGCCACAGAAACAGACTGGGTGGTTGCGAGTAGAAATGCTTTTCTAAGCTCTTTCATCATCTTTCCTGAGTTTCTGAGAGCCCTTCAGTGAGAAGGAAGCTCCCCTCCAGTACCTATTCGCACCTGGAATCCAAGCATTCATCCTGAAGGTCACGGCAACTGCGTAGTTCACCGAGGGTGATTACCAAGGAATGAGCGCTAGCATCAGGAACCTGCGCCTGCAAGTCGCGAAAACAACGTGCAAGTGCGGAAAACTCCCGTAGTTTATCCGTTCGGTGCTCAAAGGGTCTCGGTGCTACCCAGCAACCCTGGAGGCTGCACCCTGCTCCAGTCCTGGCTGGTCCAGCCCTGAACTGTTTAACCGCCTCGGCTACCGAATAAACCCGAGCAGCCGGTCCTCCAGTGGCTCCGCTCCCCGCTCTCTGCGGGCTCGAAATGAGAGGCATGCGCCTCGTTTTCTTGCTGTGTGAGTCCTGCCCTCGGGACCCCATCTCTTCTCGCCTTCCCCCTGGGGACAAAAGCCCTCCCCGGCTGCAGAGATCAGCGCCCTTTCCTAGCTCCCTTCAGCCTTCCTCTCGCTTGCTCAGCGCCCCCACTTCCTCGCCACTGTCACTAGTTGGCTCACCAGCCCTGCCCGATACTAAGAAGATGCCCTGGCAACTACCGCGCCCCTTCACCCGCTCCTTTCTGACGCTTTGGTTCTGTTTTCGTTCGCTGCCCAGAACATCGCGGAAGTTTCTCTAGCCATGCAGTGTCTCTATGGTCAGGTGGGCGGGGCCAGGAGGAAGATGGCGGCGCCCGCAGCTGCAGCTGAGCCCCAGGCTTCTGGGGGTCCGCGGCACCCAGTGTGTCTGTTGGTGTTGGGAATGGCGGGATCCGGGAAAACCACCTTTGTACAGGTGACGTACACAGCGTGGGTGTAGTAGGGGAGCGCAAAAGGTTGCCTCCGACAGGCGGAAGGCCAGGGAGAAAGGGAGGGAGGTCTCCGAGGATTTGGAGGGTATCGGCGCATGGGTTTCGGTCGTTTCCCATCAACTTTAGTTCCTTCCCCGGCAAAGCCTCCTTGGGCCCTAGCCAGGTTAATTAAGGCTCTCTTCTGCGCACCTTCAGTGCATACTCGGTCAGCTTACCACGTTGTACAGGAATTGTCTTGCTGATAAAATTGCCAGTTTCTCGAAGGCAGGGGCTTACAAGTAACTTTAGAGATTAATACAGTGCTAGCACACAGGTTTTGGTGAAGATTTGCCGAAGAATTATTTCTTGCACGCCTGTCATGTACCATTCACTGGGGGGATATAGCGAAAATTAGGTTGACAAGATTCATTCATGGGGCTAAATATTTAATGGAGGAGATAGAGAAAACCCACATACGAAGAATCAAAACAAGTAAACAAGTGACTATGAGTAGGGGAAGTTTTGTTAGATGGATGATGAAGAAAGGTAGCATTTGAACTGAGAGTTGTATCTTGGTGGTGGATATAGTGGGTGGATATTTCAGGTAAAAGAAAATCTAAGTGTAAAACTCTTAAGGCATGGGTGGTAAAGGAAGTTCTCTCTTGTCCCCTCTTTGTCTCCTTCCAACCTTCTCCCCATATCTCTGCAGAGGCTCACAGGACACCTGCATGCCCAAGGCACTCCACCTTATGTGATCAACCTGGATCCAGCAGTACATGAAGTTCCCTTTCCTGCCAATATTGGTGAGTAAACCGGTAACAAAACTTGTGTGAAGTGCTTTAAAGAGAATGGAAAAGGCCGGGCGCAGTGGCTCACCCCTGTAATCCCAGCACTTTGGGAGGTCGAGGCAGGTAGATGAAGAGGTCAGGAGTTCAAGACCAGCCTGGCCAAGATGGTGAAACCCCATCTCTACTAAAAATACAAAAAATTAGCCAGGCGCGGTGGCAGATGCCTGTAATTCCCGCTACTGGGGAGGCTGAGGCAGGAGAATTGCTTGAATCCGGGTGGCAGAGGTTGTAGTGAGCTAAGATAGCACCACTGCACTCCAGCCTAGGCAATAGAGTCAGACTCTCCAGCCTGCCAGTCTTCAGTGCCTTCTTTTTTGATGTTTTCTAAACTATCTACTTTCATTTCCTTTGGATTTGCTTGAGTTCCTAAACAGCTTAGGCTTTTTATTTTGTTGTTGTTTTTTTTTTTAATAGAGTCTCTGTCACCCAGGCCAGAGTGCAGTGGCGTGATTCACAGCTCACTGCAGCCTCAACATCCCAGGCTCAAGTGATCCTCCCACCTCAGCCTCCTGCCACCATGCTGGGCTAGTTTTGTTTTGTTTGAAGAGACAAGGCCTCTCTATGTTGCCCAGGCTGGTCTTGAACTCCTGGGCTCAAGTGATCCTCCTGCCTTGGCCTCCCAAAATGCTGGGATTACAGGTGTGAGCCACTATGCCCAGCCTAATTCCTTTTTAAAAATCATGTCTGCATTGCCTTTGCATTGCGTTTGTTAGTAATAGGCAATTAGTAAGAAGCTTTTTTTTTCCCCTTGATTTTTGCCTCCCTTTTTCTAGGCGTGTTTAACTTGTGTGAAACTTCTCATTTTGTGGAGACAAAACTCTCTACCATAACTTTAGAGCTCCTAGGCCTAACATTCTTCATGAATTACTTGACATTTATTCTTTGTAAGGAAGGAAACCAGTGTGAAAGTGGAGGTGGTAGAAGAGAATGCTGACAAGAGAAGGCTAGAAGGCCAGTTTCACTTTCCTGCTGGTAGGGAATGTGCATGTATTACCTTCCAGTTAATTCTTTTCTTTCTCCTCAGATATTCGTGACACTGTGAAGTATAAAGAAGTCATGAAACAGTATCCTTTTCCATCTACTTTGGTCTTGACTCATTCCTGGCTTCGTTTCTGTGTATTTTGTGGCTTGAAAGAGTGTTTTTGCCTTTTCCCTGTGAAATATACAAGCAAAAGGATGGAAGCTGATTGTGGCAGAGGTAGGTGATCAGAAATATTATTTCAGCTTGAGATTTTAGTTTTTTTACTGTCTCCCCAGATGGCAGGCTGTTGTAATTAAAGAGCAGAGAGTAGGATAGGATAACTGACAGCTACCTGGGTCCCACAAGGTAGTATTTTGCCTTGGAGGATCATCTGTTGGTCACCACCTCTTTAGACTGGGAAACTCAGAAATGAGTGGGTTTAGTTGGATTAACTCTTAGTAAATTGCTGTGTGAAATGTGTACTCTGCTTAATTTGTTTATGAGGATCAGAGCCGGAGGTGTTATACAGGTGGCCTTCATGGCCAGTGCTAGTGAGCTGTCACTGCCTGATGCACCTGTATTACATTTTGGTCACTTTGCTTTCTTCATTTTGCCTGGCCATTCCTAAAGTCATAAATGAGTGAGCCAGACCTTGATACTGAATGTTTCCCTGTGTGGTTAAGGTTGTGTGGTAGTCACGGATTAGGTTGCCAGTATTCATTAATGGAACACTAATTTCATAATGCTGTTTGTGTGAATGATAGCCTGGGTGTGAACTTTATAATCTAATCTATAAGCGATTTCAGTCCTCAACTTGGTGTCTAGATATGGACTTGGACCCAATGGCGGCATAGTGACCTCACTCAATCTCTTTGCTACCAGATTTGATCAGGTATGTCTGTCTTTAATATATCAATATGGCTGTGTAAAAATCTGTGACTCTTAAATTCCTTAGCTTGATCACATTGATAAAAGCAGCAAACCTGAACATAAATACAGAAAATAAGTAGACATTTTGTCAGACAGAGAAGTAGACTATGAGAAGGTGATCAGTATTGTCAGACACTTCACATTTAATATTTGTAACAGCTAACAAAAATCTAAAAGACCTGGGTTATTTTCTTGACATGTTCTTTGCTTGTGGTATTACCCTGAAGCTGGGATGGGGATATTTTGGAGTGGGATGGACTAGCAGTCATGGAATGGAAAAATGATGGGGCATTTTACTTGTGATAAATATTTGTCATTCTTTAGGTTTTCTTTGTCACCTATTTCTATAAGAGTGTTTTATAATCATTGTTTTTTTCACTCTGATGTTAAGCCATGAGACAGGCTGTTAACATTTTGACAAGAGATACTACTTGACATTGACAGATCAAAGTCTTCTGCTTCTCAGGTCCTTGGATTGTGCCCCAAGGTGGTATTGGAGTGCTGCTGATGTGGCTGTGTTGCTTTAGCTCAGTCTGTTTATTCCTTGTTGTCCTAAGATTGCAAACGTTCAGTAGGTGATTGAAGGATTCAGTAGGTGATAGTGCCTGTGAGGTATGCCACCCTGGAGAGGGCTCTGTGATTTTGTGTTGAAATCAGAATTTGTTGTCATTAATATCTTTTTCTTTTAGGTGATGAAATTTATTGAGAAGGCCCAGAACATGTCTAAGTAAGTGATTTCAGTAACACCCATTTATTTCTCTGTAGTTGACATATTTCTAGGCTTCATGGAGGATCTGGGATACCATCAGCCTCTGAAAGGATATAGATGGAGATGAAACCATTCCTCCCATTCTTCTTCCTCTGTTCCACACTTACCCCAGCCCTAAGCAACCAGATGTTTCCCAAGAGATTTACATTCTGGTTTTGTGTCTTTCATTTTAAATGCATTGTGTTTCTATAAAAGTTTCCCCTGTGATCATTTGCAGCAACTCATGGTCTGCTGTTCCTGCCCATTAGTGTGAATATTGGTCATTGAACAAAGTCTAAGGGATCATCATGTGCAGTTTAAGGGCAATATGAGGAAGTTAGATTTGGCGCAGTGTGCAGAGGTTATTCCAGTCTTGGATAACCAGATGTTTATTGTCTTATATGATGGAATATCCTTCAGCATAACACAAATGTAACACCTCTTTAATGATCTTTCTTGACATAGATATGTGTTGATTGACACACCCGGACAGATTGAAGTATTCACTTGGTCAGCTTCTGGGACAATTATCACTGAGGCCCTTGTGAGTATTCTAGGACTTGTTACTGAGAATAGCTAGAGGGGCTAGACTGGATGAGCATTTATTTCTAATTGCCTTGGACTTTATATGGGAGGGAGTTGCACACCCTGACTAAAGTGGTTTCCCCTTGTTAAGGATGGTGGAAAAAGTTTGAGAACAGGTCATGAGCCCTCTGACCAAGGCTTTGATTTTTGTGGCTTTAGGCATCCTCATTTCCAACAGTTGTCATCTATGTAATGGACACATCGAGAAGTACCAACCCAGTGACCTTCATGTCCAACATGCTCTATGCCTGCAGGTAATTGATTATTGGTGGGGACAGTGTTCCATCAAGGTATAAGGCCTTTTTCTCCTCTTCTTCCTCTTTTAAAATTTTTTAAAAATCTGATTGCTTACCCCTGCGTTTGTGCTCATTCAGATTTGCTCTTCAGTTGAGTGGCTGTGAGTTGGGGAAGGTCAGAGGAGAAAAGATGCACATGTGCTATTGGCATTCTCTCTCAGTACCCTCTGATCTTCCTCCCTTTTTTTTTTTTTTTTTTTTTTTTTTTTTTTTTTGAGACGGAGTCTTGCTCTGTCACCCAGGCTGGAGTGCAGTGGCCGAATCTCAGCTCACTGCAAGCTCCACCTCCTGGGTTTACGCCATTCTCCTGCCTCAGCCTCCCGAGTAGCTGGGACTACAGGCGCCCACCACCTCGCCCGGCTAGTTTTTTTGTATTTTTTAGTAGAGATGGGGTTTCACCGTGTTAGCCAGGATGGTCTCGATCTCCTGACCTCGTGATCCACCCACCTCGGCCTCCCAAAGTGCTGGGATTACAGGCGTGAGCCACCACGCCCGGCCCCTTGTTGTTACAAAAAGGTGATGTATGAATATGAGCTGTCTGATAGTTGTTCCCAGTTGAATAAAATCCAAGTCTAAAGATAATAAAGTCCTCTGGGCTGAGTCTGTCGTCCCAACACTTGGGAGGCCAAAGTGGGAGGATCGTTTGAGCTTGGGAATTTGAGACCAGGCTGGGCAACATAGCAAGACTCTGTCTCTATAAAAAAATTTAAAAAATTAGCCAGCGTGGTGGCATGCCCCTGTAGTCCCAGCTACTTGGGAGGCTGATGCGGGAGGATTGCTTGAGCTCAGGTGGTTGAGGCTGTATTGAGCCAGATTGTGCCATTGCACTCCAGCCTGGGGCAACAAGAACCTGTCTCAAAAAAAAAAAAAAAAAAAAAAAAAAAAAAGAATAGAGTCCTCTAGCCTAAATGATGATGCTGGTAGAGTGAAATTGTAACATGAGGAGATACCATGAATAAGAAGATTTATCCATAATTCTAAAATGCACAGGTGGCCAGGCATGGTAGCTCATGCCTATAATCCCAGCACTTGGGGAGGCTGTGGTGGAAGGATTGCCTGAGCCCAGGAGTTTGAGACTAGCCTGGGCACCATGGTCAAACCCCATCTCTACAAAATATACAAAACATTAGCCAGGCATGGTGGTGTGTGCCTGTAATCCCAGCTACCTGGGAGGCAGAGGTGGGAGGATTGCTTGAGCCTGGGAGACCAAGGCTGCAGAGCTGTGATGATGTCACTGCACTCCAGCCTGGGCAACAGAGTGAGACCCTGTCTCAAAAAAATAAAAGGCACAGGTTTGCCCCGCAGAGGAAGGGCATGCCTCACTGGATTATATTAGTGCATTAAGACTGAGGAGTGGCCAGGCGCGGTGGCTCACACCTGTAATCCCAGCACTTTGGGAGGCCGAGGTGGGGGGATCATGAGGTCAGGAGATCGAGACCATGGTGAAACCCCGTCTCTACTAAAAATACAAAAAATTAGCCGGGCGGGGTGGTGGGCGCCTGTAGTCTCAGCTGCTAGGGACGCTGAGGCAGGAGAATGGCATGAACCCAGGAGGTGGAGCTTGCAGTGAGCCGAGATCACACCACTGCACTCCAGCCTGGGCGACAGAGCTAGACTCTGTCTCAAAAAAAAAAAAGACTGAGGAGCAAGGCAAGGCAGACAGTTATTAAAGCTGAGAGAATTTAATTTTGAGGGTGCACAAATGTCATCACCAACATTTGTCTCTTCTGATATGACAAGGGATGTCCCTTTTTGTTGGATGCAAGAAATCTTGATCCAAATAGAAATCTGAAGATTGACAGCATTATTTCATTTTCATATTAATTGTTTGTTTATTTATATTTTTTTGAGACAGAGTCTTGCTCTGTCACCCAGGCTTGAGTACAATGGCACGATCTCACCTTACTGCCATTTCCACCTTCTGGGCTCAGGTGATTCTCCTGCCTCAGCCTCCCGAGTAGTCACTATGCTTAGCTAATTTTGTATTTTTAGTAGAGTCGGGGTTTCACCGTGTTGGCCAGGCTGGTCTCAAACTCCTGACCTCAAGTGATCTGCCCGCCTTGGCCTCCCAAAGAGCTGGGAATACAGGCATGAGCCACTGTGCCTGGCCCATTTTCATATTTATTGTTTAAAAGAAAATTATTTGATTTGCCTGATGGTGGTAATCATTTCTTTACAAAAATATATATTATTTATGTATTTATTTTTAGAGGTGGGGTCTCGCCACGTTGCCTAGACTGGTTTTGAACTTGTGGGCTCAGGCAGTCCTCCCAGCTTGGCCTCCCAAAGTGCTGGGATTACAGGCATGAGCCAACACCCCCAGCTGGTAATCATTTCGTGATGTAAACATACAGTTGACCCTTGAACAATTTGGGGGTTAGAGGAGCCAACCCCTGCGGAGTGGAAGACCTGACTATAACTTTGACTCCCCCCAAACTTCATTACTAAAGGTCTGCTGTTTGGAAACCTTGCTGGTAACGTAAACAGTAAATTAGCACACATTATATATATTATATGTATTATATGCTGTATTCATATAATAAGCTAGAGAAAATAAGGGGAAGATATATTAACTATTCATTAAGTGAAGTGGCTCATCATAAAACTCGTCATCCTAATCATCTTCACTTTGAGTAGTCTAAGAGTAGGAGTTGGTTTTGCTGTCTCGGGGTGGCAGAGACTAGCCTGGGCACCATGAGGTGGAAGAAAAGTAAATCTCACAGTTCAAACCTATGTTGTTTAAGGGTCAACTGTGTATCAAAATATCCCTTTGTACATCTTAAATATACATATAATTTTTATTTGTCAACCATACCTCAATAAAGGTGGGGGTAGAAACATTTTTAAATGTTACTTTACAGATTGAAAAAAGTTTTCATGTTCTTTTCCCACCTTACTGAAGTACAATTGACAAATAAAAATTGTATATATTTACATGTTATTTGTAAAGAATAGAGAAGATAATACATATAAAGGTGCTTATTAGCACAGTGCCTAGACTATACAGATTGAGCATCCCATATCCAAAAATTTGAAATCTGAAATGCTCCAAAATCTGAGACTTTTTGAACACTGACATGACACTCAGAGGAAATGGTTATTGGAGGATTTTGGATTTTCGGATTTGGGATGCTCAACCAATAAGTATTTACAAATGTTCCAAAATCTGAAATTGAAAACACTTCTGGTCCCAAGTATTTCAGATAAGAAATTCTCAACCTGTAATACATATTCAATAAATGTTCATTTCATATTCAATAAATGTTCATATTCAATAAATGTTCATTTCCTTCTCTGAAAAATGCCAGTTTGGTAAAAAGCAAAACAAAAACAAGTTCAATATTAAGGCATTATTACTTCAAACGAGAGTGAGAGTTCGTGTGTTGTTTCTGGGTGGTGGTGGTTTTCCTGTTGGGAGAGACTATATGAGTGTTATGTAAAAATGGATGACTACTTTTTAGATTCTGAACTCATTCCCCTTCTCTTAGCCCGACATACTGACACTGGACAAGCAAGAGCTTATGTGCTTTTACTAATAACTTCTCAATGTTTGGTTTTTCAGCATCTTGTACAAAACCAAGCTGCCTTTCATTGTGGTCATGAATAAAGTAAGTGTATTCTTCCTGTTGTGATTCACCATTTTTCATCAGAACCTTGTGGTTGGAAGGTTTGGGTGGGTGAGAAAGATTTTTTCAGATGCTGGAGACCAGATTCAGGCTTTACTGAAACAAATTCATAGGCACTTCGAGAAAATGAATCAACCAAATTGAATGAGCAGTTATTACCAACTCTTGTCTAAAATTATTTTAGGCTAGGTAGAGTAGCACTTCAACCATAGTGTGTAGATTATCCCTCAGAGTCAAGACTGTGTAATTACGAGAGGGACAGCTAGTGTACTGGAAGTGGCAAATTAAAAAACACTAAACTTCTCTGTTGGTTGATGGCTAGGATGCAGGAGACATTTTGACTTCAGAGCCTAGAATGTGCTGGTGTCCATTCTGGCCCTGGTTACTTGGCAGTGGATGGTAGAGGGTGAACCAAGAGAATATATATCTTCATTTAGTTACACGGACTACACAATGATCGTGGTTCTTTGTGGCTTGTTGCAGTGGAGGGGGAAATAGAAGCAGAGAAAGAAAATATATGGATGATACGCTCTTTGCTGTCACCACTTAATTAAAAGAATAAATTTTGTGTTTGTTGTCTCTGGTTGCTCATAATTGACTTCTCTCTGGTACAGACTGACATCATTGACCACAGCTTTGCAGTGGAATGGATGCAGGATTTTGAGGCTTTCCAAGATGCCTTAAATCAAGAGACTACATATGTCAGTAACCTGACTCGTTCAATGAGCCTGGTGTTAGATGAGTTTTACAGCTCACTCAGGGTAAATTTTCTCTCCTGCTCACACTGACAGCCTCTCCAGATAACCTGTTAACCCATAGGACTGGCTTTGAACCTGGCTGAGAAAGGAAGCTTATTACCTACTGAAAAGTAACTTTTAAAGCATTGCTTATTAAAAATTGTGGAATGTACAAGAAGAATAAGATAGGGACCCCAACTTCAGAGTTTATAGTCTATTTGGGAGAGAAGGCTACACACAGAATTAAAACAGATGATATAGTAAGTACCTTAAGAAAGATTGGAAGTTGGGCGGCAGATCGAAATGACAGATTTTGGAGGATATAGCATTAGAGGTATGCTTTGAAGAAGGGTAAGATTTATGTAGGCAAATGCAGAGTGGGTTAATTGCCCAAGCAAAGGCATAGACAAAGCAGAAAGTGATTTGGTTTGGTTTGTTAGGGAATAGATAATAAGTCCTGTTAATTGTTCAGTCCTAATTATATCTTTTTTTTTTTTCTTCTTTTTTCCTTTTGGAGAGAGGATCTTGCTTTGTTTTACCCAGGCCAGAGTGTAGTGACAGGATCACAGCTCACTGCAGCCTTGACCTTCTGGTCTCAAGGGATCCTCCTGACTCAGCTACCAAGCAGCTAAGACTATAGGCATGTGCGGTATACCATACCCAGCTAATTTTTTACATTTTGTAGAGACTGGGATCTCGCTATGTTCCCCAGGCTGGTCTTGAATGCTTGGCCTCAAGTGTATCTCCTGCCTCAGTCTCCCAAAGTACTGGGAGTACAGGCATGGGCCACTGCACTCAGGCCATATCTTTCTTTTTCAATTTTTTTATTTTCCATGGACTTATTTCTGTGACTTTTGACTAGGTGTGCTGTTCTTTTTTAGCCTGGCTTTTTGCCAAAGACTTCTCAAAGCATAAACCTCTCTTACTAAGATTTTATGACATTTGAACAAGTTAATATACTTCATTAAAAAATATGTGGCATTTATGATGCTTTTTGGCAGGTGGTGGGTGTCTCTGCTGTTCTGGGCACTGGATTAGATGAACTCTTTGTGCAAGTTACCAGTGCTGCCGAAGAATATGAAAGGTGAGGATAGAGGAAAATTCTATTGATGACATTCTTAATAACCTACAATTCTGATATGAAAGCAGTTTTTCCAGGAGAAGCGTTAAGTTTTCATGATGGATGTATTATATTTGCCTTGCATATCTGTATTGAATCAGATCACACGTAGGGGTAACAAGTTCCCTTTAACTTTTTTTTTTTTTAATGGAAGTATAAATCTTCATTGTATTGAGTGATTAAGAGCAGGGATCATCAGACTTTTCTGTAAAGAGCTAAATAATAGATATCTCAGGCTTTGTGGACCATACAGTCTCTGTTGCAACTGCTGAAGTCTGCCATTGTAGGACAAAAGCGTCCTTAGACAATTCGTAAATGAATGGGCGTGGGTTACAGTAAAACATCATTTATGAAAACAGGCAGTAGGCTGGATTTGGCACTAAGGTTGTTGTGAAGACTGAGAAAACATGTATACAGCACTTATCACAATTGCTGACATATAGTAAGCATATTTTATAATAAATGTTATAACTGTTGTCATTGTTAATACTGGAATTCCATTTAACTAAAGGAAAGTGGAGTCAGAGTCCTGTGCACTTTCCTTAGGCCTGTGGCACGATAGCCGGCTTATTAGCGTGTGTCTTTGGCTTCATATTTTGCAAGATCCTAACAACCATGTTTTGGTTTTCAGACACGTTATTTTGATTTTGATTCATTAGACACAGGGGTGTTATCAAAACCTTAGGATAGACTCTTCTCTGTATCCTTTCACTGTTGGTGTTCAAGTAAAGCACATAATTGTATGTTGCATATCCTGAGCTCAACAGGCTTATCTTTTACTTATCTCAGCCTTTTATCTCAAATGAATGATGAGTTCATCAGTCATGTTCTCACCAGTATTAATCTTTCCAGCCCAGCAGTCAGGATTGTGTCTCCTGGTTCCAAGGTGGGAGCGGGCACCTTGGCTTTTAATTCCATTGGGTAGACTCTATCAGTGACTAGGATTTGTTACATCTGATGTTGAATGAAGTCAGATATTTTATTATTGTCAGAGTCTTAGGAAAACAGAGGACATAAGGGATGTGGAGAGTGAGTAGGATAGATGATTAAGCAAAGGAATTTAGAAAGTGTTTCTCTTTACAGGGAGTATCGTCCTGAATATGAACGTCTGAAAAAATCACTGGTAAGAAGGGAGGCTGTTTGTATATTTTAGAAGGGCCATTAAAAAAACCCAGCTCAATCCTGATGACATAAGTGCTTTTGTTTTGGTTATTAATGTATCTTTTATTTAATTAAAAAAGTTTTTTGTAGCTTTATTGAGGTACAATTGACTAATGAAATTTCAGTGTATCTTCTAAATACTTGTTAATTTAAATTTGTACATTTGTATATATGTTGTCTGGGTGCAGAAAGGCTCCTTAATGTTTCTTCCCTTTCAGAGGTCAATTTAAAACTAGTTGTAGAATTTTGTATAGAGTATGGTGGTGATTCACAACTCCTTTTTTCGTTGTTGAGAAAGGGTCTCACTCTGTCACCCAGGCCAGAGTGCAGTGGCATGATCACGGCTCACTGCAGCCTCAACCTTTTGAAAAGCTTAAGCGATCCTCCCATCTCAGCCACCCGAGTAGCTAGGACAACATGTATATACCACATGCCTGGCTAATTTTATTTTGTAAATTTTTGTACAGACAAGGTCTCACTATGTTTTCCAGGCTGGTCTCAAATTCCTGAGCTCCTGCGATCCTCCCTGCTGGGCCTCCTGTAGTACTAGGATTACAGGCTGAGCCACCATGCCCAGCCTTCTCTTATCCCAAATGATTGAGTGTCCTGCTTCCATAGGCTCATTGGATCCCTTGTCTTTGAGCCTTCCTGCTATGTCTACTTCAGGTTTTTGTGTTTTTTTCCCATATAATACATTTTATTATATCTTTTGTTTTTTCATTTTGTAGGCTGGGGATAAATAAAAAGAGTAATGCTTTCTATCTAGGCATTTTGCCTAACCAGTTGAAATGTTCCAGTTTAATTAACAGAGCAGGAGATCCACCCTGGACTGAACTCAACACTTCGGAATTGAGGGTTCTTTTGAAATCTTTTTGTGTTCAGTTTCTGAATCCTTTAAATCAGTCTGCAGAGCTCTCTAGTGTGAACTTCTGCTGTAACCCAGGCCCACGCTACTTAGTGTTTCTGTCCCTATACCGGACGTCCCTTATCTGCATCAGTTTTGATGTAGCCTCTAGTATTTGTATAGTTCTTCATCTCCACTGAGAAGTCTGGCATCTAATTTGGGACTCCTTTTTGAATATGATGACATTTTTCTCTATATATACAGGCCAGTGCAGAGAGCCAACAGCAGAGAGAACAACTGGAACGCCTTCGAAAAGATATGGGTTCTGTAGCCTTGGATGCAGGGACTGCCAAAGGTATTGGAGGGTTTCTTGGTGTTAGGAACTAAAAAAAGGTTACACTTACTTATTTCTTTTTTTTTTTTTTTTTTGAGACCGAGTTTCGCTCTTGTTGCCCAGGCTGGAGTCTCAGCTCACCGCAACCTCTGCTTCCCAGGTTCGAGTGATTCTCCTGCCTCAGCCTTCCTGAGTAGCTGGGATTACAGGCATGCGCCGCCACCCCTGGCTAATTTTTATTTATTTATTTATTTATTTTTTTGAGACGGAGTCTCGCTCTGTGGCCCAGGCTGGAGTGCAGTGGTTGGATCTCAGCTCACTGCAAGCTCCGCCTCCCGGGTTCGAGCTATTCTCCTGCCTCAGTCTCCCGAGTAGCTGGGACTACAGGCGCCCGCCACCTCGCCCGGCTAGTTTTTTGTATTTTTTAGTGGAGACTGGGTTTCCCCGTGTTAGCCAGGATGGTCTCGATCTCCTGACCTCGTGATCCACCCATTTCGGCCTCCTAAAGTGCTGGGATTACAGGCTTGAGCAACCGCGCCCGGCCCCTAATTTTGTATTTTTAGTAGAGATGGGGTTTTTCCATGTTGATCAGGCTGATCTCAAACTCCCGACCTCAGATGATCTGCCCACCTGGGCCTCCCAAAGTGCTGAGATTACAGGCATGAGCCACCACGCCTGGCCGGTTACACTTATTTCTACTCAGCAGAATTCTATTTATATATGAGAGAGATAAAGAGAAAAAGATAAAGGAAATGTGGTTTTATATATATACACACACACACACATACACACACATATATACACACACAACACACGCATATGCTTACATATATTAAAAAATAAAGGATTTGGAAAGGCAAACAACTGGAAGTTATATATAGCTATATCACTTTGGATTCCTCTTTCAGGAAGTTTTTGCTTTACTTTGGCAATATGCTTGATGTCTGCTGTGGTTTTTTTTTGTTTGTTTCTAACACTTTTAACCCTCCTCAATTTTTTTTATAATTTTTTTTTTCTTTATGGTTTAACCTTAATTTCAGATTTACAGAAAAGTTACATGAATAATACAAATAATTGCCATAAATCTTCAATCAGATTCCCAAAATGTTAACATTCTATGTTTACTTTATTCTTTTCTCTATCTGTATATGACTTTATATGTTATATAAATATATATTTTTCCTGAATCATTTGAGTAAGTTACAGATATAATACTCTTTTACCTTGAATAATTCAGTGTCTTTTTCATAAAAACAAGGATATAATTTTATATAACCTCAGTGCAGTTATCAGAAATCAGGAAATTAGCATTGACATAATACTATAATATTAGCTAACATATAGATCTTATTCAGATGTAGCCATTTCCCCATGATAGCAGGAGAAAATCCTGGATGTGTGTTGTATTCAATTCTCACATGCCTTATACTCCTTTAGAATCTGGAACAGTTCCTTAGTCTGTTTTTGTATTTCATGACTGATATTTTTTAAGCATGTAGGACAGTTATTTTATAGAGCATCCTTCAATTTAGATTTGTCTCATGTTTCCTTGTGATTTGATTTGGGTGACTAATTTTTGGCAGAACTTTACAGAAGTTGTGTTTTTTCAGGGAGTCACATCGGGAGGCACATGATGTTGATTTGTCCCGTTACTGGTGATGTTAACTTTGAATATTTTTATAAAGTGGTGTATGCTACATTTTTCATAAAGAATTATTATTTTTAGGCCGGGCGCAGTGGCTCATGCCTGTAATCCCAGCACTTTGGGAAGCCCAGGTGGGTGGATCACTTGAGGTCAGGAATTCGAGACCAGCCTGGCCAACATGGTGAAACCCCATCTCTACTAAAAATACAAAAAATTAGCCGGGCGTGGTGGCACATGCCTGTATTCCCAGCTACTCACTAAGGCTGGAGAATCTCTTGAACCCGGGAGGTGGAAGTTGCAGTGAGCAAAGATCGCACCACTGCCCTCCAGCCTGGGTGACAGAGTGAGACTCCCTCCGTCTTAAAAACAACAACAAAAATTACTATTTTAAAATATGGCTGTTTTTCTCTTTGAAATAAGAATTTTGTGAGGTGATGCTTTGAGACTATAAATACCCTTTTAATTTTCTAAGGTTCATCCATTAGTTTTAATATCCATTGATATAATAGGAATATCAATTTTTCTGTGATTATATGTTGCAAATATTTAATATTTTCTCCCTATCAGTTATCCTTTGACTTTGTTCATGATGTTATTTTGCCATGCAAAAGTTCTTATTTTGTTTTGATGTAGTCAAATTGATCTATCTTTTATTGGATCTGGGATTTTAAGTCACAGTTAGGAAGCCTCTATATACATCTGTGTTAAAGAGGAGTTCACCTATGTTTGTTTGTAGATTTGTCTGGTTTTATTTTCTAAATTTAGATCCCCGATTCGAGTTTATTCCTGGGTATAGTATGAGGTATATAGGTTGGTGTTATTTTTTTCATAAATAGTTGTATCTGTATGATCTATTTAAAAGTCTGCCTTTGCCTTAGTGAGTTTTTTGTTTGTTTGTTTGTTTGTTTGTTTTTGGGGGGGTAGTTTTTTTTTTTTTTTTTTTTTTTTAAGAGATGAGGTCTGAGGCTGGTCTGGAACTCCTGGGCTCAAGCGATTTTTCCATGTCAGCCTGCCAACTAGCTCGGATAGGTGTATGCCACTACACCTGGCTTGTAACAGCGTTTTGAGATTCTGTGTGTATAATATACTAAAGTTCCATGCGTACTTGAATATATTTCTATATTATTTCACTGGACCATTTCCTTTTTATTTATTTATTTATTTTTGAGGTAGTTTCTCACTCTGTCACCCAGGCTGGAGTGTAGTGGTGCAATCGTAGCTCCCTGCAGCCTTGAACTCCTGGGCTCAAGCATTTCTCCTGCCTCAGCCTCCGGAGTAGCTAGATCTACAGGTGTGTGCCACCACGTCTGGCTAGTTTTAAGGAAATTTTTAATAAAGACAAGGTCTCACAATGTTGCCCAGGCTGGTCTTGAACTCTTGGCCTCAAGCAGTCCTCCTGCCTTGGCCTCCCAAAGTGTTGGGATCATAGGCATGAGCCACCATCCCCAGCCAACTATTTTTTCTTTTAACTTGCTTTGATAAGCAAGGATTATTTACTTTTATGCCTGTACCGTGTTCTTTTAATTATGTAATTATGTTCCAATATCTGCTAGATCAGATTCTCCTCCTAATTTTTATTTGGCTGTCCTTACATGTTCTTCCACATGAACTGAGTATCAGCTTTATCTAGTTCCCTTAAAAAAGCTTTTTGCTATTTTTGTTGGGATTACATTATATTCATAATTAATTTAGGGAGAAGTGACATCTCTATGATGTTCAGTCTTGCTACCCAAGACCACAGAGTGTCTTTGTATTTGTCAGTTCTACTTGTGTCTTTCAGGAGTGTTTATAGTTTTCCACATGTAGATTTTTCTTATTTCTTTTCAAAATATTTTTGTTATTTTAGCCAACCTTTTTGAACAAGAGTTTTTGCCTGTTTCTTTTAAATTTTTTTTAAAAACAAATCATGTTTATGTGTTTATTTTGAGACAGGGTCTTGCTCTGTCACCCCGACTGGAGTGCAGTGGTGTGATCTTGGCTCTCTGCAGCCTCTGCCTCCTGGGTTCAAGCTGTTCTCCTGCCTCAGCCTCCCAAGTAGCTGGAACTAGAGGCGCCTGCCACCATGCCTGGCTAAATTTTGTATTTTTAGTGGAGATGAGGTTTTGCCATGTTGCCCAGGCTGGTCTCGAACTCTGGGCTCAAGAGATCTGCCCGCCTCAGCCACCCAGAGTGCTGGGATTACAGGTGTGAACCACTACACCCAGCTTGAAATGTATGTATGTATGCATGTATGTATTTTTGAGGCGGAGTCTTGCTCTGTCACCCAGGCTGGAGTGCAATGGCACAATCTTGGCTCACTGCAACCTCTGCCTCCTGGGTTCAAGCAATTGTTGTGCCTCAGCCTCCTGTGTAGCTGGGACTATAGGCACGTGCCACCACATCCAGCTAATTTTTGCGTTTTTAGTAGAGACAAGGTTTCGCCATGTTGGCCAGGCTGGTCTTGAACTCCTGACCTTAGGTGATCTGCCCATTTCAGCCTCCCAAAGTGTTGGGATTACAGGCATGAGCCACCATGCCTGGCCCCAGCTTGAAATTTATTCTAAGTATTTAACCTTCTTCATTACTGTTAAAAATGGGATTTTCTGAACCATTGTATCTTATAACTGGTTTATGTTTGTATGTATGAAGGCTTTTGATTTCTGTATATTCATCTTTTATTCTGCTACTTTACTGAATTTTTTTTTTTTTTTTTTTTTTTTTGAGATGGAGTCTCGCTCTGTCACCCAGGCTGGACTGCAGTGGCCGGATCTCAGCTCACTGCAAGCTCCGCCTCCTGGGTTCACGCCATTCTCCGGCCTCAGCCTCCCGAGTAGCTGGGACTACAGGCGCCCGCCACCTCGCCCGGCTAGTTTTTTGTATTTCTTAATAGAGACGGGGTTTCACTGTGTTAGCCAGGATGGTCTCGATCTCCTGACCTCGTGATCCGCCCGTCTCGGCCTCCCAAAGTGCTGGGATTACAGGCTTGAGCCACCGCGCCCGGCCCATTTACTGAATTTTAAAAATTTTTTTAGTTAGTTTTATCATTGGCTCTCCAGGGGTTTTTAGGTTAGTTTTCATTTACAGCCCACCTTCCATCCCCAACCCTGTATATTGAGGGACTGCCCTCAAGATTCAGGTGCAAGTCTGTTGCAGCTTAGTGGGATCCTGCAACCAAATTGACTGTACTTAAAAGAAAAGCTCCATTTATTTATTTATTGTAATAAATTGTACATTTATTTTTTCTTCTCATCTCAGCTACACTAGCAAGCTCCGCCTCCCGGGTTTACGCCATTCTCCTGCCTCAGCCTCCCGAGTAGCTGGGACTACAGGCGCCCGCCACCTCGCCCGGCTGGTTTTTTGTACTTTTTAGTAGAGACGGGGTTTCACCGTGTTAGCCAGGATGGTCTTGATCTCCTGACCTCGTGATCCGCCCGTCTCGGCCTCCCAAAGTGCTGGGATTACAGGCTTGAGCCACCGCGCCCGGCCTGGGACATCTTTCTTAAAGGAGTGATGTTTCTGTTCATGAAAGTTACTGCTCTGTGTTTAGTAGAGAACAGCAAAGCTAGTAATGGACCGGGTTTACCAGTTAAGTGAACTCACTTGTGCCATCCTGTTGCATAGCTCAGCAAAATACATTCCTATGTGCCACAGTCCTTTAGAATCACTTCTGAATATGTGAAGTGAATGTTAAAACTACTGCTGCAAAGGGTCTGCTGTAATCAGCTAACCTGTTAAAGGTTGAGAGAGTTTTAAGTCAATCATTTCAGGAAAGTCACAAGTATAGTTGCATAATTGTTAGTTGGGCACAGAATGAAGCATTTACTGTCAGCATGTCCTGTCCTCCTCCTTTTTGAGGCCCACGGGCCCCTTGAGATTTGTGCCAGTTGATACTGCTGTCTCTGGCCACCCTTATTCTCTAGCTGAGCTCTCGCAAGCCTCATAGGCTCCTGTAAGAGAGAGTGGCCATGTCCTGCCATGGCAGTAGTGACTTGATTAGACTCCTTTCTGATTACTGGAGCTCAGCCCGTACTAGTTTTTCTGAATAAGGAATTTTACTTCTATTAGTGTATTTGATTTTCTATTTTTCCCCTCCCTCCTCCTCTTAAATAATACCCTGGCTCCTCAATATCATTTCACCCTGTATTTTCTGCAGACCTTCTCTGAACTTACATTTCCACCAGGAGGCTTCCTTAGCACTCCACACTTTCACTGTGACTCACCAGCACACTGGATCTGCTCAAATGTTGTTAGCTTTCATAGGAAAAACCATCACCCCTTCCAAGCTATGAGCCAGTAAGAAAGAATGATGCTACTACTAAGACAAGTTTCTTGAAAACTATTTCCCTCAGCTTATATGGTACTCCTAGAGCTATTTGCCTTATGAAAGCACTTTGTGAACTAAGCTATTATAGAAATGTTAAGTGGTATTAACAATACATTTAGAAGAGGTAAGATCCTGCATTTATATGTATCGTGAGCACTTTCATCCTGCCAGTTTATGATCATAGTTACTCAGTGATTCAAAATCACCTTTTTAAGGAGGCATATGCACTGATAGGTGTTTTCACTGTAGACAGCGTATCTCCTGTGCTGCACCCTTCTGATTTGATCCTGACTCGAGGAACCTTGGATGAAGAGGATGAGGAAGCAGACAGCGATACTGATGACATTGACCACAGAGGTGAGAGGTGGCTGAGGTGGCCCATGGCAACAGAGCATCTGCTTATCCTCACATTGTTTGCCCATTATTGTTAAGCATGTAGCCAGTAATAGTGGGGGAGAGGAGATGGTAAAGGATACAGCACCAGAAAAGAGTTTCCTATATTGAGAGTTCCTGTCCTGCTTACTGGCTGGTTAATACTGAGCTGATTACAGGCCTTTTGTTGGTCTTATGTCTTCTTATCTTTAGGTCCTAACTTGATTTGAGGGATCCAGGACTTTTGTTTGTTGTTATTCGTATTTTGTTTTAAGAATATGTAAGGGCTGGGTGTGGTGGCTCATGCCTGTAATCCCACCGCTTTGGGAGGCCAAGACAGGAGGATTGCTTGAGACCAGGAGTTCTGGACAAGCCTGGGCAACATAGTGAGTCTCAGTCTCCACAAAAAAGAAAAAAATAGCTGGGCGTGGTTACTCACACCTGTAGTCCAAGCTGCTTGGGAGGCTGAGGTGGGTGGGTTGCTTGAGCCCAGAAGTTTGAGGCTATCGTGAGCTATGATTGTGCCACAGCACTCTAGGCTGGGCGACAGAGCAAGACCGTCTCAAAAACAAACAAAAAGAATACATAAGGTGGTATGGACTAAAACAGTAAGGATAGATTGGCTCTGGAAACCCAAATTCCACTTGGCATAGTTTTATGACCTGTGAGCAGAATCTAATTGTTACTATTATTTTTTGAGACAGGGTCTTACTTTGTTGCCTAGGCTGGAGTGCAGTGACATGATCTCGGCTGACTGCAACCTCTGCCTCTTGGGTTCAAGCGATTCTCCCACTTCTGCCTCCCAGGTTCAAGCAATTCTCCCACTTCAGCCTCCCGAGTAGCTGGGACCACAGGCACACGCCATCATAGCTGCTTAATTTTTTATACTTTTAGTAGAGATGGGGTTTCGCCATGTTGGCCAGGCTGGTCTGGAACTCCTGGCCTGAAGCGATCCGCCCACCTCGGCCTCCCAAAGTGCTGGGATTACAGGCGTGAGCCACCGCGCCCTGCCAGAATCTGATTCTTGAAACAACCATCGGCTGGGCGCGGTGGCTCACGCCTATAATCCCAGCACTCTGGGAGCCCGAGGTGGGCAGATCACCTGAGGCCAGGAGTTTGAGACCAGCTTGGCCAACATGGCGAAACCCCATCTCTACTAAAAGTACAAAAAATTAGCTGGGCTTGGTGGTGGGCACCTGTAATCCCAGCTACTTGGGAGGCTGAGGCAGGAGGATTACTTGAACCTGGAGGCGTAGGCTGCAGTGAGCTGAGAGCTCATCATTGCACTCAAGCCTGGGTAACAAGAGCGAAACTTGGTCTCAAAAAAAAAAAAAAAAAGGCCGGGCGCGGTGGCTCACGCCTGTAATCCCAGCACTTTGGGAGGCCGAGGTGGGTGGATCACGAGGTCAGGAGATCGAGACCATCCTGGCTAACACAGTGAAACCCCGTCTCTACTAAAAATACAAAAAAATTAGCCGGGCGTGGTGGCGGGCACCTGTAGTCCTAGCTGCTCAGGAGGCTGAGGCAGGAGAATGGCATGAACCTGGGAGGCGGAGCTTGCAGTGAGCCGAGATTGTGCCACTGCACTCCAGCCTGGGCGACAGAGCAAGACTCCGTCTCAAAAAAAAAAAAACAAACAAAAAAAAACCAACCATAGGATTTAGGTCTTAGCTATGGCCAAGAGCAAACCTCGTTATTCTTTGGCTGGGTTTTACATGTAAATTGCCTCATTTAATCAGGTTTGTTAAGATGTAATTTACCAACAGTAGAACTCACCTTTTTGAGTATATAGTTTGATGAGCTTTAACAAATATATACTTTCTTGTAACCACCATCACAATTGGAATGTAGAACATTTCCCTCGCCCCCCAGAACTTCCTCATGCCCCCTTTTTTTCAGTCCCCATCCTGAACACCTAGTGCCTGGCAACCACTGACTGATTTCTGTTCCTTTGATCTTTCCTTTTCCAGAATGCCGTAGAAATAGAATCACAGTATTTAGCCTTTTGCATTTGCCTTTTTTGACTCAGCAGTGTAGTCTCTCCGTGTTGTTGCATGTAGCAGTAGTATATTCTTTTTTTTTGCTGAGTGATACTCCATTATTGTGGATGTACCACAGTTTATCCATTCCCCAGTGGATTGATGTTTGGGTAGATTTTAGCTATTATGAGTAAAGCAACTATAAACATTTCCAAATAGATCTTTGTGTAGACATATGTTTTCATTTCTCTTGGTTAAAAATACCTACAAGTGGGACCTTATTTTAGTTACTATGAGGGAGGTATTCTTTCTACTTATAAAGAAACTACATTTTGGGCAGCATGATAGAGCATGCTTCTAGGAGACATTTCCTTTTTGAGGGAAGTGAGTACTTAGTTTCTTAGAAGTAACGTACTGTTTTCTGATGGATGGGTGACAGGGGCTCTAATCAGTTTATCTAATGAAAGAGTTGAAAAAGAATTGCCCTTTTTCCTTGCAGTTACAGAGGAAAGCCATGAAGAGCCAGCATTCCAGAATTTTATGCAAGAATCGATGGCACAATACTGGAAGAGAAACAATAAATAGGAGACTTTAGGACACTTCACTTGTTTCTAGAAGTCCAGAATTTTGGACCTCCACGTGAAAGAACTATCCTTACCTCTGACTGGGGGCTCCCATAAGGGACAATTTTCCTCAGAGTAGCAGAGTTTCTCTTATTAGAGAAATCTTGTGACTCAGATGAAGTCAGGGATAAAAGATCCTTGGACCTGGCAGGTTAACACTGATTATCCCTTGGCCTTTCCCTTGTATTTATGCAAGGAAGGATATACTGAGCTGATACTCTTCCAAGCCTACAACTTCAAGTTTATTATCTGAACTCAAGTACTTTTGCTGCTGAGGAATGGAATCAAAAGAACATAGTCTCCTCATGACCACCTCAGATCTCTATTATTAGGCTAGATGTGTAGCCTTTACTCCCCCAGCTTCTTGCCCTTGACCCTGCACCGTGAGTTGCCCTTCTATTAGCAGCTAGGGAAAAGGGAAACATGAGCTTATCCAGAACAGCAGCAGAGTCTCCTTGGCAATCAACCAACGTTGCTACGAAATATGCCTCACACTGTATAAGCTCACTATAGGACATCAGGTTTGTTGAAGAAAATGGGCAAGACATGATTAATGAATCAGAATCCTGTTTCATTGGTGACTTGGATAAAGAGTTTTTAATTTTAAATTTGTTGTAAGACTGCTTGTCATGATTTCAAATTAGAAAATTATATAACTGGGCAGTATGATGGCTCGGCCTGTGTCCAAGCACTTTGGGAGCAGATGGGAGGCAGGATCCGCAGGAGTCAGGAATCCAGAGACAAAATGCTGGCTAACTTTCCTGGTGAAACCCGTCTCTACTAAAAAAATGCAAAAAATTAGCCGGGCCGAGGTGGCTGAGCGCCTGTGGTCCCAGCTACTGGGGAGGCTGAGAGAGCGGAATGGCGTGAACCGGGGTGAGGCACCGTGAGCTGAGATCCGGCCACTGCCTCAGCCTAGGCGACAAGCGAGACTCCGTCTCAAAAAAAAAAAAAAGAAAATTATATAACTGCAAATAGCTTCACTTCTCCTGTTCAACAGAGGCTTAAGGCCACATGTCCAAACTTGTCTCAATAAGGAGGTGATATTTTACTAAAGTTTCTCACGTGCACATACTGAGTAATCTGGAAACTCTGTGGTTGTATTGTACTCTGAACCAGCCAAGAAGTCTCATGGGTAGTTTACACACAAAAGGCCATGGATTTGGGTCAGAGACACATTTCATACATAACAGCCCTTATAAAGGTTTGCCCTGCCTCCACATTTTCCAGTATCTTAAAACAGTACATTTCTTTTAAGGAATTTTCTCTGTGAGTCAGTACTCAAACTTAGTGGTTCTCACAGTGTGGACCAGGGACATCAGTATCACCTGGGGAATTGTTCAACTCACCTCTTAAAACCTATGAACTCAGAAACCCTGGGGGTGGGGCTGAGCAGTCTGTTTTAGAAAGCCCTCCATGTGATTCTGATGCATAGTAGCCCATGACAATTCCAGACTAGGTGAATCTCAGATACTAATCCTCACATCACCCTTGTCTTGACCATCTGGTGCCTGTTCTGCAGTTTTAACATTCTGCAACAATAAGTGTTTTATTATAAAGTATTAATTTCTTTTTTTTTTTTTTTTTTTGAAGACTTCAAGTCTGGCTCTGTGGCCCAGGCTGGAGTGGGTGGCGGGATCTCGGCTCACTACTGCTCCATGCCGGGTTCGTCTCACCTCAGCCTCCCAGTAGCTGGACTGGCACTCCCTCACCGCCAACAGATTTGTGTTTTAGTGAAGGCAATTTCACCGTCGACCAGGGCTCAGTCTCTCGATCTCTGACCTAAATGATCCTCCATTCGGCCTCCCAACTGAAGATGCCAAACTTTCAGGCTCCCCAACAATATTAATTTCAATGCTCTATACTTAGGGGGAACCACTGGTCTCAAAATTTGAAACTATTCTTTAAGAGGAGAACATTCGCAAAGCAAAACTTAGGCATACTTGGTTTTTCTCTGTAGTACTTTTGAATGCTTTATCTTCCTTACAGAATAACTTGTCTTCCTTATGCTTTAAGCTCCAAAAGGGTAAGGAGTGTTAATCATCTTTGTATCCCTTGCACAGGACCTAGCAAATAATTGGTACTCAATGTTTGCTAGATGAAATAAATTCCCAGTTGGCTACTTTATGGAAACTGCCTAATGGCCACTTTCATTATAAACAAAGGAAAATGAAGGTAAGACTGCAACAGAGGCCAGGCGCAGTGGCTCACGCCTGGAATCCTAGCACTCTGGGAGCCTGAGGCGGGCAGATCACTTGAGGTCAGGAGTTTGAGACCAGCCTGGCCAACATGGTGGAACCCCATTTCTACTAAAAATACAAAAATTAGCTGGGTGTGGTGGCATGTGTGTGTAATCCCAGCTACTCAGGAGGCTGAGGCAGGAGAGTAGCTTGAACCCGGAAGGCAGAGGCTGCAGTGAGCCAAGACTGCACCATTGCACTCCAACCTGGGTGACAGAGCAAGACTCCATCTCAAAAATAAATAAATAATTTTTTAAAAAGACTGTGACAGAAAGGGTTTAGATAAATGTGCTAAAGAGTTACAACTGGCAAATGTATAAATTATATGTTAAACTATAACCTCATTTTAGTTCTATCATATTCATTCTCAATAATACCTGGGACATTTAAGGCATTCAATAATGAATTAAAGCTGTGCCTTATTTTGGTCTATATTAAAGAAGTGGTCTAAATTTTACCAGATGTATTCTGCATCAGAAAACCAAACTTCAGCAGTTTTACATGTTGGCATCCATTACCAAGGCATGAAGCAACACATTTGCTAATCATTCCTAATCACTACAGTGCTACAACATTTACTTAATAAATACTGATTTGGTACTTAAATGTACAGATAGTCTGATGGATGAGTAACCACAGTTACGTTGTTCAGGACAATGATATAAAGTTGAAAGGTGCATATTACTATGCTTTAAAGGCTGCCTTTACAGTAGCAGAAGCAAAGTGTGCTTAATGGACTGCTGTCCTCCGATGACCAAGCAAATGCAACAAATGAAATATGCACAAGGTTGTCCTTGGACAGTACTTGTTTGCTTTGCTCACAAAGGAGAAAATGAAAGAAACAACTGAAAATATGTATATGGTGAAAATATGTGAGTCTGAGCAGAAATAACAAAGGCCAAAAGGATGAGGATAGATGGAATAAATCTAGAGAAGAATATGTGGATGATAGGAGAGAGCTGTCTGAATAAGCAAAAAGGCTGTCACTGTAGACCTCTGATCTTATAAATAAGACACTTCAAAAGCAGCAAAAACAGTTTTAAGAAGGTGACTAACAGATAAGGTATGTTGTGTTTCGCTATTTCCTGTTAGGTATTAGTAATGGATTCCCAACGACCTGAGCCAAAAATGAATCAAGTTAAATGAAAACTGACATCTGATATGAGCATATATTATGAGTCTATTCAAGCACAGTTTTGAAGTTAGCAAACACCTAAATCCTCACATCTCTGCAAGGTAGGTCAAAGTAGTATGATTCTCAGTTGTACAAGAGAAATGGCTGTAGAGAAGCTAAGTAACATGTCTAGTCATAGTTAAGACAACAGTCGAGGACGGTGCTTTGCTTTGATTGCCATGCCAGCATCATTTCATCTGTGAAAGGTGGCTTGGTTGTGGAAAACTATAAAAACTGGATGCAAAAGTAAAATGCAACCTTGTTTGGTGATGTCCAGGTCCTCTGGAATAAGGAAAAACCACTTGTGTTTAAGAACAGGAGTCAAATCAATTTTTATGGAAACAGATTCTAATACAAAAACTTTTTCTGTTGGGTCTAGTAGGTCTGGACAAAAAATCTCCCTCTTTTCCTTTTATATTTTCCTCATCCTCTTCTTGCAGCGCTGGTTGAAAACAGGGGAGGACCCCATAAGGCTGTCAGTGGAGTGGGAACCATAGCTGCTATCTGAGTCATCAGGGCTCTGAGGAATCCCAGCTTCACTCATGCCTGACATGGGCTCCTCGAAGACATCGCTGCCCAGCACACCATGCCCAGAGACATTGCCTTCTTCACTCTCTTGAGGCTCCATTTTCACATGGGCCAGATTCCAAAGAGGAGAAGCATTTACCTCTGCACCTAGAAAGAGAGGAAAGGTGGACATACACCTTGTGGTAAGCCAAGTGTAGAACGAAGTAGAGTAAATATATCACTCAGGACCAACTAATATTCTTTGAGCTCAGTTTTCACTCTGATTCTGTACTTGTCAGGAGAATATGGTTGTTATTCTCTGCTTCAAAAAGTTAACCATCACAAAAAATTACCAGCTCTGATTATCTTCTTTTCCATTTCTTCTACCTTTCCTTCCTCTACCTCACCCACTCCCATTTTCCCTAAACCAGGGAAGTGAAACTAGGCAGGTGGAAAGATCCCCTGTCTCACAGCCCAAAGACATGCACAACCACAGGCCTTGTTCAGCTCTTTAGTTTGCCTGTCCTTCCTTCTTTTATGGGGCCATCTTGTTTTCCTGCCTTTTGTTTGGGTCTCTGGTCATCTCTCACATTATGAAAAGGTAACGGTCACTACACAATGCTAACAACAGTTCTCTACCTGGTGTCCTTTGAAGAGACATGGTCCCGAAGTCCGTAACAATTTCTCTTTGGCTCTCCCATCTCTCTATGTGTTCTAGCAATGCTGCTCTCTTATGGTTATTCTTCCACAGTGAAAGGCTGTCTGCCCAACACTTTTAAAAGTACGACCTAATTCCATTTAGACCGCATTTGAGGATTTGCTATTTGAGTCATTTGTGCATTGATGAAATGACAATTTATATGTGTAAATAACTGAGTGCCCAGGCTAATTGGCAACCTAACTGACACATAACCAGTTAGTTGTCCTGGCTCCTAAGGTAATCACAGAGCCTGGAAAAAGAAGCCAGATACCTCTAACTGGGAAGCCTTTTTTTTTGTTTTGAGACGGAGTCTTGCTCTGTCGCCCAGGCTGGAGTGCAGTGGCACGATCTCGGCTCATTGCAAGCTCAGCCTCCGGGGTTCACGCCATTCTCCTGCCTCAGCCTCCCGAGTAGCTGGGACTACAGGTGCCCACCATCATGCCTGGCAAATTTTTTGTATTTTTAGTAGAGACGGGGTTTCACCATGTTAGCCAGGATGGTCTCGATCTCCTGACCTCGTGATCCGCCTGCCTCAGCCTCCCAAAGTGCTGGGATTACAGGCATGAGCGACCACACCTGGCCGGACGCCCTATTTCAGTGTCTTTCATCTTCCATTTGTTAGAGTACTTTAGCAGGGAACCAAAACTCTGAGAACATCCTTGAGCAATTACCACTCTCCCATCTATCTGGCAGCTGTCTTATTCAATGAAGTACAAGCATCAGGAAGGACCAATACAGAATACTAAAAAAAAAATACTGAAGGAGGAAGGGGGTAGCTTCCCAACTAGCTGGATCAGCTGAATCAGCCTTGGTAATCAACAGGACAACACATATTGCATCTACATCTTAACTAGGGATTATTTTAAAGAATGCCTGTAAAGCTGCTAATCCTCTCTTCACTAATTAGAAAGAGAAGAATGCTGAGATCTCTAGATAGGTGAAACTGTATTCATTTTAGGACTTTCCATTGTGTCCACTGCTGCTTTTGTTCTTCTACTTCTTGAGCTTGATTCCAAAAAGCGAAAAGTACTGAAATTGGCAGATCTCCCAGAATCAAAATGAGTAAGTTTATTTGTCTTACTTGAAGCCTGTGGTGAAGCTTCAACCTCCAGGTTAGATGGGAAGCGTTCACTCTGAGCCCCAAGCACTCCCATAGGCAGTGACTGGTCTCCAGAAGCAAGGTCAGCCTCCAGCTCCTCACTGACAGGAAAGGTGATGTCGCTCACAGGTTCCTCCTTGATCTTCACAGGTTTCATGTCCTCTGTGGCCTTCTCAGGATTGACAATCCTTTCATATTCTTCAGAGAGTTGCTTACTAATCTGTTGGCAAGCAAGAGTCAATTTTCCAAGGAAATGTTAAAAGCAAGTTATATAGTCAGCTTGTGACATCCCATGGAGAAGCCAACAGAACATGAATAACAGAATTTTAAAACATTCACTGCCAATGGTAGGGATTTGTTTAAGGTGTTGAGTTTGCATTTATGAGTGATAGAGATATGTAAAGAAAATTGGTTTGGCAGAGAATGTGTATGTCATTAATTAAAAGTAACATAAAGGTAGCCGGGCGTGATGGCTCACACCTGTAATCCCAGCACTTTGGGAGGATGAGGCGGGTGGATCACCTGAGGTCGGGATTTCAAGACCAGCCTGACCAATATGGAGAAACCCCATCTCTACTAAAAATACAAAACTAGCCGGGTATGGTGGCACATGCCTGTAATCCCAGCTACTTGAGAGGCTGAGGCAGGAGAATTGCTTGAACCCAGGAGGCGGAGGTTGTGGTGAGCCAAGATTGCGCCACTGCACTCCAGCCTGGGTGACAAGAGCAAAACTCCGTCTCAAAAAAAAAAAAAAGTAACATAAAGGTAAAAAAAAAAAGTGTTAAAACAGAACTGGGACAAAAGATTACATTTTTTTTTGGCTATAAAAATTAACAGGAGGCTGGGCACAGTCATTCACACCTGTCATCCCGGTACTTTGGGAGGCCAAGGCGGGAGGACCACTTGAGCCTAGGAGTCTGAGACCAGCTTGGGCAACATCTAGTGAGATCCTATCTCTACAAAAAAAAAAAAGAGCTGGGCATGGTGGTTCACATCTGTGGTCTTAGCTACTTGGGAGGCTGAGGTGGAACGATCACTTGAGCCTAGCAGGTTAAGGCTGTAGTGAGCTGTGATTGTGCCACTGCACTCCAGCCCAGGCAACCCTGTCTAAAAAAAGGAAAAACAAATTGACATATGTATCCTAGGTGAATAATCAATGGTGTGGGAAATCTGGATCACTTAGCAAAGACTTTTCTTGGGTGTTAAATATTTTAGACCTGCAGAGACTGAAACAGTGAACAAATGACTTAAGAGCACAAGGGCTGAAGAGGTTAGCTGGTTCCAACCAAAATCACCCCTCACCAACCCATCCTCCAGGCAATATCATTTTACTTTTTTTCATGGCACTTAACATTATACAAAATTGTATTTTTGTAAGTATGTGCTTAGAGACAGCTAAGTCTTGCTATATTGCCCAGGCTGGCCTTAAACTTCTGGCCTCAAACAATCCTCCCACCTCAGCCTCCCAAGCAGCTATATTAGAGATATATATTACAATTCTAGTCAAACCATTATATTAGCTGCTTGGGAGGCTGAGGCGGGAGGATTGCCAGTAGGAGATCTATGTTTTCTTTTTTTTTTTTCAGACAGGGTCTTGCTCTGTCACCCAGGTTGGAGTGCAATGGCACAATCATGGCTCGCAGCAGCCTTAACTTCCTGGTCTCAAGTGATCTCACCTCACACTCCCGCGTAGCTTAGACCACAGGCATGAGCCACCATGTCCAGCTAATTTTTATTTTTAAATTTTCTATAGAGATGGGGGTCTCACTATATTGTCCAGGCTGATCTTGAACTCCTGGCCTCAAGCAATCCTCCCACCTCAGCTTCCCAAGTAGCTGGGATTACAGGCATGTGCCATCATGCCCAGCTCCTGAAATTGTTTTGATCATTTTTTGTTGACTTGTGTTTGTTTCCCTTCAAAAACAATGTACGCTCAGGTAACTTAGTAACTGCTGAATCCCACAATGCTTGACTCTCAACAGGCACTCAATAAATACTTGATGAATAAAGTCAGACTACCTGCATTCTCTCAGATTCCATATATTTGTGGATAGTTTCTTCCAGAGGAAGTATCTGTGAATGTGGCCATTCATTGACTAAAGGAGACCCATTTGGCCAGGAACATCGCTAGGGCCATCATAAAAGTATGTTAAGTTCACTCGGTTCCAAGACTCTGTGCTCTGCACTCTAGACCAAGTGTTGTGGGATCCTGCTGAACACTCCTAGATTGCACAGACATCTGTGCCCACTTTTCAACAGGGTCGCCTCACCTGTAGCATGTAACTGTGATAGTCCTTGATGCGGTGCTGCCAGAACTTCTGGAGGGAGAGCACACTGCCGATACCCACTTCATGGAATACCTGCTCCATCACATCTGGAAAAGGAGTCTGTCCCAGCCGGGCCTCCCGGTCCACAGCAAAACGCAACAACTTGGTAAACTTAAGGCAATACTCATGTGCCACATCAGTTAGGGTCTCCAGGACACTTTCATTAGCACAGTCAAAGCCTGCGTGGGCCAGGATTGTGGCCACTGCCTGGTAAAGGAGCTGCCGACAGGAGTGCCAGCTGAGTTCAGTCACAGGTTCCCCTTTCCCACTGAAAGTGGAGATATGATGGTGTTATTAATGTTCTTGCAAAGGGGTGACCTCACCTGTCTCCCCAGGAGTTTTACAATTCCAGTCAAGCCACTAGCCTAGCTTTCCAGGGAAATTCTATCCAAGTTACATAGCTCAGTTTCATCCTGCTGCTATCAGGACATGTCTTAGCAACCCATGGTCATATCTTTGAGCTCCTCCAAAGACATAGTTTGAATAGGCAATACATGTCTGTAATACACAGTCCAAAAGGATATCTAGTGAAAAGAAAGTTTCCTTCTAGCAACTGTTAAATTTTGATCACTTTTAGGATTAAGTTTAACAGTATAGCCCTGACACTGCTCAGTGATGCTCTAATTATTTTACCACAACCTAGTTTTCATACATGCTGGGCAATATATTAATACAAACTTTTAGAAATTCGCAGTTCCAATAAAGAGATTCTTCACAGCTTGCCAGGAGTTTAAGATTCTTAGATTCTTATAAAATTACAAGGGACCATTTCAAAACAGGTAAGGCAACTCAATTTTATAAAAGCAATTTAAAACGTATATAGCTTATAAAGCATTTTCATCCTATCCTGTGTTGTGCAATGGGTAGGGTCTGCATTATTATTATTTCTATTTGCCAGGAGAGGAAACAGGTTCGGAAGAGCTGACTTGCCAAAATTTGTTTACATGTTATTAATAAGTGGTAAAGCTTCTGACTCCAGAAACCGTATCCTTCATAATACACCATTTTGCCCCAATCACCACTACAGAAATCTTAATATTTCTAAGAAAAAATTTAAGAAAGCTATTTGATCTAAAAATAACTTAAGAAGCTTTTAATAATTTACCCATCTCTTGAAATTTCCTATTGGCTTCTGCCTATCCCTGACAAAGGAATTTATTTTACCAATAAAAATAAAATAGAGCACAGAAAATCATATTTCCCTGGTTCATACTTGGCATGTGTCATCACGCACTGTACAAAAGTACCTGAGGGGTTATCCACCCACTAAACCCTGACCTGTTCAATAGCAACTATTGCAGTTTACATAATAGTTTTGAGAATAAGACAATTAATTGCCAAGTAACTTCATTTACTATCGTCATCATTTCTATGGCCAGTGTCTCTGGGCCAAAGCTAAAGGCCTCAGAGGTACCTAATAAACAGAGACAACTAAACCAATATCACTTTCCTAGAATAATATGTGGACCTCTTTCAAAGGAAAATAATTTTTTGGTGCCCTCATAGCTGATGTGAATTATTTTTGTTATACAGTTTCTTAAATATGTATAAAATAAAACCATGTAAAAACTTTTGATGGTTATGGCTCTTACTAACACTATAAATTTGATACAAAACTAAAAATGAATAAATAACAGTATCAATTTAATATGATAGATAACATTATGTTGTTGAAATTAAATTGCCCTCAGTATGTGAATACAGTATTGATCACCACAGAGCAAGTTTTTTGAGTTGGGCATGTCTATGCTAGCATATATTTGCTGTGTATGTAATAACAGTTATGCCTCCCCTTTTCATTATTCCAGTGACTTCAGAACTTTTTATTACAGTGGACCTTGATATAATCTGGCCTTCACCTGGCCCAACTGCAATGCAACCCTTATGTATTTAGTCTATTTCTGTACTTTTCTCGTTAGTTTGGGAACCATTAAAATAGTATTATTGGTGGCCGGGCGCGGTGGCTCAAGCCTGTAATCCCAGCACTTTGGGAGGCCGAGATGGGCTGATCACGAGGTCAGGAGATCGAGACCATCCTGGCTAACACGGTGAAACTCCGTCTCTACTAAAAAATACAAAAAACTAGCCGAGCGAAGTGGCGGGTGCCTGTAGTCCCAGCTACTTGGGAGGCTGAGGCAGGAGAAGGTGTGAACCCGAGAGGAGGAGCTTGCAGTGAGCTGAGATCCGGCCACTACACTCCAGCCTGGGTGACAGAGCAAGACTTCGTCTCAAAAAAAAAAAAAATAGTATTATTGGCAACAGGTAGATGTAATAAATAACATATAATATCACTTCTGTAGTATTCTTGCCAAACATATTTAATCTGAATCTAATCTTGAGGAGATAATCAGCAAATCCAGTAATTGTGACATTCTACAAGTGACCTGAACTCATAAGACTCTAAAGAGGCATAACAACCAGATACAACGCATGAATCTTTGTTAGGTCCTGGACTCGGGGCCGGGGAAGATATTTACAAAAGATAATTGGAAGAATGTGAATATGAACTTATTAAGTAGTATTTAATGTTCATTTACTTTGGTGTGTTGATGGTATTATGATTATTCAGGAAAATTTCCTTATTAGGATATGCATGCTGAGGAATTTAGGGGTGAAATATGGCGATGTCTGCAACTTCCTTTAAAATGTTTGGGGGAAAATGTGTGCATATACAAGTATGCATATATGTATGTGTATGTGTGTATATATGTGTATACACACACATGTGAGAAAGTAAATGTGGCAAAATGTTAAACATTGGTGAATCATGGTGAAGGGTATTTGGATGTTTGTTGACTACAACTTACACATTTCTGTAGGTTTGGCAAATTTCAAAATGAAAAGAAAAAAAGTAATTGTTTGGCATGAAATATAACTTGCACACTGACATCTAGTAGCAGCTCTAGGTTATAAGGCAGTCCCCTTCAGAGGATGTGGAGCAGGGCTTCTCAAACTTAAATGCACATACAAATCTCCTGGAGATCTTGTTAAAATGCAGATTCTGATTCAGCAGGACTGGATGAGGCCTGAGATTCTGCATTTCTAAAAACCTCCCAGGTGATGTTGATGCTGCAGATCTTGGATCAGATATTGAGTAGCAGGGATCAATAATATTTTTATATTATTCTTTTTTTTTTTTTTCCCGACAGGGTCTCAGTCACCCAGACTGGAGTGCAGTGGAGCGATCTGCAATCTCTGCCTCCCCTGGGTTCAAGTGATTCTCGTGCCTCAGCCACTACACCTGATTAATTTTTGTATTTTTAGTAGAGATGGGGTTTCCCCATGTTGGCCAGGCTGATTTTGAACTCCTGGCCTCAAGTGATCCACCCACCTTGGCTTCCTAAAGTGTTGGGATTACAGGCTTGAGCCACTGTGCTCAGCTTATATTATTATTTCTTAAACTATGTTATCAAAATGAAAACACACAATTTAAAGATTTTTGTATAGACTTGTGGATTCCTAAAAATACCAGAATAAGTCCATGAATCCCAATTTGAAGACACCGAGTTAAACCCATAATATATTTTTTATATTAAAGAGAAAGACTAGATCCTAAGAACTATGAGGCCATGGCCTTTTTTACATACCAGTGTATTACCCTGCTCCTAGTAAAGTGCTTGGCACATAGTAAGCACTCAAAAAATTAAAAAATACAGACCCTGAATTCTGAAGACTGGCATTCAAAACTTAGACATCTCACTAATTACCTGAGAAACCTTGGCCAAGTCAATTACTCTTATCCTCATTTTCCTCGCGTGGAAATGGAAATGCTATTACAAGCTTAACAGGGTTGTTGGGAAGATGACTTGAGAAAAGTAAGATACAGCAAAGCCTTGCCTTACCGATAAAAGTCACTCTCTGGGTCACTGTGCCGGATCTGGAATGGTGCATTGGGATTTTTACAATCTAAAGGCAGGAGGTCATCAGGGAGAGGAGGTGACCCAGGGCACGAGGGAAGAGGTTCACTCTCTTCAGTTTTTACACCTTCTGTCTGCTGCTGATTCTGGGCCTGCGCTGTGGCAATAAGGTTGCGAAGTCGTCGGTTGTGCTGAATCAACTGAATCGTATGGATGGTGAGACTACATGGCTCTGAGGGGATGTCCAGCATAGTGGGCGGCTTCGGCTTGTTGGCTGAGGGTTGGTGCAGGGGTGGGTCATGGACTTCCACCAGACGGAACTCCCGTGGGAGCAAATCAAAGGAACTTCTGTTGGTCTGGCTTGATGATATTGGTATCTCTCCCCAGTATCTCAACATTTTGGAATAAGAAGAGAAGAGGTCTCAGGATAAATGTAGATGATAACCTAAAAGTAATGTGTTTAAATCCTGGCAACTTTAGATTATAGGCTTCTGTAGTGAAAAATACGAGGTCTAGCCAGTTATTTATGTAAACAGCAGGCTATTTGTGACCACTTAGAAAAATGTCAGTGTCAGCAAAACTGTAGGACCAAAGATGTTCTCCCTAAACAAGAGAAATGTAACTGTTAGATGCTGGTTATTGTCATACTATGACAATTCCTACTACACTGAACCAAAGGGTAGAATTTGGGTCATTAGTAGACCAATAGCTACAACAGCATCTGGAGCTCTAGTATCCCTATTTCCATCTCACTCACTAACTCATTACCAGAACTACCATCATGCTCAATCCTGAACAATAAGCAAGGCCTGATAAAGTATCTTGATACATCTGTGCTGGATCAATACGAGAAAAGCAAGTAGCGTTAAAGATAGTAAGAAGTGGTTCTTATTATGTGTATCTTAGGCATGGTCCTGCTGGAAAAATTTATGAACCACTAATATAAATGGCATTATGCTTTCAACTTTTGCAATATAGAATGTGAGGAATGTGAGAGATTTCTGCTGCCTCCTAATTGGTATCCCTTCCTCCAATCTCTCTTTGTATGTAATCTATTCTCCACACTGCTGCTAGACTTACTCTTTTTAAAACTTAAATCTAATGGCTTCCCATTGCCTACTGGAAAAAGTCAGAATTCCTTGGCTTATGATTCAACAAAATTCACAATCTGGTTTCAACTCACCTTTGCAGATTCATTGTCCATATGTCTCTTCAAGTTCAACAAACATTTATCAAATGCCTGGCATTATGGGCAGGTCAAAGACTGATAATGTGAGATCCTTGCCCTGAGGTGAGGAAGAGAAACAGAAGCAGAATATTTCAATATGAAAGTACGTGGTAAGTACTGTTCTAGAGGTATATGGACCTGGGGTAGTGGAAGCACAAAGGAGGAACTCCCTGGGTGAAATGACTACCTTTGTTCTAACAACGTTATACTACTCAGTTTCTTGAGAATGCTGTCCATTTCCACAGTTGACACTTCCAGCTGTGAACTCTGCCAGAAATGCTCTGCCAACCCTGCACATCACTGGCAGACTCATATTCATTTTTAAGTACATACAGCATAAGTCCCCACCCTCTGTCACTTCCCCAGTGCATCTCCCTTTCTCTATTCTCACAGTGCTTTGCATGTCTACGTCACAGCATTTATCTTTGGATTTTAATTAGTACTTATCACAATAGATTTTTTCCTCCCATCTATTTCTTATGGCCATGGTCTTGTTACAGGGCCAGGCACAGAGAAATATCTATCTGGCATTTGTTGAATGTTTACTGTATACCAGACTTCACCTTTTTTGTTTGTTTCTTTTTTGAGACAGGGTCTCACTCTGTAGCCCAGGCTGGAGTGCAGTGGTACAATCATAGTTCACTGCAGCCTCAACCTCCTGGGCCCAAGAAATTCTCCCATCTCAGCCTCTCGAGTAGCTGGGACTACAGCCGTGCGCCAGTCTCTTTTTTTTTTTTGGCGAGACAGGGTCTCGCCATGTTGCCCAGCCTCCTCTGGAACTCCTGGGCTCAAGCAACCCTCCCGCCTCAGCCTCCCGAAATGTTGGGATTACAGGCATGAGCCACCGTTCCGGCTGACATTTATTGTTTAATTCAATTCTTCCAACAACCCTATGAAGCTAATAATCTTATCCCCATTTTTCAGAGTGAGGGCTGAGGCCTAGTGTCTTGCCCAATGTCACAAATGGCGAGGTCGAAAATCGAGTCTCCAGAGTCTGCACTCTTAACCACTAAACTATTCTGCCTTAATAATTAATTTCAGAAAAAAATAAATGAATGAACGAAATTTAAAAAAAAAAAGTCGCCCTCTTCCCTGACTTTACCGAAAGGAGCAGGAAGAACAGGCACTGAGCCCAAGGAATGCCCAAGTCCCTCCAGGGGTTTTCTCGGTCACGGTCCGCCGGCGCAGGCGCCAATCAGAGGGGTCCTGAGGTCGCCTGCTGTCCAGAGCAGCCGGAAAAAGGGGAGGTCTGGACCTGAACCGAGACAAGGAGGTACCACACTACTCACTGCTGCCTCACAGAGCGGGCTGGGCGGCTGTCTGGACCCCGAGAGGCCTGAGGCAAGGGTCGCGTCAAGCCCCAAAAGCTGGTTTGTTGATTAGTGAGCTAAGACCGCCGGAAGCGCTTCTTCTCACTCAAGCTATGCAACAGGAAGTCATTACGATCTCGTTGTAACCTCTAAAGATGTCCCCGTTCTGCACAGCATCCCGATAACCGTTTTTTCTCGTATTATGACCTTCTCGTGTTAGCACCAATTTGCAACTCTCCAGGTCGTGAAGGAGCAACTTCACCACCGCCGCCTGCAGACGCCACTGGGAGCTTGGGGGAGTGGGACGTGTACAGGAACGTAAAGACCGAAGGGTGAGGTTTCGAAGGAGCGGATTTCGAGGTTGCACTGATTGAGGATGGCTGACACTCTCTCTCAGTCAGAGCCGCTGGCATCGCAAGAGCTCAGTGGGGACTTCAAGAAGCCAGCTCTGCCGGTGCCCGCAGCGGCGCGGAGTAAGGCCCCGGCCACCAGTTCTTCAAACCCTGAGGAGGTGCAGAAGGAAGGGCCCACTGCGTTGCAGGACCCCAGTTCTGGGGAGCCCGACGTCCCTCCTCCTCAGCCGGACTGCGGGGATTTTAGGAGTCTACAGGAGGAGCAGTCGCGCCCCCCGACAGCGGTTTCTTCCTCTGGCGGTCCAGCCCGGGCTCCCCCCTACCAGGAGCCTCCATGGGGTGGCCCTGCCACAGCCCCCTACAGCTTAGAGACCCTGAAGGGCGGCGCTATCCTTGGCACCCGTAGCTTGAAAGGGACGAGTTACTGCCTTTTCGGGAGGCTGTCTGGCTGCGACGTGTGCCTGGAGCACCCTTCGGTGTCTCGGTACCACGCAGTACTGCAGCACAGGGCGTCCGGCCCTGACGGAGAATGCGACAGCAACGGGCCGGGCTTCTACCTTTACGATCTGGGAAGCACCCATGGCACTTTTCTCAACAAAACTCGCATCCCACCTCGCACCTACTGTCGAGTCCACGTTGGACATGTTGTTCGCTTCGGAGGCAGCACCCGGCTCTTTATCCTGCAGGTAGGTAGAAAAACCTAGAATTGAAATCTCGGGCTCATTGGGCTGCGTTCTTGTGCTTCTTAAGCTTTTGATGAGGAAGAAGAATCTCCCATTCAGCGATTACAAAAGTGAAGGAATCAAGTCTGGCCTATCATCTCCAGAGTGCTGTACACTTTGCCGTATTTCTGAAAGTCATGTTCACAATCCCGAACTCTAAAATAGTTTTTTTTTGTTTGTTTGTTTGATTTTTGGCCAGGTGCGGTGGCACGGGCCTGTAATCCCAACACTTTGGGAGGCCCAGGCGGGAGGATCCCTTTAGCCCAGGAGTTTGAGAGGAGGCTGGGCAACATGGCAAGACCCTGTCTCTAAAAAAAAAAAAAAAAAATTAATTAGCCAGGCATCATGGTCCCAGCTACTCGGGAGGCTGAGATGGGAGGATCACCTGAGCCAGGAGGTCAAGGCTGCAGTGAGGCGTATTCCAGCCACTGCACTCCAGTGCAGCCTAGGCGACAGAGCAAGACCCTGTCTCTAAATAAATAAATAACCTTTTTTTCCTTGGTTCATCAGGGACCAGAGGAAGACCGAGAGGCAGAATCCGAGTTAACAGTAACACAGTTGAAGGAATTGCGCAAGCAGCAACAAATATTGTTGGAGAAGAAGATGCTAGGAGAAGACTCAGATGAAGAAAAGGAAATGGATACCTCTGAAAGGAAGATAAATGCTGGTAGCCAAGATGATGAGATGGGTTGCACCTGGGGAATGGGTAAGAAATTAAAATTGCTGCCGGAGGTTAATATTTTACGTTCATTACTAGTGGTACCCTTAAATGTTTTTCTAAATCATACAGCTTTTCATGGGTCACATGAGGTAACCAAAACCTGGAGTGATTCATTAACTTTACTGATGTAAAGAAATTGACTTATAGGCACTTTGGATTTTTTAAAAAATTGTTTTTAATGCACACTATTGTTCAAAACTTGTCCTAGGCATAAAATTATTATTTTTACAATTCTAAAATTTTATATTTATTAAGTACTGACCTTGTGCTATGTGATTATCATTGGAGGGGGTGGAACTCTATTCAATCAAATAAATGGGATGTTATTCAATATAGGATATTCTCTTGAATTTTTTGTACTTTGTGAAAATATCCTGAAATGTGGAATATCTAATCAGAGAAAGCTAGTCCCTTAGCCAAAATAATAAACTTTCTTTAACACTAGATATTTTAGAAAATGGATATTCAGGAGATGGGAGTATAAAAAGGTAGAAGATGGCCTTAATATATAGTTGGGAAGACAGGAGAAGTTACAAAATTACTTGTGCTAAGTGCCAAACAAAAGCTAGAACCATAAATAAGCTAGAGTGAAAGTTTGGAGAAGAGAGAACAATCACTGGGGACTTAGACCTGTGTTGTCTAATACGGTAGCCACTAGCCACATGTGGTTACTGAGCACTTGCAGTGTGGCTAGTCCCAATTGACGTGTGCTGTAAATGCAAAATACACACTGAATTTCAAAGACTTAGTCTGAAAAAAAGAATGTAAAATATCTCTTTCATGGTATTTTTATACTGATGACATGCTGAAATGACAATTTTATCTGTTTCTTTTATTTTGTAATGTGGCTAATAGAAAATTTAAGATTATACATACAGCTTTCATTATATTTCCGTTGGACAGCATTGACTTAGATCTTTGGGAAACTTTAGTTTTTTTATTTTAGTAAAGACGGGGTTTCGCCATATTGGCCAGGCTGGTCTTGAACTCCTGACCTTGTGATCCACCCTCCTCTCCCCCGCTTGGCCTTCCAAAGTGTTGGGATTACAGGCATGAACCACTGCACCCAGCAGGGAAACTTTATAAGCATAAGGATTTTTGAGCTGGAACTTGAAGGAAAGGAAAAGCCTTATGAAGCTGAGTATTGGGATTGGTATTCAGGGTAGGGATTGATGATTTTAAGGAAGTTGTGAGTAGACCAGTCTATTTGGCAGATATAAGAAGTATTAGGAAATTATATTGGAAATGAAAGTTAGATATGAGTGTGAGAGAACAAGAATGCCAGACTGAGGAGCTCAAATTTTTTTCCACAATGTGGTAGGTAATTTTACTTTTAAAATATAATAATGGAGGAAAAAAAATTAAGGTGCCATGAAAACAAGTTTTGATTTGTCACACAATTTAGAAAACCTGAATATGCTCATACTGGTGGGTTGCGTTTGTTCCACCCGTTGTCCCTGCAAGTATATATTATTTTTCATCACAGATAAACTACATCTTTTTTTTTTTTTTGGAGACAGAGTCTCACTCTGTCGCCCGGGCTGGGGCTGGAGTGCAGTAGCACGATCTTGGTTCACTACAACCTCTTCCTCCCAGGTTCAAGCAGTTCTCCTGCCTCAGCCTCCCGAGTAGGTGGGATTACAGGCACCCACCACTATGCCCAGCTAATTTTTTGTATTTTTTTTTGAGACGGAGTCTCGCTGTGTTGCCCAGGCTGGAGTGCAGTGGTGCCATCTCGGCTTACTGCAAACTCTGCCTCCCGGGCTCACGTCATTCTCCTGCTTCAGCCTCCGGAGTAACTGGGACTACAGGCACCCGCCACCATGCCTGGAGAATTTTTGTATTTTTGGTGGAGATGGGGTTTCACCGTGTTAGCCAGGATGGTCTCGATCTCCTGACCTCATGATCCGCCCGCCTTGGCCTCCCAAAGTGCTGGGATTACAGGCGTGAGCCACCACATCCGGCCTAATTTTTTGTATTTTTAGTAGAGATGGGATTTCACCATGTTGGCCAAGCTGGTCTCGAACTCCTGACCTTGTGATCCACCTGCCTCGGCCTCCCAAGTTGCTGGGATTACAGGTGTGAGCCACCATGCCCAGCCTAAACTATGTCTTTATGCAGCCTGAAAGAATAGTGGGTATCATTCAAATAGTCTCTTCTCATGTCTGATTGTCTTTTCTTTCTTTCCCATATCCTGTAGGAGAAGATGCAGTAGAGGATGATGCTGAAGAGAACCCTATTGTCTTAGAGTTTCAGCAGGAAAGGGAGGCCTTTTATATAAAGGATCCCAAAAAGGCCCTCCAAGGCTTTTTTGACCGAGAAGGTATGTAAACAGATTCTGACCCTACCACTAAAATGTATCCAGAGCAGTATGGTTTTCTAGAGCTTCAGGTTGAGCTTTATACTAAGATATGCTGTAA
Source organism: Papio anubis (assembly GCF_008728515.1). NCBI lineage: Eukaryota > Metazoa > Chordata > Mammalia > Primates > Cercopithecidae > Papio > Papio anubis. Next base: position 27,345,425 of record NC_044989.1, read on the forward strand.
TTTTATTGCTGTCCTTCTTGTTCACTTTTTACTCTTGTGGTCAGTTGCTTTATGTTTATTTTGAAAATTATTCCTCATTAGTATAGCAGAGGGAAAAAAATCATAAAAATCTTGTTAGTCTTTCTTCTTATCTTAAAAAAAAGAAGTACTTTTTCCTGACTCATCTCATTCTTCTCAAAAGATCCTGGACTTTGGTGGTGGGGAAATTGAGCCAACTTCCTGTAATTTTTAAATTCCAAATTCACCTGATCTTTTGTAATTCTTAACATGGGTTTTGACTTTATATTATATGATTTAAAATTTTTTTCTATAGAGGATTGTTTTGGTAGAAATACTTTGAGAGAATATCTATGTATATGTATGTGTATGTGTAAATATTTTATATGTATATATAAAATATGAAACAGCTGTACACTTAATATCTGTGGTTCTAAAAACCAGGCAACTGTGTTAAAATAACCACTTAAGTCTACAACTTACAAAAGTGAAAGGTACTATACAGTGAACAAAGCTATGTATGGAGAATTGATTACTTTGAGTTTGCTTTTTTCTCTGCCTCAGACTTACTCTAATTTTATTATCAGACGATAATCCCTAGGAATGAGAAGTGAAATGCATTGAAATTTACTGAGTGTAATATGGGAACTTGTTCTTTTTTTGACAGGGTCTCACTCTGTCGCCCAGGCTGGAGTGCAATGGTGCAATCTTGGCTCACTGCAATCTTAACCTCCTGGGTTTAAGCTATCCTCCGGCCTTAGCACCCATAGTAACTGGGACAAAAGGCATGTACCATTATGCCTGGCTAATTTTTGTATTTTTTTGTAGAGATGGGGGTTTGCCATGTTGCACAGACTGGTCTCGCTCTCCTAAACTCAAGCTGTCATCCTGCCTCAGCCTCCCAAAGTGTTAGGATAGGAACTTGTTCTTATTTAACATTTGTTCTCATTTCTCATTGTATCAACTAGTAATTTTTGGATTCTATTAAAATTGTTTTGTCTGTCTTTCTCCCACAGGAGAAGAATTAGAATATGAATTTGATGAACAGGGACATAGCACTTGGCTCTGCAGGGTGAGGTATGTTTTTTTCTTATTAATGTTCATTTCTGGAAAATGGCCAATTTCAGGTTTAATGTATGGTTATAGATAACAACCAAAAAGTAGCTTTCATCTAATTTTAAGCTATTTCTAAATTTGAACCTTCATAGTTTAGTAACCCTTATATTATTGGAGAGTGGGGTGGAATGGGTAAGAAATAGAAAGAAAAGATTTTAAATCCAACATTGGCAAGATAAAAGAAGATGGATTCAAAGACTAAAAGGCCATCTAAAAAAAATGACTATTATCATAGCATAGTAGTTGTTTTCATGAGAATTGGAGCTTAATGCTGTGCTGTAATTCCCACCAACCCAATGAAGATTACCTGTGGATGATTCAACTGGAAAACAACTGGTGGCTGAGGCCATTCACTCAGGAAAGAAAAAAGAAGCAATGATCCAGTGCTCATTGGAAGCTTGTCGGATTCTTGACACTTTGGGATTGCTTCGGCAGGAAGCAGGTCAGTATATAGGAGCCCTTTTTTTCTAGGAAAAAAAAAGGAAAATTCGACACGAATGGTAATAAAACTTCTTTATGGGGGAATATATAAATTGTACAGAATTTTTTGAAGTGAAAAGAAAAAAATTCTCAATACCCTAAGGTGGCCACTGTTTATGTTCTCCCAGACATTTTCCATGCATATATAGATGTGTGCTGAGAACTAGATCCCTTAACAAAAAACAAACACTCATACACAAATGTAGTCATATTAATTACAATCTTTTGTGACTCACTTTTTTAACATAAGAATATATCATGGATATTATTATCATTATTATTATTATTATTTTTGAGATGGAGTCTCACTCTGTCACCCAGGCTGGAGTGCAGTGGCATGATCTCGGCTCACTGCAACCTCCACCTCCCAGGTTCAAGCCATCCTCCCACCTCAGCCTCACTAGTAGCTGGGACTATAGGCACACACCACCATGCACAACTAATTTTTGTATTTATTTATTTATTTATTTTGAGACGGAGCTTTGCTCTTGTTGCCCAGGCTGGAGTGCAATGGCGTGATCTTGCCTCACTGCAACCTCTGCCTCCTGGGTTCAAGCAATTCTCCTGCCTCATCCTCCCGAGTAGCTGGAATTACAGGCATGCACCACCATGCCTGGCTAATTTTGTATTTTTAGTAGAAACCGGGTTTCTCCATGTTGGTCAGGCTGGTCTCGAGCTCCCAACCTCAGGTGATCCACCTGCCTCGGCCTCCCAAAGTGCTGGGATTATAGGCATGAGCCACCGCACCTGGCCAATTTTTGTATTTTTAATAGAGATGAAGTTTCACCATGTTGGTCAGGCTGGTCTCGAACTCCTGACCTCAGGTGATCTGCCCGCCTTGGCCTCCCAAAGTGCTGGGATTACAGGTAGGAGCCACTCTGCCTGGCAGTATCAGAATATTAAGCATCAATACATTTAGTATGTATCAATATGTTAATTATGTATTTTGGTTTTTTTTTTTTAAAGTCTGAGTAGAGCATTATTTATTAGTAAGGCTTATATTATATTTTTATTATTGCAAATAACTTGTCTGGTTCAAAACTACCAAAAGCTTATAATAAAATATACTTGTTCCCTGTCTTACCCCTCCCTCAGCCTTCTTCCCTGCTTCTAGTTCTTCAGTTATTTATTCTAAAATTTAAAAACTTGTATTTTCTTTTGGTTAAAGAGTGGCTCACGCCTGTAATCCCAGCACTTTGGGAGGCCAAGGCAGGCAGATCACTTCAGGTCAGGATTGAGAGACTATCCTGGCTGGGCCACCGGTGAAACCCCATCTCTACTAAAATAGAAAAAAGGCCGGGCGCTGCAATTCAAGCCTGTAATCCCAGCACTTTGGGAGGCCGTAGACGGGCTGGGATCACGAGGTCAGGAGATCAGACCATCCTGCTAACACGGTGAAACCCCGGCTCTATTACAGCACCAGTCGGGCTGCAGGTGGCGGCCTGTGGTCCCAGCTACCGGGAGGCTGAGGCCGGAGAATGAGCGTGAACCCGGAGGCAGAGCTTGCAGAGCTGAGATCACTGCACTCCAGCCTGGCGACAGAGCCAGACTGGCCTCAAAAATTAGCCGGGCGCAGTGGCAGGGCTCAGTCTCAGCACTGGGAGGCTGAGGCAGGTGAGACGGTGTGAACCTGAGAGGGAGGCAGTTGCAGTGAGCCAAGATCAGAAGAACAGACTTCAGCTTCAAGCAACAGAGACAAAGACTCCATCTCTAAATAAATAACAAAATTTTAAAAAAATAAAACAACTGTCTTTCTTTTTTGAGGTGGAGTCTCGCCTGTCGCCTAGACTAGAGAGTGCAGTGGCATGATCCTCACTCACTGCAACCTCTGCTTCCGGCTCAAGCGATTCTTCTGCTTCAGCCCCGGTGCAGCTGGGACTACAGAAGGTACACCACATCCAGCCACTTTTTGCATTTTTAGTAGAGACAGGGTTTCACCATATATTGGCCAGGCTGGTCTCAACTCCTGGCCTCATGATCCACCACTGGCCTCCTGCTGGGATTAAAGGTGTGAGCCACTGCACCCGGCCTAAAAACACCTGTATTTCTAAGAACAAGACTATGCTGTTACAATTTGAGTCATTTATTTTAGACATTATATGTCGACTCTGCTAAATTAGTATTTAGTATTTACATGATTATGCTTATGCCAATATTAGTCATAACTGAGCAGTTTTATTTCTTTTTGTTTTTCCTAAGGGTAATAATTGTGTTTACTTTTCATGTGTTTGGGGCTTTTTTGTATTTCTTGCTCATTCCTCCCACACCTTTCAGGAGCCTCACCATATCAAACAACTTAATGATTAAGTAATTTATCAGTTCTGATTTTTTTTTTTGGAGACACTTTTTCTGAAGAGCACTATTTTTCTTTCAGGGCTTATTGCTCTGCAGATCTGCTATAGAACTGTCACCTGGGACTTAACTTTCCTATCATCCTTGAGATTCCCTTGTCTTTTCTCCAGGGTTGACTTTTCTGTTTCTTGATTCTCATATTCTCATATTTCTTGGTTTATTTCCTTGCACAGTAGTACATCCTTCTGTACTTTTAGCAGATAAAAAGCTGGTACAACACTAGAGGGCATGGGTGATGATAGTCTTCAATGAATTTCACATCTTTCCTTTTCTTGGTCTACTCTCTTGTTTTGGTAGACATACTCTAGTAGATATCAGAGAAAGCATGTATAGGAAATATACTTTATTAACCCTTCTCTTCTGAAAATATAATTATTGTAGCTTCACTCCTGATTAATAGTTTGGCTGGGAATACAATTCTAAGTTGGAAAAAGTTTTCCTTATTTTACATTCAATGTTGCTTTTGAGAAATCCTAAACTGTTCAGATTTTGATCACATTGTATGTCATCTTCTTTTCCCCTTGCCAGAGTTTGTAAGAGTTTCCCTTTGTTCTAAAGGTTCTAAAACTTAACTATGAAGTACTTTTCTGTGGGTCTATTTTTGTTCATTTTTCTTGTGGGATCCTTTTGATCTGGAAATCTTGGCTGTTCAGGAAGTTTTCTGCAATTATGCCATTAATTGTTTCATCCGTCTGTTTTCTATGGAATTTTATTATTCAGACTTTGGACCTCTTGGACAGACCATTTAAGTTTTTTTTCTTCTTTTTTTCATTTGTATGTCTTTTCATTCTTTCTGAGAGATTTCTGCACCTTTATCTTTCTGCCTTCTCTATTTTGCCATCAAAGTTTTAATTTCTTTCTCTTTTTTTTAAGGTTTTAAAATCAGGCAGTCTTTCATGCCAGAGAAGGCTCAAAGACTCCAAGGTTTTAATTTCTAAAAGTTCGTTTTTGGTTTTTGAATTGTCCTTTTTAAAACATAATATCCTGTTGTTTCGTGGGTTGTAAATATCTCCTTTCTGTTTTCTCCATGTTATTTTTCTTTTTATGTGGTCTCTGTTTTGCATGTTAAAGACTTTTCTTAGGTGTCATGTAATTCTTCATTGTAGTTTTTTAATTTGGGTATGTAAAAGGTGATTGACAGTTTGGAATATATAAGTGGGGTTTGTTGACTTTGAGCAGTACTGTTGAATGATGTGGGTCAGCCTTTTGTTGGGGAAACCTTGATGTAAGTATCCTTTTAGTTTTCCTCCTCTGTGAGCAAGATTCCCCCAGAAAGTGCTCTTCCAATCTCCTGCCTGAAAGGAAAAGACTGGCTGCCAGCATTCCTAGAGCTACGTGGTAGAAGGTGGCTGAGTAGCTTCTCATTTAGCAGTTTTCAGGACAGTACTATTTTTAGATTATAGTGCCCATGCCTTCAACTTTACTAGTCAACTCATAATCCAAAGGCTTTCTGTTTTACCCTTTCCAGAGATTAACCTCTGGATTTCTACTGCAGATGGAAAGGAGATGAGTAGGCAGGGAGGAAGATCTATTTCTCAATCAGTTTTTACTTAGTCCTCCATGACCGTACTATCCATCCCCAGTTACAGATGCATTTGAGGATTCTGCAGTATAATCACTTTGGCTCTCAGCTTTCCCCACTGTTTAGGATTTATCTTTTTAAGTTCTGCTAAGTTAGTTTCTACTCATAGGTCTACTTTCTAGTTTTCTAAAATTTAGATCTTTGTGAATTTCTTTCTTTCTTTTTTTTTTTTTGAGACGGAGTCTTGCTCAGTCGCCCAGGCTGGAGTGCAGTGGCGCGATCTCGGCTCACTACAAGCTCCGCCTCCTGGGTTCACGCCATTCTCCTGCCTCAGCCTCCCAAGTAGCTGGGACTACAGGCTCCCGCCGCCACACCCGGCTAATTTTTTGCATTTTTAGTAGAGATGGGGTTTCACGTGTTAACCAGGATGGTCTCGATCTCCTGACCTCGTGATCCGCCCACCTCGGCCTCCCAAAGTGCTGGGATTATATATTTTTAATAAAGACAAGGTCTTGCTATATTGCCCAGGCTTGGATAACTATACTTAAAAAACATCTCTTTACTATGGTTTAGTGGAGTTTAGGAAAAGAGGGAAATTAGGTATGTGTGTTTAATGTACCATCTTAACCTGGAAATTAGGCTTATGTTAATAAGGACTATTTTGCTTGCAAATAAGAGAAGTCCAATTCAAACTAGCTTGGGGAAAGGTTATTGGCTGCAGAAGCTGGGAAGAATAGCTCAGGATGAAGGAACAGGAATGAAGGACCAACTACATGAACCAGAACCTCAAGTTTGGTACTACCAAACTGGACTCACATCACCAGGACATATACAAGCTGTATGTGTGTGTGTCTCTGTGAGTGAGTCTGTCTCATGAGTACGTTTTTAAACTTTGCAGACAAATTCTTACCCTGTGCTGAAAAGCTGATTGCTTACAGCTCTGAACTTACAGTCTGTCACTTTAATAACCTCATTGTAAAGAGAACCTCTTTACCCCATCTCTAAATATAAATATGAGGGAAAGAGTCTTACTGATTTGGCTTTGGTCCTGTAACTATCCCTAAACCAGATAAAATGGGGGAGGAATTTTCTAGGGAAAGAGGTACTTTTATCAGAACAGAGGGAGTAGAATGTTGTAGGGTGGACAAACAAGTAGTAGCTGTCATAGTCTCTTATTGATGGACTCTCTACATATTCACTGTTATAAATACTATTGCATTGATATTTATAGAATAAATTTCTAGAAGTGAAATTGCTGGATCAGTGCATTTTTAATGGCAGATATTGTAGGCTTGACCATCAAAAAGGTTGTATCAATGTACATTCCCACCAATTATTAATATTTTTATGTTTTTCTAGTTTAATAGATGAGAAGTATCTAATTTTTAAATTTGTACTTTTTTTTAAGGTAACATCTTTTAAAATATTTATTGTATTTTTCTGTGAACTGCTTTCATTATTCTTTTTCAAATTTTCTTTTGGGTTATTGGCCTTTTTCTAATTTCTTGTTTTCCTTTTTCCTCATTGATTTTTTTTTTTTTTTTTTGAGATAGAGTTTCTCTCTTGTTGCCCAGGCTGCAGTACAATGGCGCTTTCTTGGCTAACTGCAACCTCTACCTCCCAGGTTCAAGCAATTCTCCTGCCTCAGCCTCCTGAGTAGCTGGGATTATAGGTGCCTGCCACCATGCCCATCTAATTTTTGTATTTTTAGTAGAGATGGGGTTTCACCATGTTGGTCAGGCTGGTCTTGACCTCAGGCGATCCACCCCTCTTTGGCCTCCCAAAGTGCTGGGATTACCACGCCTGGCCATCCTCATTGATTTTTAAAAGCTGTTTGCTCATTAAATAAATTAACTGTTTGCTTTAATGAAAAATTATTTAATAAGAAATTGTGGAAAAATAAACATAATAGAAAAGTGTACCATTTTAACCTTTTTAAGAGTACCACTCAGTGGCATTAAGTACATTCACAATGTTATGGAACCATCAACACTGTTCATTTCGGAACTTTTTTTATCATTCCATACTGAAATTCTGTACCTGTTAAACACTAACTTCATTCTCCCTCCTTCCCAGCTTCTGGCAACCACCATTCTACTTTTCTGTCTCTATGAATTTGACTACTTTAGGTACCTCATATAATGCAGTAAGTGTCCTTTGATGTCTGGCTTATTTCAGTTAGTATAATGTCTTCAAGGTTTAGCCCTTTGTTTTTATACGTAGTTTGGCAGCTTGTAGAACCTCTCTTTCAGTAGTTGTTGGTGACATTTTAAGCTCCTTGCCTACTTGCCTTCTTTCTTTCTATTTTCTTTTTTAAAAACTTATTTATTCATCATTTTGTCTACCTCTAGTATCTCGGAAAAGGAAAGCCAAGAACTGGGAAGATGAAGACTTTTATGACAGTGACGATGACACATTTCTTGATCGGACTGGCCTGGTCGAGAAGAAGCGTCTGAACAGAATGAAGAAGGCTGGCAAGATTGATGAGAAGCCAGAGACCTTTGAATCATTGGCAAGTTTTATTTATGGAAGTAGCTGTGGTATTTAATAGTTTAATTTTTAATAAAATAATGTATTATTTAAATATGTTTTATGATAATTATAATTTTTAAAGTAGTAGCATTGAAATCTGATACTGAAGTACAACTTTTGTGGTCTGTTAATTTAATGGTAACAAACAACTAGTCTTATCCAAGTTGTTTGAAAAAGATTTGGCTTGCTGCTAGATACTTTCCTCCAGGATATTGATCCATTAATTAACATTCTTTGGATATGATAGTACCTCTCTCAAAGAGAAAGGAAAAAGTTCCAAGTTAGGGCATTCTGAGGTGAAATTGACTTTAGCCTCCTGGCAGTCAAGAGAAGTCAAAGGAATTTTGAAGAATGTAGTATGGTAATATGTAGTCTGAAACAGTATATTATCAGGAAATTATCACAAGGTGACATGTGCTAACGGGTAGGTAACAAACAATAATAGGTAGGTAATAGGCTTCCTATTTGACTAGAAAAAAACATAAGATTAATAATGCAGAGCTTGACCAGAATATGGGGAAGTGGACTCAATTGGTGGGAATGTACAATACAGCCTTTTAAGTGATCAATCCTGTGACATCTGTCAACATTAGAAATGTATTGATTCAGCAGTTGCACTTCAAGGAATTTCTTACAGGTATTAATTTATAGTAGGATTCAGAACTTAAAACATTACCCAACATCTATCCTTTCGACTTATGTGAAAACCAATACCTTGAGCTCTTTCTTCTGAGTAAAATAAAGTCTGAGTTATTCATTCTGTTTAATTCTGTGTTTTTAAATTCAGAAATAAATTAAATTTGGATTTAACACATAAAAAGTGTTAACTCCAGGCCAGGCGTGGTGGCTCACGCGTAATCCCAGCACTTTGGGAGGCCGAGGCAGGTGGATCACCTGAGGTCAGGAGTTCAAGACCAGCCTGACCAATATGGTGAAACCCCGTCTCTACTAAAAAAAAATACAAAAATTAGACAGGTGTGGTGGCGTGCGCCTGTAGTCCCAGCTACTCTGGAGGCCGAGACAGGAGAATTGCTTGAACGTGGGAGGCAGAGAGGTTGCAGTGAGTTGAGATCATGCCATTGCACTCCAGCCTGAGTGACAGTGCGAGACTCCGTCTCCAAAAAAAAAAAAAAAAGCATTAACTCGGGCCAAGTGTAGTGGCTCACACCTGTAATCCCAGCACTTTGAGAGGCTGAGGCAGGCTGATCACGAGGTCAAGAGATTGAGACCATCCTGGCCAACATGGTGAAACCCTGTCTCTACTAAAAATACAAAAATTATTTGAGTGTGGTGGCACGCACCTGTAGTCCCAGCTACTCAGGAGGCTGAGGCAGGAGAATCACTTGAACTCGGGAGGCAGAGGTGGCAGTGAGCCGAGATTGCACCATTGCACTCTAGTGTGGCGACAGAGCGAGATTCCATCTGAAAAAAAAAATAAAGCGTTAACTCCATAAGTAGCAGTTTAACTGGACTTTTGAGTTATTCTTCTTAAAACTTCTAGTAACAATAATGAAAACAGGAGGATGATAAGGAAAAAGTTTGAAAGAAGAAAAACTTTTTAACCCTGTTGATTTGGGTGTTACAGGTTGCAAAATTAAACGATGCTGAAAGGGAGCTTTCTGAAATTTCTGAGAGATTGAAAGCCTCAAGCCAAGGTAAGTTTTTCATCAAATATTTATTATTATACTATATATAGTGCTCTGTGCTAGGCACTGGGGCTACATTAGTTAATAAGAAATACCATACAGAATATGGAGCCTTTCAAAGGAGCAACATACTGTTTTAGAACTAGAAAGAACATTGTAAATAATTTGGTTTAACCTCTTTATTTAATAGTTGAGGGGAATGAAACCCATTGAGACAAAATGACTTCCCAAAGTCTCATGGCTATAACCTGTTCCTTATTCCTATTACTAGTGATGTCCTCTTTCCAGTTTTATGTTAGTGACTTTTTTATGGAAACTTTGGCTGAATTTTAAAATATTTGGGATCATCTTTCTAAACATGTGTTATTTTTTTTCTTGGACAGTTCTATCAGAGTCTCCGTCTCAGGATTCTTTAGATGCGTTCATGTCAGAAATGAAATCAGGCAGTACATTAGATGGTGTGTCCCGGAAGAAACTTCACCTGAGAACTTTTGAACTGAGAAAAGAACAACAGAGACTTAAAGGGTTAATAAAAATTGTAAAGCCAGCAGAGATTCCAGAACTAAAAAAGTAAGTCTTAGTTATATTTGGAATTCTAAATAAGTATGGTAACGTAGATAACATTTTCAATTATTGCTTTATCTTCTTAAATAATCATTATATAATACAAATGTAATACAAGAAACCCTTTAAAGCACAGAAGGCAGTGGTTTCATAGAATAACTGAAAACCTGTTTCATATTTGTGAAATACAGTCTGATAGAGGATTTTCTGACAAAACTATGTTGATTTCTGATACATTGGAAGGTTCTGAAGGTTTTTTTTTAATCTTTTAGTGTGGAATAAACTCCTTTAAAAAGCATCATGCACAAAAAGCTAATTTATCTAATATGAAAAGACCTCTGAGGCTGAGTGTAGTGGCTCACGCCTGTAATCCTAGCACTTTGGGAGGTTGAAGCAGGCAGATCACTTTCAAGACCAGCCTGAGTGATACGGCCCAACCCTATCTCTACAAAAAATAAAAACATTAGCCAGCCATGTTGGAGCATACCTGTGGTCCCACCTACTTGGGAAAGCCGAGGTAGGAGGATTGCTTGAGCCCAGGAGTTCGAGGCTACAGTGAGCTGTGATCGTGCCATTGTACTCCAGCATGGGTGACAGAGGAGAAAAATCGGTAAAGGATGTGTACTCACAGACCACAGAAAAAGAAATACAAATAGCATCTTTTATACAAAGACGCTCAACTTCATGATCATGAGAGAAATACAATACTACAACCTAATACCTTTTTTTTTTTTTTTTTTTTTTTGAGATAGGGTCTCACTCTGTCACCCAGACTGGAGTGCAGTGGCACAGTGACAGCTCACTGCAGCCTTGACCTTCTGGGACCAAGTGATCCTCCTGCCTCAGCCTCCCAAGTAGCTGGGACCACAGGCATGCCCCACCATACCTGGCTGATTTTTAATTTTTTGTAGAGATGGGGTCTTGCCATGTTGCCCAAGCTGGTCTTGAACTTCTGGCCTCAAGCGATCTGCCAACTTCAGCCTCCCAAAGTGCTGGGATTGCAGGTGTGAGCCACTACACCTGGCCTTAATACCATTTTTATATATGAATTTGATTAAGATTAATTATGATTTTATACTGTGCTGATGAGGCTGACAAAAAGGCACTTTCTTATATTGCTCATTGAAGGACAAATTAGTTACATTCTCTATCCTGATTACAAATGCACATGCCCTTTGATCTATTTCATTTCTAGGAATTTGTCCCTCACATACTTAGGAAATGATGTACAGCATTGTTTATATTAATAATAGTAAAAGATTAGAAATCCCCTAAATGTTTATCAAAGGGGATGGATTAAATTATTTATAATATAGATATACAATAGAACACCATATAGCTGTTAAAAAAAGAGGCAACTATATGTAAGATATGAAACACTATCAAGATGAGTAACAAAAGCAAGGTGCAGAACGGTGTGTATAACAGACACTGTCTGTAAAAATGATGGCGGGGGAAGAATACATAGGTAAGTAGGCCATTGCTTATGTTCATAATATCTGTTTAGGTCAGGTTCCCTAAAAACAGACTGAATCGGAGATTCATCTGCAAGTGATTTATTAAGAGAGTGCTCTCTGGAGAAATCTATATGGGAGTGAGGGAAGCAGGAGAGGGCAGGAGAAGAAGCTGGACTAAGATATGGTTTCAGGAGAGCCTGAATGGCACCACAGATGCCATGGAGGCAAGGGGCTTGGGTTTTCATACCCCGTCCTCCCAACCCTTCATTGGTCATAGGCTGCCCATGACTTGGGGGTGGGAGGGACCCACAGTAATTCTGGGAAGGGTGCAGATGTAAACCTTTAGCAGCCGATGTCTGCTGTAGCTGTTTGGCCTGATAAAGGGAATCTGGGAGGGATAGCACCTGCTACTGTATCTCTGGAAAGATTAGTTAAAAACTAGTAATACTGATTGCCAATGGGGAAGGCAACTGGGTGGCTGGGGGACAGCAATGGGAGGGAGACTTTTCACAGTATATGTGCTTTATACTTGAGTTTCAAACATGTGAATATACTTTCTATTCTATTCAGATATACTGAATTTTGAAAAGAAAATCCTATACCAAATAGCCATACCACCTTAGGTCTAAATTTACTGTAATATAGTTGCAGTTCTAGTTTTAAATAACAAATAACTGGAAAAAGTAAGAATCATATAATAATTTTGTTAGAGTAAAACTATTTGTTAATAAAGTGGCTGGGGACAGTGGCTCACATCTGTAGTCCTAGCACTTTAGGAGAATGAGTGAGGTGGGAGGATGACTTGAGTCCAGGAGTTTGAGACCAGCCTGGGCAACATAGTGAGACCCTGTCTCTACAAAAAATAAAAACTGCCGGGCGCGGTGGCTCACGCCTATAATCCCAGCACTTTGGGAGGCTGAGACGGGCGGATCACGAGGTCAGGAGATCGAGACCATCCTGGCTAACACGGTGAAACCCCGTCTCTACTAAAAATACAAAAAATTAGCCAGGCGTGGTGGCGGGCGCCTGTAGTCCCAGCTACTCGGGAGGCTAAGGCAGGAGAATGGCGGGAACCCGGGAGGTAGAGCTTTCAGTGAGCCGAGATCGTGCCACTGCACTCCAGCCAGGGTGACAGAGCGAGGCTCCATCTCAAAAAAATAATAAGATAAAAAATAAAATAAAATAAAAAAATAAAAACTTAGCTGGGTATGGTGGTGCTCATCTGTAATCCCTGCTACTTGGGAGGCTGAGGTATCACTTGAGCCTGGGAGAGTGAGGTTTCAAGACCCTATCTCAAACAAACAAAAACAACAACAACAAAAAAAGCAAATCTCTGCTTTGGAAAACAACAACAACTTTTGGGGCAATAATAATAATAATAATAAAATGAAAACGAAATACGTCTCAGCTTCCTCCAGAGCCTCCTTTCCTACTATCAGTCTGTGTGCTTGCCTGGTTTTTCTTCCCTTTCTTATTTTGGATACTGGCCTAGATGTGTATCTTCTTCCTCCTCTTTTCACTTAAGGGTTGAACTTCCATACTTTCTGCCTCCTACCCTAACCCCTGCAAGCAATCTTGATTGTGATTCCATCTTCCGCTTTTTCATCTCCTTTGAGCCAGTCTTAGCTTATCCTCTAGGCCAGCCCAGCTTTTTAATGTAGCTGAAAACATCTCTGTTGCTGTTGCTTCTGTCTTTCTATGCCAGAGCCTTCCTGAGGCCTGTGGGGAAGGGTGTGAAGGATAATGATTTGACGAAATGTCCTTCACAGCCAGGCAGGCAGCATTCTTCTGGTGGCCTTAGCAAGGGAATGGGTTTTATCTTGGTAGGGAGAAAGGGGGTTGAGGCTGGACCTAAGAGTGCTACTAAGGGGGTAAGACTTAGGTAAAAGAAGGCAGTAGTAGCAAGGAGGGCTTCAGGGAGGGCCAGGTAGCCAGCATCTGGTATGGGTGACTGTGAGTCGAGTGTCAGTACTGTCCTTATATTCCAGTTTGCAGGGCTGTCACATGGTCAATGTGAAGAAAGCATAGGGCTTTGTTTTCGGTCTAGTATGGTTATTCTGGGGTTTCCTCTGTCTCCTCATGCCATATTGTCACTGTCACCTCTGCCTGCTCTGAGTATCTTTTCAACTCAACTGCCATCCCTTTTGTTTTTGCTCTGTTCTCCCCCTGCCTTTCTAATTTCTACTGTCTTTTCTTTATACCCTTCCTCAGCTTTGCCCTAGTGGGCTTAGCTTTTATAACTCTCTCCAGCCATTGAGAATGCTGACAGTCTCAGCAGCTGCAGCCTCTCACTAAATCTTTGTCATTACTACACTGGGTATCCTGCATACTCTACCCCCATCCCCATGCACACTTTTTTTTTTTTTTTTTTAAGCGCTCAGAGCTATTGCAGTTAAGTGGGAGCTCCAGATAAGTAAGACACCTTCAGAGGTTGGTGGGAAATAGGGCTTTACATCATGGATCCATCTCCTGCTGCTTACATGTTCTCCTTTGCAAGTGACCTTTGTACTGTAGTCATTTCATGGGTGTGAAGTCATGTAGCATGTTGTAAATTACTTGACTAAGGAGCAGCCTCATCAGGCCCTTAATAGCTCTGTGTCTGTGACAGTCAGCATTGTTCTTGTCCATTCAAAAACTGTTGGTCTGAATACCTCTTTCTTGTTGTTATATGCTTAGATATTCATTTTGTGGTAATTTTTATTTTGCCAGAGGTTTCTTTGTCAGTGTCATGGTATTTTTAGATAAAACTTTGGACTCACTGGAATAGATGTGTATAATTATTCTTTCTTCCTAGGACTGAAAGTCAGACTACAGGTGCAGAAAACAAAGCTAAAAAGCTTACATTGCCTCTGTTTGGTGCCATGAAAGGAGGAAGCAAATTCAAATTAAAAACTGGAACAGTAGGGGTAAGTTGTGAGTCAGGGTGTTAAACTTTTAGCCCTTGAGTTATCCCTGAGCTAATTTTTCTCTTTTCTTTTTTGAAACTACAAATGACTCATTCCATAGTAATGTGAGAAAGGGCTGTGGGCTTGGTATGATCACATCTTTCCCAGAACATGGTTCTTGGATTCTTTTTTTTTTTTTTTTTTGGAGACAGAGTCTCGCTCTGTCACCAGGGTGGAGTGCAGTGGTGTGATCTCGGCTGACTGCAACCTCCACCTCCCGAGTTCAAGCAATTCTCCTGCCTCAGCCTCTCGAGTAGCTGGGACTACAGGCGCGCTGCACCACGCCCAGCTAATTTTTGTATTTTTAGTAGAGATGGGATTTCACCATATTGGCCAGGATGGTCTCAATCTCTTGACCTCGTCATCCACCTGCCTTGGCCTCCCAAAATGCTGGGATTATAGGCGTGAGCCACTGTGCCTGGCTGGTTCGTGGATTCTTTTTCTCAGCTTAGGGTTATCAAGAATTGATGAATTAATTTATGCCAATCAATGTGCAAGTAAATGGTTTGTAAATTAGAATACTAGTTTATTAATTTCTCATGAATGTTGCATTTAAGAATTGGTCTCCTGCATTAAATGCTTTTCCCCAGGTGGATAGATATAGTATTCAGACTCACCAACATTTGTTAAGAACATAATGTGTGCACCTGCCTCTGCCAGATGATTTTTTTTTCTTCATTTAATCCTTCCAACACCTTGTGCTGTGTGGGAATTATTACCTCTTACAAATGAGGAAATAGAGTCAGAGAAGTTAAATACCAGATCACACCAGCATTATGTAACTAAGCTGGTAATCAGATCTAGGTCTGTCTCTTGAGCTTTATGATTTCCCTGCTATCCTCCAATATATGTCTGTATGTTTTTGCTTTATCTATATTCCTATTCATGGATTCAGTTTTTAAAAGGTTTTCATTACCCCTAAGAGCTGAACCTTGAGTAGTTTGCTAGGGCCACCATAACAAAATACTAGGGATTGGGCAGCTTAAACAACATCAATTTATTTGCTCACAGTTGCCAGCAGGGTTGGTTTCCTCTAAGGCCTCTCCTCTGCTTACCAATGGCTGCCCCCTTGCTGGCTCTTCAGATGGCCATCCCTCTGTGCACTTGCACCCCTGGTGTCTCTTCTTCTTCTTCTAAGGACGCGAGTCATACTGAGTTAGGGCCCCACCCTAACAGTGTTATTTTAATTCAATTTAATTTAATTTACAGTCATATTCTGAGGTACTGAGGGTTGGGACTTCAAACAAGAATTTGGGCGGCAGGGGGCACAATTCGTCCAAAACACCCTGAATTAGGGTATACTGCCCTCTGGTGGCAGAGGTCTGAAGTCCCAGCTATGTATTCTCGTTTGTTTTGAGACACAGTCTCACACTGTCGCCCAGGCTGCAGTGCAGTGGCGATCTCAGCTCACTGCAACCTCCTCCTCCCGGATTCAAGCGATTCTCCCACCTCAGCTTCCCAACTAGCTGGAATTGCAGGCACCCGCTACCACACCCAACTAATTTTTTGTATTTTTTTTTTTAGTAGAGACAGGGTTTCACCATGGCCAGGCTGGTCTCGAACTCCTCATCTCGTGATTCACCCGCCTTGGCCTCACTATGTATTCTGAATGAGTAATGGTTTACCTAACAAGGAGGCTTTTCAATCTGTTGTGGTGGGGACTTAGGTTTTAAGTAGAAAACTTTTTACTAAAAAGCCCTCCTTAGAGGATGTTAGAACTAAGTCCTATATTTAAAAGATAATATAGGCCGGGCGTGGTGGCTCATACCTGTTATCCCAGCACTTTGGGAGGCTGAGGTGGGCGGATTGCTTGAGCTCACTAGTCGAGACCAGCCTGGGCAACATGGTGAAACCCCGTCTCTACTAAAAATACAAAAATTAGCTGGGCACGGTGGCCCACGTGCCTAAAACCCCAGCTACTGAGGAGGCTGAGGTAGGAGAATCGCTTGAACCGGGGAGGTAAAGGTTGCAGTGAGCTGAGATCACACCACTGCACTCCAGCCTAGGCCACAGAGCAAGACTGTGTCTCAAAAAAAAAAAGATACAACCAAGATACGCTTTGGTTCCTTCCCTCTATTCCATAACCGTGATCAGCTTTTTCTAATAAGTACTTTTATTGAATGGCTTTGATTAGAATATTTAGCTTTATTCTTTGAGAAATGTCTTCCTCCTTTTCTTCAGGATCTGTTTGACTGATTTACATGCCGTTCCCTTGAAATTACTCTAAGTCTAAAATGAAAAAGCAGCACAAATGACTTATTTCTGATTGTCTGATTTATTCCTTAGAAGATTTTGTAATCAATTGAGATTCTTTAGTATCATGAGTTATAACAGGACAGAATTCCTGTAGCTGGCACTCATCTGAAATAACTATTTTAGTTCCCTACAAGCTATTTTCAAGTGTTTTGAATTTAGTAATCTTTGACTCTAGGAAATAATAAAAACACTTGTTTAGGGTCTGTAGAGGGGTAAAATTTCCCCCCCTGCTAGGGGTGAAAGTCCCACCGCTAGCAGACTTCTGTGTAGTTCATCAACCTAAAGAGGGTAAACATTCAACACATTTAGACTGACCTCCTTGAAAAGATTTATCTCTTGTTGTCATTAAGTAGAACTACTTGTTCATGGTTTTGTTTCCCTCTTAGAAGTTACCCCCCAAGCGTCCAGAACTCCCTCCAACTCTAATGAGAATGAAAGATGAGCCTGAAGTAGAAGAGGAGGAGGAAGAGGAAGAGGAAGAAGAGAAAGAAAAGGAGGAGCATGAAAAGAAAAAACTGGAGGATGGAAGCCTCAGTAGGCCACAGCCAGAGATAGAGCCAGAAGCAGCAGTGCAGGAAATGAGGCATCCCACAGATCTCACACATTTTAAAGAAACCCAAACCCATGGTAATATCTTTCTTCTCCTTCCTGTGTTGTTCAGTGGGCAATTACATTGATTGTGGATAGGTTTTAAAAAGCAAGGCCAGTTCTTATCTGCGCATTTGACTTTGTATGTGATATACTGACTCTGTAGTAAGGAAACATACTTTCTTGGTCTTCTTTCTTTGACTGCCAGTCATTATTTGTCCTCATTGCAAATTAAGGGCAGTTATTTCCAATCCATTCCAGAATTATAGAAAATTGAAGGCTATGGAATCTGAAACCATAGCTGCTGTGGAATAATGCTGAGCTGCTGCCACTGTGTGAGTTGGAGGGCAGTGGAATAGGGTAGATGATGGAGCCTGATCAGGTGGTCTCAGGATAAGTCAACCCCTACTCATTTTTTCCTCCATCCCTAAAACAGAGGCCAAAACATAATTGTACCCATTGGACTAAAGTTCTCAAGAAGGATCTTGCTTCATCTTTTTGTGTTTGTAACCTAGCAGAAAACCTGACACATATCCACCTGCCTCAGCAAATAGTTGATGAAAAATGTTGAAAGACAGAATAGATTGATATTCATATAGATATAGATATATACATCAATTCTGTCTTTTCTATATATACAGAATATATATATATATATTCTAATTGCAAAGGATTATATGTTCATTTTAGAAACTATAGATCATACATGAAAGTCCAAAGGGAAAAAAAGAAATCCCCACAATCCCACCCCTAAAGATCATTGTTTATTTTCTTAGTATCCTTCATCCCTTGTCAACTGCAGGGGTTATTTTCCTGCTGGTTGGCCAAACTGGTTAGCAAGATAAAGATCTCAGAAAATAAGGAGTATGAGGAGAAACAATAAAAACTGGCACTGAATATATGGGAATGCATGTGTGTCTACTTCCAAAACAAACCAGACTTGGCTATGTAAAAATGCCAGGCCTGGTACGTAGCCCTTCTCTTGAATCACCTTCATTTGTCTGGGAAACAGAAAAGTTACTGTTTCCTCATCTGTGAGAGTTAAGTATTCTGTATCTGCATTCCCCTTTTCAAAAAGGTGCTTACATGAGCTTGGTCTTTGAGCCATGTATTGTGAGGGTGGATATAAACAGTTCAGCAGGAAGGGAGCAATAAGTATTACAATTTTTTTGTTTAACAGACCAAAGTAAATATGTATGTGTAAAAATAGCTTAGATTTTGAAACTTGGTTTATAAGATTAAATAATTAGTAAATTTGGCCAGGCACAGTGGCTCACGCCTGTAATCCCTGCACTTTGGGAGGCCGAGGCGGGCGGATCACCTGAGGTCAGGAGTTCGAGACCAGGCTCGCCAACATGGTGAGACCCCCGTCTCAACTAAAAATACAAAAAAAATTAGCTGGGCGTGGTGGTGCATGCCTGTAATCACAGCTACTCGGGAGGGCTCTGAGGCAGGCAGGAGAATTGCTTGAAATCAGCAGACACAAGTTGCAGTGAATTGAGATCATACCACCGCACTCCAGCCTGGGTGATAGAGTGAGACTCTGTCTCAGAAACAAAACAAAAAAAATTAAATAATTAGTAAATTTGCAGTGATGAGGGATTACCCTAGCCCTTTTTTCCTGTGGTTTATTTTTATTTTTACTTTAATTTTTACTTTTATTGAGACAGGGTCTTACTCTGTTACCCAGGTTGGAGTACTGTGGTGTGATCTTGGCTCACTATAGCCTTGACCTCCCAAGGCACATACCTGTAGAGAAAATAGAGTCATAGGGTCTCCCTATGTTGCCCAGGCTGGTCTCAAACTCCTGGCCTCCAGCAGTCCTCTCACCTCAGCCTCCCAAAGTGCTGGGATTATAGGCGTAAGCCACCATGCCCAGCTTATATATTGCTATTTTATAACCTAGTTTTTTTTTTTCCTATGCCTTAAACTATTCTTTTTAAAATGTGGTTTTGGAGAAGGAGCATAGTGGTTCATCACATGCATATGCCATAATATATTTAGTCAGATCTCAATTATTAAACATGTAGGTTATTTCTCAATTTTTGCTATTACAAACATACATATAATAAATTTTGGGTCCAGGCTGGGTGACTCACACTTGTAATCCCAACATTTTGGGAGGCCAAAGTAGGAGAATCACTTGAGCCCAGGAGTTTGAAACCAACCTGGGCAAGATGGTGAAACTCTATCTCTACAAAAAAAAAAGAAAATTGGCTGGGCATGGTGGTACATGCCTGTAGTCCTAGCTACTCTAGAGGCTGAGGCAGGAGGATCTCTGTAGCCCAGGAATTCAAGGCAGCAGTGAGCTATGATTGCACCACTGCACTCCAGCTTGGGCAACAGAGAAAAACCCTGTTTCTAAAATAATAATACATTTTGGTGTTCATCTCTGATTTTTAAAAAAATATGTTTTGGGAGTAGAATTTCTAGGCCAAGGAGTATGTACATTTTTGAGGCCTTTGGTAAGTATTGCTAAAAAGTTTCACCTCAACGTTAGTTAGTGTTTTAAGTGGAAAATCGGCAGTCGTCTGTAATATATTTGGAAATATTTATTTAAAACCTTAAGATTAGTTGAAGCTGATGATAATAAAACTGGATGATTGTGTACTTAGCTTCTGTTTCTCTTGTTTTTGTTTGTTTGGCTTTCCACCATGAATTAAATAATGACAATATGCTTTGATACTGCTTTTTATAGAAAACATGTCTCAACTTAGTGAGGAAGAACAGAATAAAGATTATCAAGACAGTAGCGAGACCACTTCATTGTGCGAGGGACCCTCAGGCAAGTAGTACAGCAGCCTTCGTTGCTGCTCTGCACACAGGTGGCTGACTAGTTTCATAAGGGAGGGGTTGGCAGCTGACCTGAAGGCAGCACAGAGAATGGTCCTTCAGTTATGCTGCCACTAGGCCCCTGGACAAAGTTGGAATATAAGAGAGGTTTGTATTTGGTGCCATCCCATTTGCCTTTCTTTTACTCCTCTTCTACCTTCTGGGGTTCCCTCTCCCTGCCCCACAAAGCACCTAATGCTTTGATGCTTCCCTCCGGCTGTGCAAAGCTCTCCACAATTTTACATCTCCCAAAGTCAAATATGTACCTATTATGGGAGTGATTCCAAAACTATCTTAAAAGAAATTGTTAAAAGGACTGCTTTACTCTGGTTTTACCTGTCATGGTTAAACTGTGGACTAGTAAAATCAGCTTCATTTTTTTTTTAACTTGTTCACATAATGTGGTTATATTCAAGCTTGTGGAACAGCCTTAGGGTTTAAAAACTAGGGTTATTCATCCAGGAAAAATTTTCTCTTAATGTAGTTTTTACAGTAGTAGAAGGAATTGTTGAGAATTGCATTGTCATGAGCATCTTTTTGTCAATAATTGTAATGTTCTTTTAGGAAGAATTTTTCCTTTTTACTTATACTGAAAATAGCTATGGCCAGTTTTTTGTTTGTTTTTTGTTTTTCTTAAATTAGCATCAAAGAATGAATATGAGAAAAGCAGAGATGAATTGAAGAAAAAGAAAGCGCCTGGTCCAGGCAAAGTAAGTATTTCACTTGTCTTGGAGTAAAAATGAATCCCCTTGTCATGGACCACATCCAGAAGAGTGAATCTTTGGAGACTGACTTAACACAGTTCGCAGCAGCCTTATCCCCTCTCCTAGAAATCTAGATTCTTTGATTTTTATTTTTGAATTTTCTGTTGTCTTTATCACTCTCTTCCCTATAACTGCTCATATACAAGCATCTCTTTTATTAGTTTATGAATCTTTCTTTATATCCTATTATGCCATATAAAGACATTTGAATAACATACTCTTATTTTCCTCCTTTTATTACACAAAAGGTAGGATGTAACGTACTCCACTCTACATCTGTTTTTTGTATGTTTTATTTATTTATTTATTTAAACCACCCATGGAAATTATTTTGTATCAGTATATTGAGAGTTTCTCACCATATGGAGGACCTTATCTAACCAGTTCCTTATAGAAGGACACTTGGGTTGTTTTTAGTCTTTTATTACAATAATACTATAATGAACAGTCTTGTATATATATAATTTTGTGTGGAAATAGTAAGCTCCCAGAAGTGCCAGGTTGTGTCAGGAGGTCCCCAAGACCACTCACAGGTTAGGTAATTCATAAGAGGACTCAGATCTCAGCGTATGATTGTACTTGCCTCTATGATATACTACAGCAAAAGGATACCAGGCACCATCAGCAAAGGGAAAGGGAACATGGGGCAAAATATGGTGGAAACCTGGCACAGGCTTCCAAGGATGTCTTCCAGTAGAGTGACACAGGACATGCTTTATTCCCCTAAGAACAAGTTGTGGCAACACTTGTGAAATGTTGCTAACTAGGGAAGCTCATTAGAGACTCAGTGCCCAGGGTTTTTATTGGGGACTGATCGCGTAGGCATTCCCTGCCTGGCATCTACCAAAATTCAGACTTCCAGAAGGAAAGCAGGTGTTCAGCATGAATCATGTTGTTTGCACAAACAGTTTAGGCACAGTAAGTCATTCTTGTCAGTTAGGATGGTAGAAACCTTCCCAAATTCCAGATTCCCAAATGCCAGCCAAGGGCAAACCCTGCAAACAGGTTTTCAAAGGATAGTCAGGTTTGCTCTGTTAACTTTTCTAAACCTTGGCCAAAAGGTAAATGCCGAATTTCCCTCTCTGGGGGCTATACCATTTAGCAGTCATACCTGCAGTGTGTTAACTGCCCCTTTTAAAGAGTGTCACATAACTCACTGGCTGAAAATCAGCTTGCGATGCTTTATGGAAAAAAGGTTCAGAGAAAATATTCCCCCAAGTAGGTTACTTATGTCAAGATCATTAATAGAAACTGTTCTCTCTTAGTTTTTGTTTGCTAACAGGCATAAGGACAATAATTCTTAGAGTTAAAATTATACCTGTATGTAATTTTTCAAAAATAGCTTTTGGGTTACAAGTGGTTCTTTGGTTACATAGATGAATCATATAGTGATGGAGTCTGAGATTTTAGTGCACCTGTCACCCAAGTAGTGTACATTGTACCCAATATGCAATTTTTTATTCCTCATCCCCTTCCCAGCCTCCTTCCTCTGAGTCTCCAAAGTCCATCATACCACTCTGTATGCCTTTGCATACCCATAGCTTAGCTCCCACTTATAAGTGAGAACATATGGTAGTTGGTTTTCCACTCCTAAGTTACTTTACTTAAAATAATGGCCTCTACCTCCAAGTTGCTGTAAAAAAAATTTATTTTTTATGTTTTTTTGTTTTTTTTTTTTTGAGACAGGATCTTGCTCTGTCACCCAGGCTGGAGTGCAGTGGTGTGATCATGGCTCACTGCAACCTTCAAGCTCTTGGACTCAAGTGATCCTCCCACCTCAGCCTCCTGAGTAGCTGGGACTACAGTTGTGTGCCACAATGCCCGGCTAATTTTTGTGGGTTTTTGTGTAGAAATACATCTTGTTTTGTTGCCCGGGCTGGTCTCAAACTCCTAGCTTGCAATGATCCTGAGATGCTGGCTTTTATTGAATGCTTTTTCTGCATCTATTGAGATGATCATATGGTTTTTGTTTTTAATTCTGATTCTGTGATGTGTCGTATTTATTGACTTGCATATGTTAAACCATCCCAGCATCCCTAGGATGAAACCCACTTGATCATGGTGTATTGAATAGGGTGTATTATCTTTCTGATATGCTGTTGGATTCAGTTTACTAGTCTTTCATTGAGGATTTTTGCATCTGTGTTCACTAGGGATATGGGTTTCTAATTTTCTTTTTTATGTGATGTCCTTTCCTAGTTTTTGTATCAGGGCAATATTGGCGTCACAGAATGAGTTAGGGAGGATTCCTTCTTTCTCAATCTTTTGGAATACTTTCAGTAAGATTGGTTCTTCCTTGAATGTCTGGTAGAATCTGACTGTGAATCCATCTGGTCCTGGGCTTTTTTTTGTTGTTGGTGGTAATATATTTTATTATTGACTCAATCTCACTGCTTGTTATTGGTCTGTTCAGGATTTCTGTTTCTTCCTGATTGAATCTAGGAGAGTTGTATGTTTCCAGGAATTTATCCATTTCCACTAGATGTTCTAGTTTGTGTGCATAGAGGTGTTCATAGTAGTCTCAAATGATCTTTTGTATTTCTGTGGTGTTGGTTGTAATGTCTCCATTTTCATTTCTAATTGAACTAATATAGAATATTCTTTTCTTGTCTAATCTAGCTAATGATCTATCAATTTAGTTTATCTTTTCAAAAACCCCTTTTTTTTTCATTGATCTTTTGCAATTTCTTTTGTTTCAATTTCATTTAGTTCTGCTCTGATCTTTGTTATTTCTTTTATGCTAGCTTTGGATTTAATCTGTTTTTTTTTTTTTTTTTTTTTTCCCCCGAGACAGAGTCTCATTCTGTTGCCCAGGGAGTACAGTGGTGCAATCTCAGCTCACTACAACCTCTGCCTCCCGGGTTCAAGCAATTTTCCTGCCTCAGCCCTCCTGAATAGCTAGGATTACAGGCAGCACCACCAAGCCCAGCTAATTTTTTTATTTTGTTAGAAATGAGATTTCACGATGTTGGCCAGGCTTGTCTCAAACTCCTGGACTCAAGCAATCTACCCACACTAGCCTCCCAAAGTGCTGGGATTATAGGCATGAGCCACTGCGCCCAGCCTGGTTTGGTCTGTTCTTGTTCCTCCAGTTCCTTGAGGTGTGACATTAGGTTGTCAATTTGTGATCTTTCAGACTTTCTCTCTCTCTCTCTAAATAGAGATGAGGTCTCACTATGTTATCCAGGCTGGTCTTGAACTCCTGAGCTCAAGCAATCCTCCTGCCTTGGCTGGTCTTGAACTCCTGAGCTCAAGCAATCCTCCTGCCTTGGCCTTTCAAAGTGCTGGGGTTATAGGCGTGAATCACCATGCCTGGCTTAAGATTTTTTGATGTAGGCATTTAGCACTATAAATTTTTCCTCTTAGCACCGCTTTTGCTGTATCCCAGAGGTTTTGATAAGTTGTGTCACTATTATTTATTTTGAAGAATTTTTAAATTTCCAGTGAGTTCATTGTTAACTCAAAAATCATTTAGAAGCAGATTGTTTAATTTCCATGTATTTGTGTAGTTTTGAGGGTTCCTTTCAAGTTGGTTTCTATTTTTTTTTAATTTGAGATTTGTTTTGTGGTCTATCATATGGTCTATCTTGGAGAATATTCCATGCACTGATGAGAAGATTGTATATTCTGCAGTTCTTGAGTAGAATGTTCTGTAACTATGTTAGTCGATTTGTTCTGGAGTGTAGTATAGGTCCAGTATTTGTTGACTTTCTGCCTTGATGATCTGTTTACTGTTGTCAGTGGAGTGTGTAAGTCTTCCACTATTATTGTGTTGCTGTCTTTCTCTTTTCTTAGATCTGGTAGTAGTTTTATGAATCTGGGAGCTCCAGTTTTAGGTGCATATATATTTAGGATTATAATATCTTCTTGTTGGGTTGATCCTTTTATAATTATATAATGGCCTTCTTTGTCTTTTTTTTAGTGTTGTTGCTTTAAATTCTGTTTTATTTGATATAAGAATAGCTACTCCTGCTTGCATTTGACTTCCATTTCTGTGGAATATCTTTTTCCACCCCTTTACCTTCAGTCTATAAGAAACCTCGCATGTTAAGTGAGTCTCTTGAAGACGGCAGATATTTGGTTTTATTTATTTATTTATTTATTTAATTTATTTTTGAGATGGAATCTTGCTCTGTCGCTCAGGCTGGAGTGCAGTGGTATGACCTCAGCTCACTGTAACCTCCGCCTCCCGGGTTCAAGTGATTCTCCTGCCTCAGCCTCTCAAGTAGCTGGGACTACAGGCACGCACCACCACACTCAGCTAATTTTTGTATTTTTAGTAGAGATGGAGTTTCGCAACATTAGCCAGACTGGTCTCAAGCTCCTGACCTCAGGTGATCCACCCACCTCAGCCTCCCAAAGTGCTGGGATTACAGGTGTGAACTACTGCGCCCAGCCTGTGACTTTTTTTTTTAAGTAGAGCATTTAGACCATTTACATTCAATGTTAATATTGAGATGTGAGGTGCTGTTCCAGTCATCATGTTGATTGTTAACTAGCTATTTTTCTTCCTTCATTGTATTATTTTTTTATAGGCCCTGTGAGTTTTATGCTTTCAAGAGATTCTAGTCTGGTGCATGTCAACCTTTTGTTTTAAGATTTAGAACTCCTTTTAGTATTTCTTGTAGGTCTGGTCTGGTAGTGACAAATTCCCTTAGCATTTGCTTGTCTGAAAAAGACTTTATTTCTTTTTCATTCATGAAACTTAGTTTTGCTGGATACAAAATTCTTGGCTAACGTTTATTCTGCTTAAGGAGGCTAACAATAGGACCCCAATCCCTTCTGCAGTTGTAAGGTTTCTGGAGAGAAATTCTTGTGAATAAAACAATCCATCTTTTCTTTTTAGCTTCCACCAACACTTTCTTCCAAATATCCTGAAGATGACCCAGACTACTGTGTGTGGGTCCCACCTGAAGGTAGATTGTTTTTACTTTTTTTTCCTCTAAGGTTCATTTATTTATATTTTTGAATAGGTAATATAGATTTAAGGTGCAAAATAAGAAAGTTACAAGAGTATGTAGTGGTAATTTGTACACCATGTTTGGATCCTTATTCAAACAAACAACTCTTTAAAAAAATTATTAGCCAGTCAGATAATTTTGAACACTACCTGGATATTTGACGATACTAAGAAATTGTTGATTTTTTTAAAGTGTGAATGATGTTGAGTTATGTTTTTCGGAAAAAGTCCTTGTCTTCTAGGAATATATACAGAAGTGTTTACAGATGTAATGTTATCTGGGTTTTACCAAGTCAAAAGAAAGGAAAACAATTCTGGCTGTGCCTCAGCTACTCAGTTGTTTTCCTCACAAGACAACCAATTGTTGTTAGTTTCTTATGGATACTTATATATAAAATGCTAAGTACAGAGGAGCATCTGTAGAAAAAAATTCATAAAAGTTAACCTTCTGGATCAAAGGTATAAACATTTTGAAGATAATATAAATTGCATTCTATAGAGATTGTACCAGTTTTATGCTCATACACACACCCTTAAAGCAATGTATGAGATACTTACTTCCTCATATGTTCATCACAGCTTGAGATTTCTAACATATTAGTAACTAATAGAATTTAGTTACTAGAGATGTCTACTTTTTCTGTGCTAACAAATGTTAGGGTAGAAGTGAAAAGAAGGCTGTATTTTGAAATTTCATACAAAAAGTAAAATTTCTATCAAAGAATAAACCTTTTTGTCTATTTTACTTTTTGGCCTACTGATATCTGAATATCTTTTCTCTCCTGACTTTGGAAAAGTAAATAATGTATTTCTTTTTTTATATTCTGATCTAGGTCAAAGTGGAGATGGCAGAACCCATCTTAATGACAAGTATGGCTATTGATTGCTTCAGAATCCCAAAAAAAGAACTTGTGGACCATGTGACATGGAATATTTGGGATAATGTATCAAAATCAAATAGCCAGAGAAGTTTAGATGATCATTTGTAAGATCTGGTGACTGGCCTTTCCTTCTGTGTTCTTGGCTTCCTAAATTTATCTGCCCATATGATTCTCATGCATTTGATATTTATGTTTAAAAGTGTTTATATATATATGTAAAAAGGGAACCATATGTTTTGAGAATTTGTAAAGTGAGAGACATGATCCTATTAAAATCAGAAGACAAAAATGTTCATAATTTTTTTTTTTTTTTTTTTTAAGAGGGTCTTACTCTGTCACCTAGGCTGGGGTACAGTGGTGCAATCCTAGCTCACTGTAGCCTTGAACTCCTGGGCTCAAGCAATCTTCCCACCTCAGCCTCCCAAGTACCTGGGACTATAGGCATGTACCACCACCACACCTGGCTAATTATTTTGTTTAAAGTTTTTGGAGAGATGAAGTCTTGTCATGTTGCCCAGGCTGGTCTTGAACTCCTGGCCTCAAGTGATCCTCCTACCTCAACCTCCCAAAGCACTGGGACCTAATTTTTTTTTCTTTTTTTCTGAGACAGGGTCTCACTCTGTTGCCTAGAGTGAGTGCAGTGGCATGATCACAGCTTACTGCAGTCCCAACTTCCCAGGCTCAAGTGATTCTCCTGCCTCAGCCTCCTGAGTAGCTGGGACTACAGGTACATGCCACTGTGCCTGGCTCATTTTTATATTTATAGAGATGGGGTCTCGCCATGTTGCCCAGGCTGGTCTCAAACTCCTGGGCTCAAGCAATCCCGCTCTCCTCAGCCTCCTAAAGTGCTAGGATTACAGGCCACTGCCTCCGGGACCTAATGTTGGGACCTTACGTTGATTAAAGGTCACAGCCTCTTTCATTATGACTTAAGGACTATGCTTTTCCTGAGCAATAGGGTGCTTCTGGTGGTTCGGTTGCAGAACTCACTGATATTGCCTCCTCAAATAACTGTTGAAATATGAGGTTATGCTATGGGTGTGATTCTGGGTGTCCCTGTCATTCTTGGTACTAAAAGTAGGTTCACAGTGGGGGCTTCCTACAACCTTCAACTATAATCGTCCTACCAGGTTTGAGAATAGACCCTGACTTATCAGGACAAAGTTAACTATGGCACCACCTTGTGCATTCAGGCACTAGTGCTGATGAAAACTCAGCCTGCTGAATGTCCAGAACTCTGACCAATCAGTCATTCCTTCTCTTGTGGAAGGGTGTAGATAAGGCCATGGAATGAAAAGCTGCATGTGTTCTGCCCATTGTGGGGCTTCTCACCTCTGCGGAGAGGGGAATAGGAAGAATTTCTCTGGGAACAGGAAGAAATGCAAGAAGATGTCTTATATCCTCCCCTCACCCTCCCCATCATTAGTGCTTCACTTCCATAGAAAGGAAAGCCCAAGAGTGAAGCAAAGTGGAGAGCATTTGGGGTAGGCTGAGGCAGACATAAGCAGCGGGGAGGAAAAATGCTGCCTGAGCTAGAGAGTGAATGAGGCTGATGCTTTCCTAAAATGGATTACACAGTATGCACGGAGGTAGGCAGGAAGCAATAATGAGCAACTTCAGTTATCCTGACAGATGTGGGAAGTCTGGTCTGCTAAAAGTGATAAGTTCTTCATCTCTCAAAAAGGAATGTTGGTATTATGAGAAACTATTATTTTGGACTTCATGTAGACCAACAAGGAAAAACTGGTTGATGATGTAAGAAATGACAGGAATTTGGGTACAGAATGACTATGCCATTTTGGATTAAAACACTGAACAAAAAAGTCTGAGCTAGATCAATGATCTTCAGAGGTGAAACTCTATTCAAACAAAATTGTATATGGGACCCTAATACTTGAACAAGTAAAAATATATCTGCTGTGGTTGAAGTGAAGGCAAAGGGATTGGAGACACACACACACACACACACACACACCCACCCACCCCACCCCACCCCACCCCACTCCTCCCCCTACCCTCACAATGACCCTGAGGAATTGTAGGCAGATGTCTTAAATTCTTCAAGTCTCAGTTCTGTCATCTGTGAAGCAGGGACAGTAATGCTTCCTGCTCTTGGAACCTCAGATTGTTCTAAGGATCAAATGAGATAATGTAGGTGAATATAATTTACAGGGTTTTATAGATGTTAATAGTTGTTATTACAAAGGGGGAATAGATCCTAACATCTGGGCCTAACTTTCCTCATCAGTGAAAGAGGAGATAGGATTAGATCAGTGATTCTCAACTGTGGCTACATATTAGAATCACCTGGAGAAATGTAAAATTTTTTAATTGCAATATTTGCTTCCCACCTCAGACAGATTTAATCAGAATCTCTGAGGTGATCCTTTTTTTTTTTTTCTTGAGGCAGAGTCTCGCTCTGTCACTCAGGCTGGAATACAGTGGTGTTATCACGGCTCACGGCAGCCTCTGCCTCCTGTCCTCAAGCTATCCTCCCACCTTACCCTCTCAAATAACTGGGACTACAGGTACATGCCACCATGCCCAGCTAATTTTTATATTTTTTTATAGAGATGAGGTTTCACTGTGTTGCCCAGGTGGTCTCAAACTCCTGGGCTCAAGCAGTCTGCCCACCTCAGCCTCCCAAAGTGCTGGGATGACAGGCGTGAGCCACCACATCTGGCGAGGTGATCCCTTTCACAAGTACTCCAGGTGACTCTAATGTGGAGCCCATGGTGGGAAACCTCTAGAGCACTGTTTTCTATAACAATCCTTTTCTGTTTAGGGTCAGATATTTTAGGCTTTGCAAGCCATATAGTCTGGTGTAACACTCAACTCTACTGCTTTATGCAGACAGCATTGGCAATACACAAATGAATGAGTGTGACTGTGTTCCATTAAGTGTTTGTTTATCAAAACAAATGGCAGGCTGGATTTGGCCCACAGACTGTAGATGGCCAACCCCTGCTCTACATTAATTCATCTTTAAGGTCTTACCTGGCTAAAAATTTTCTTTATGACATCTTTTGAAAATGTATATCTCAGTTCATGGATATTTGAAAGTTTCTATTCGAAGGCTAATTATCTCTGAACTATATGGGCTACAGTTTTATGGGTACCAGATTTCAAAGTAATCCTGTCTCCTTTTCTCAGAAACAAAAGGTTATTAGTCATGAAATAAAATACGCTGTTACAGCAGGAACACAAAGAGTTAACTGTAAGCAAGCTGTCCCTGGTCTGCCGTCCTGGCCTCCCTGCGAGTTCTGTATTATATCTGCCTCTATATTTAAAGAGCAATGGGAAGCCATTGGATTGTTAGTGATGGTGAAATGATTGGGTTTGGATTTTTTTTTTTCTTGAGCCAGAGTCTCACGCTGGTTGCCCAGGCTGGAGTACAGTGGCACGATCTCGGCTCATTGCAACCTCCACCTCCCAGGTTCAAGCGATTCTCCTGCCTCAGCCTCCTGAGAAGCTGAGATTACAGGTGCCCGCCACCACGTCTGGCTAATTTTTATATTTTTAGTAGAGACGGGGTTTCACCATGTTGGCGAGGCTGATCTCGAACTCCTGACCTTGTGATCTGCCCGCCTCGGCCTCCCAAAGTGCTGGTATTACAGGCATGAGCCACCATGCCTGGCCAGGTTTGGATTTTTAAAAGAAGACTCAAGCTACAGTGTGGAAGAAGGATGGAAGAAGGCAGGAGGATGCAGGAAAAACAAGTTAGAAGTCTGCAGAAGTCCAAGTGAAAGATCATGGTGGACTAAATTAAGTGAAGACTGAGATGGAAAGAGGTAAATGGAGCCCAACAATATTTTAAAAAGTAGAATGGCTAAGACTGAGTGATGGGATTGTCTGGGGGTAAAAGGGAAGGAATTGAGCATGTGTCCCAGATTGCTGGCTTGTACATCTCAATGGGTGATAGGCCATTCATTGAGGTAAGGGGAACAAGTTGAGCTTGATGTTCCTTTGAGACACCCAAGTAAAGATGTCAAAAAAGCAGTTGGTTGGATACATACGTCTGGATCTCAGAAGAGAGACCTGAAGAACAGTTGTGGGCGGGTAGGGTTGGATGGCAGGTACTAGTAGGTGAGGTTAAAGACTAGGTGACAGGAGTTTTGAAAGCAGACTTCAGTCTTGGACAGCTGGATCTCCCTATCTTTGGTACAAGGAACAAAACTTTTCCTGGATTTGGGTACTCATTTGTTGGGGGAAAAAGTGAAATATGTGTATCAGAGTAAGCAGCGTTTTGAACAGAAAAAGTCAGGCATATGTATTTAACATTAAAACAAGTCTCTGTCCACTTTAAAAATTTTCTTTTTTTGAAAAAGAGTCTCACTCTGTCGCCCAGGCTGGAGTGTAGTGGCACAGTCTCGGCTCACTGCAACCTCCGCCTCCCGGCTTCAAGTGATTCTCCTGCCTCAGAGTCCTGAGTAGCTGGGATTACAGGTGCGCACCACCACACCCAGATAATTTTTTATATTTTTAGTAGAAACAGGGTTTTACCATGTTGGCCAAGCTGGTCTCAAACTCCTGACCTCAAGTGATCCTCCTGCCTTGGCTTCCCAAAATGCTGGGATTTCAGGCGTGAGCCACTGCGCCCAGCCACTTTAAGAATTTTCAAGGGACCTAAAAACACGTCTAGAAAGCCAAAACTTTATTAACTATTTTGTATTTAAAATTTCCAATAGTAATAATAATAGGTAAGGCCAAATGTGGTGGCTCACACCTGTAATCTCAACACTTTGGGAGGCTGAGGTGGGAGGATCCCTTGAGCTAGGAGTTTGACACCTGCCTGGATAATACAGTGGGACCCTATCTCTACTAAGAAAAAGGAAAAATAGGCCAGGTGCAGTGGCTCACACCTGTAATCCCAGCACTTTGGGAGGCCGAGGCCGGCAGATCACCTGAGATTAGGAGTTCAAGACCAGCCTGGCCAACATGGTGAAACCCCATCTCTACTAAAAATACAAAAATCAGCCAGATGTGGTGGTAGGTGCCTGTAATCCCAGCTACTCGGGAGGCCAAGGCAGGAGAATTGCTTGAACCTGGGAGGCGGAGGTTGCAGTGAGCCAAGATTGCACCATTGCACTCCAGCCTGGGGGACAAGAGCAAGACTTCGTCTCAAAAAAAAAAAAGAGGTGGCTCAACCCTGTAATCCCAGCACTTTGGGAGGCCGAGACGGGCGGATCACGAGGTCAGGAGATCAAGACCATCCTGGCTAACACGGTGAAACCCCGTCTCTACTAAAAAATACAAAAAAACTAGCCGGGCGAGGTGGCGGGCGTCTGTAGTCCCAGCTACTCGGGAGGCTGAGGCCGGAGAATGGCGTGAACCCGGGAGGCGGAGCTTGCAGTGAGCCGAGATCCGGCCACTGCACTCCAGCCTGGGCGACAGAGCGAGACTCCGTCTCAAAAAAAAAAAAAAAAAAAAATAGGCTGGATACGATGGCTCATGCCTGTAATCCTAGCACTTTGGCAGGCCAAGGCGGGTGGATCACCTGAGGTCAGGAGTTCCGAGACCAGGCTGGTCAACATGGCAAAACCCTGTCTCTACTAAAAATACAAAAATTAGTCGGGCATGGTGGCAGGCACCTATAGTCCCAGCTACTCAGGAGGCTGAGGCAGGAGAATCACTTGAACCCAGGGGGCAGAGGTTGCAGTGAGCCAAGATTGCGCCACTGCACTCCAGCCTGGGCGACAGAGCGAGACTCCGACTAAAATAGTAATAATAATAATAATAATAATAGCTAAGATTTATTTAATGCCCTCAATGTGCCAGGCACTATGCTAACTGCTTTGTATGGATTCTCATTTAATCTTCCAAATTGTTCAGTGAGGTAGGTACTATTACTTCCTTCAGTTATACAGCTGAGGAAACTGAAGACTTGAAAGTTAAAACACCCCGGTTTAAGGCCACTTAGTCAATGAATTGGACTGGAGCACAAGCAATCCAGTTTCTGAGTCTAACTTTTAACCCCCAGTATATTGCTTTAATTTTTAAAAATAGACTTTTTAAGAGCAAGTTTAGATTTACAGCAAAATTGAACAAAAAGTGTAATACAAGGAGTTCCCATTTACCCACCCCCCCACCCCCCCACACACAGTCTCTTGTACTAGCAAAGTCCTGTACCAGAGTGGTACATTTTTTACAATTAAACCTGAATTGACATGTTATCAAACAAACTACAGTTTACATTAGGATTTACTCTTAATGTACATTCTGTGGGTTTTGACAAATATATAATGACATGTATTCACCAGTATAGTATCATACAGAGCAGTCTCACTGCCCTAAAAGTCCTGTGTGCTCTGCCTATTCATCCTCCTCTCCCCTCTCAGCCCTAGGAGCCACTGATCTTTTTATTGTTTCCATAGTTTTATATTTTCCAGAATGTCATAATGTCATATGGTTGGATATTGCCTTTTTTTTTTTTTTTGGAGACAAGGTCTTGCTTTGTTGCCCAGGCTGGAATGTAGTGGCACCATCGTAGCTCACTGCAGCCTCGAATTCATGGGCTCAAGGGATCCTTCCACCTCAGGTTCCCAAGTAGCTGGGACTACAGACGTAAATCACCATGCCCAGCTAAGTTTTAAATTTTTTGTATGGATGGGGGTCTCACTATGTTGCCCAGGCTGGTCTTGAACTCCTAGCCTTAGGGATCCTCCCCTGCCTTGGCCTCCAAAAGTGCTGGGATTACAAGCATGAGCCACCTCACCTAGCCTAACTTTTTATTACTAAAACTCTTTTATTTCTAAAATTAAGGATATTTTGAGAGGAGGAAAATATTTAAAGCAGTATAGTAATTTTAAAGATATTTAGAGAAAAGGGAAAAAATGAAGCATGGGTAAAAAAAATTAAATGCCGGCTGGGTGTTGTGGCTCATGCCTGTAATCCCAACACTTTGAGAGGCCGAGGCAAGATGATTGCTTGAAGCTAGGAGTTCAAGACCAGCCTGGGCAACATAGTGAGACCCCATCTCTACAAAAAATTAAAAAATTGACTGGGTGTAGTGGTAGCACCTGTAGTCCCAGCTACTTGGGAAGCTGAGGTGGGAGGATCACTTGAGCCTCGGAAGTTGAGGCTGCAGTGAGCCATGATCATGTCACTACACCTAGCCTGGAAGACAGAACAAGCCCCTGTCTCAAAAGCAAATAAAAATAAAAAAATTAAATGCCTAAGCATCTCAGCATCACCATAACATGACCACTATTATGATTCTGTTTATTTCAGTTGGGCATTGAGAGTTCATTGTATTGTGCAGGAAAGAACACTGTTCTACCAAGACTAGATGGAGTTGGCCCTTTCGGGAAAGATGACACAATTCCCAACAAACATTGAAGCCGTTAGCCACAGCCTGAGGATCTGTTGCTTTACCACTGAAATGCTGCCACCTCCCAGATAGGGTGTGACAAGTGGCCAGCAGCTGTGGATGGCTTCCTGAGAGAGTGGGAGCCAGAGGGAAGCCCGCCAGCCCTGTGGCAATCAAAAGCCAGAATCAAAGCCTCTGTGGGGGAGGGGGAGCCGCGTTCCCATACAGGGTTTGGTCCAACCAGATTCTTGACTGCTGGGAAATGACAAAACTCTTTGACCTTTGAGGAGTGGGTCCAGCATCAAACTGGTATAGTCTTCTTGTGACAGGCCACTCTGATTCTGAGATTCCTCACTTGATGTGGGCATTGAGAACAATTTTCAGGATTTCACTGCTGGTCTCTGAGAAGACTTTGCCCTGCTTTGGTTTTAGAGGTTTGGCACATCATAGTCCAGGGTGGAACCAAGACTTCTATTCAGTAGGATTCTGGAAATCTGCCCCCACCCCCACCATAGGACCTGGCATTGATGAGGCAGGTTGGAGGGCTCAGCATGTGACTGTAGTGTTTCCCATCAAGGGTACCTCTGCCTTCTTTATTCCCCTAGCCCATTTTAATTTCTCCATGTGGAGGTTTTAGGATCTATGCCTTTGCATTGCCCACCGCCCTAATCTAAGCTCCCTTCACCTCATGACTCCACAGGTCTCCCTCTCATCTCTGCCGTATCAGTTCTCCTCCACATATGTCAAATACATCCCTGAGCAGGGTCCCTTGCTCTGAAATCTCAAAAGGTTTTCCAATGTCCAAAGCGTGAGGGTCCAAATTCCTTTGAGGCTTTAAAAGCCTTATCATAGGGTTCCTGTGCTTTTTGATCATCATGACCCCACACCTGCCCTTGTCTCTCCCTTTCTGCCACCCAACAAGGCATACCTGCTACTCTAGAAATAACAGGTTATTGCCCCAAACACACCTTTGCTTTTTCCTCTCCCTATATTTTCTATCAAGCCTTTCTGCATAGGCCTCAGTTTCCTTATCTATTAAATAGAGAAAATAATACCCACCCAACAGTATTGTTGCAGAGATTAAGTAACAAATATAAACTTTTAGTCATGTGCAACACATAATCACCTCCCCCCACCCCATGTAGTTATTATGAGTATCATTGTTGTCTTCCTTGCTCATGTTTGGTAAGTAAGGTACTACTTTTTTTTTTTTTTAAGACTTTATTTTTCAGAGCAGTTTTAGGTTCACAGCAAAATTGAGCAAAAGATACAGAGATTTTCCATTGTCCCCAGTCCTCTCATACACAGCCTTCTCCACTATCAACATTCCCCACCAGAGTGGTAAATTTGTTATAAATGATGAACTTATATTGATACATCGATATCACCCAAAGTCCACAGTTAACATTAGGGCTCACTCTTGGTATTGTACATTCTCTGGGTTTGGAGAAATGTATAATGTCACGTATCCATTACAGTATACAGACAAAGATGGTTTCATAGCCCTAAAAATCTTTCTCTGTGCTCCGCCCATTCCTCCCTCCCTTCCCCAGGCCCGACTCATTTTTAACCCAGTTTGCCTCGAACTACCTTCAGGAGGTCTCCCTGATTGCGGCGGCTATCACTAATCCTTCCTTCCCCACTAGTGCTGTAGCACTTTATTTCTACTTCTATTATAGCCCTTATTCCAACGACTTGATATTCATTACTGATATGTGTGCTTGGGTTACTTACGCTTGTCACTTATGTGTTCTTGAGGACAGGAACTACATATCTTGTACCCCATCCATGGCAAGTAGCAGTTCACAAATTGGTGCTCAGTTAGTTAACTGATGGTTTCAATGGGCGGAGGGCTGAAGGGCAGGTCTTAGCCCCAGCCCTTCCTATCCTTCGGTTTTTCTGTCAGAGAAGGGATACCTTCCAGCCACCTTCAGTTTCAGGACCTTGCTTCAGACAAGCTGGACAATCTAGGAACTGACCATTTCAGCAAGTTTAATCCAGACAGAGGGCTGGATTTAATGTCCTACTTGGGGCAAAATCAGGCAGGAACTACTTCCCATCAAGGAGCTCTGCACTCCAGCAGCTGGTTTTAATTTGGATCGTCCAGGGCTAGGTGCATTCAGCTGGGGTTGGTTGGGTTTCCTCAGGTCTGCGTTTGTCACGCACACCCCGTCGGAAGTTAATGCAACCATGGCAGGGAGTGACCACAAGAGGGCAGTATAGACCCATTACAATGCGGTCAACTTGCGCACGGGACTGAAAGAAGATTAAGGTTTCAAAGCAGAAGAAAGAGTAAGAATCAGAAAAAAGGGAGGATTGTGAAAGAGTTAGGAGCAGCAAGCTGGTTTCGCTCACCGACATTCCTGGGCCCAAGACCTGGCAGCAGCAAGTTAGCCAGGGACACTGGTCAGGCCCAAATGGTGCTCCCAACTCTCCTCCCAAATTCTTTTCCAGTGCTTAGTTTCACCTAGAGAAAGTCGCTCTCCATTTATAATGCCAATATTCTATGGAGGACTTTGGGCATTGCCTATTTATTCCTTACACACTGTATTGCAGCTTTACAGTTTACAGAGGATTTTTTCACACCTGTTAAAAAAAACTGAATCCCCTATTAAACTTAAAAGGTAAAAAGGGATGTTAATTACCTCTGTTTAAAGAAACTGAGGCGTTCAGCATGGTGACTCATTCACGCCTGTAATCGCAGCATTTTGGGAGGCTGAGGTGGGTGGATCGCCTGAGGTCAGGAGTTCGATACCAGCCTGGCCAATATGGTGAAACATCGTCTCTACTAAAAATACAAAAATGAGCCAGGTGTGGTGGCCCCTGCCTGTAGTCCCAGCTACTCAGGCTGAGGCAGGAGAATCGCTTGAACCCAGGAAGCAGAGGTTGCAGTGAGCCCAGATTGCATCACTGCACTCCAGCCTGGGCATTGCAGTGAGTCTCCGTCTCAAAAAAAAAAAAAAAAGAAAAAAAGAAACCGAGGCTAGACACATGAAGTGACTTGCTCAAAGGCACACCGAGTTTGTGGTGGAACCAAATCCACATGTGAGTTTCTTTCATTTATGTTTCTTTGCTTATTCCTTCTAGTTTTCAATTGTTTATGTTTGTAAGCTTAGTGAGTTTTTAAGAGCAAGGACCGTATCTGATTCCTCTTTATATCCCTGAAAGGTGCCCCTTAATCTTTAGGGCTATGGCTGGGTGTGTTGTATAACACCTTTTCCAGAGTTAGAGTCCATGATCTATCTCTTATCCTCCATGAATAATTCTGTGATTTTCAGGCACAGCCCTAACAAAGACAGTGGTGTCTATGAGTGATCCTACTGGCTGAGCATTTCAACAAGGGCAGCCACTTGGCTGTGTCCTTCGTAATACAGGGAGGGTGTGAGACAGTTTTCCAAAGTGTGCATGAGTGTCCCTGGTGTCACGAGAGTCGACTTTAGGGGATGAGGATGAAAATGTTTAATTTTAGTAGCTACACATATAAATACATATAAACAGTATAAATGTAATGTGTCACATTACATATACTAAAATATATATGTATAAATATATACACACATATGTATTGTAGCTTAGAATGAAGTTAACTTTTTTATTTTAACAGATTTTAGGGTACAGGTAAGTTTCTGGTTACATGGGTAAATTCTTTTTTTTTTTTAATAGAGATGGGGTCTCGATATGTTGCCCAAGCTGACCTTGAACTCCTAGGCTTGAGAACCGCCCCCCTTAGCCTCCCAAAGGGCTGGGATTACAGGTGTGAGCCACCATACCCATCCCGTGGATAAGTTCTTTAGTGGTGATTTCTAAAGAGATTTCAGTGTACCCATCACCTGAGCAGTGTACAATGTACCCAATACATAGTATTTTATCCTTCACCATCCTCCCAGCCTTCCCCAGTCAAGTCCCCAAAATCCATTATAGAATTCATGCCTTTGCATCCTCATGGCTTAGCTCCTACTTATAAGTGAGAACATATAATGTTTGGTTTTCCATTCCTGAGTTACTTAACTTAGAATAATGGCCAGAATGGGGTTAACTTTTAAATTGTGTTTATTTAAGAAAAATATTACGTAAATAATAGTATGGTGGTATGCAACAAGGCAGAAAGCCTGAAGCAGGTATACCAATGACAAGTTCAAGGAATTGTGGTGAGGTGGGAAAATGTAACAAAACTCATTAGTCACAAAACTCACTTCAAGTCTGGCTCTGTCACACTTAAGCCATGTAACCCTGATTAAACTGCTGACCTTAAATGAGCCTGTTTCCTCATCTGTGAAGTTGAAAAAGAACACCTACCCTCCTAAAGTCACATTAAAATACGTAGAAGCATGCTGAAGCCCGGAACACACCGTGCAAATAGCCCGTGGGGCTGATATCCCAATTTCCTCTTTTACCAAAGTCCATCCAGGGCTTCCTCTCCACCACTCCAGACAGTGCCTCCCAAGTGGCCCCTAGTTCCCAGGATCCCAAGGACCGAGTTCTGTTTAGTTTGTTGTCCACACCTGGGCCTGCCATTCTGAGGCGGGAGGGGCTAGAGAAATCCTGGAATCAGTCTGGGAACAAGTCCCAACACATGTCACTGTTTGCTTTGTCATCCTGATTCAATGACCTCATACAAGGAAGGGAGGGAGCAGAAGGAGCTGTTCCCTTCCAGATACCTAAGGAGGCTTCTGACATCTACTGTTTTCCTTGGCACGAGAAGAGCAGGAGCTGGGCTGTGATTTTTAAGGTCTGAGCTAATCTTGGAAGTGGTGAACAGCACCTCCCACAGCTGGCCAGACTGCTGCTTGGGGAACTGCCTTGAGCAAAGGGGCAGAGGGAGCTGGAATGGGCATCAGAACCCAGGCTGCTGCCCCTGCTCCTTGAAAGGGTTTCAGAACACACTGCCCTATCCATCCCCAGGATCTCACCAATCTTAGTTCTAAGAATGCTAAGAATGAGCATGTCGCCCAGTTAGAGAGAAAAAGTCTGAGGCTAGGACAGCTTTTTTTTTTTTTTTTTTTTTTGAGAGTCTCACTCTGTTGCCCAGGCTTGAGTGCAGTGGAGTGATTTTTGACTTACTGCAATCTCCACCTCCTGGTTCAAGTGATTCTCATGCCTCAGCCTCCCAAGTAGCTGGGATTGCAGGTGCCCGCCACCATGTCTGACTAATTTTTGTATTTTTAGTAGAGATGCGGTTTCACCATGTTGGCCAAGCTGGTCTTAAACTCCCGACCTCAGGTGATCTGCCTGCCTCGGCCTCCCA
The DNA here is from genome assembly GCF_008728515.1 of Papio anubis. Classification (NCBI taxonomy): domain Eukaryota; kingdom Metazoa; phylum Chordata; class Mammalia; order Primates; family Cercopithecidae; genus Papio; species Papio anubis. Next base: position 27,384,871 of record NC_044989.1, read on the forward strand.
AAGTGCTGGGATTATAGGTGTGAGCCACCGCACCTGGCCTAGGGCAACTCTTGAATGGATTCTTAGCCTGGCCCCTCATGGGACACTCAACTGGGGTTGACAGAGGCTTCATTGACCCCAGGGCCAGAGAATGTAATCGTCCTCACGCACTCATACATTTAATGCATATATTTTTTGAGCACCTACTATGTACCAGGCCTTTTGGGGAAATGAGGCAGCCATATTGTATCAAAAGGCTAGACAGGACCTTTGAGTCACCTTTTTACCAGCAGGAGTCCTTCTGTCATCCTTATCCCACTCCCTCTACCATCCTGGACATAATTAAGATTTAAACAAATTATTTTGTTGGCCAAAAAAATTGAATTTAGTAACTATTCATTTCCAAGTTTTTGGTAATCACATATTTACATATCTGCAAATAAATTCTGATCAAATAACACAAGATAATAGCTAATATTAGTACACTGAGTTAATATCCAGTCAGAAAAAAGCAAAGAAATTCAGCGTTTTCGCTATCCTGTTTATTCTGGTTGGGCTTTTTTAAATTTAAAAAGTAGCTGGCCGACTACATGGGGAATCAGTTCAAGGTTTTAGAAGCGGTGACATAACCGCTGGGTTTTGAAGGAGAAGAGTTCACAAGCAGAGCGAGAGGATGTTACAGGCAGAGGAGGCAGAATGGTCCAGGTGCTAGTCCTGATACCTCCATCCCCAGGTTGATCAACTGAATCAAGCTGTGGCTTGAACTCAATGGGTAGGAGCCAGAGTTTGGAATGGAACTCATGATGGTGGAGGTGAGAACCAGAAAGTGTATAGTTGAATGTTCTAGTCTTTCCATATCATAGTCCTAGAGAAATCGAGGCAGGGAATCCCACTGAAGTCCTCTTGGTTCCCAAGGCAGGAGGAGAAAAGAACACAGCAAAGGATAAACCAAAATTCTGCCCCAGAACTGGCCTGGAACCTGTCTCCCACCCTGGCTGCCCCGCCCTTCAGCTCCAAGAACAAACCATTTATTTTCTATGATTTTTAAAAATTGGCTCATCTCATAAATGTTCCAGAGTCGGAACAAGCTGTGCCATGGCGAAACAAAAACCGCTGAACAAATAAACAAGGCAGGCTGTGAGGCTGGGGAAAGCACTGGAAGCGGGCCCCCAACCAGGTCCATGGGTTTCGGCAAGTCTGTTGAGTCTGGGCCTCTGTTTCTTCCTCTCTAATCGGAGGGGTGGGATAATGGGAGTTTTGGAGTCTCTTCCAGTTCTGTGACCGAAACAAGTTGCACAGAGAGGGGAAGAATGCAAAGCTGCCAGTTCAGAAGCCTCCTTCCCTCCCACTGCATGGTGAGGCTAAGAGCTGGGAGCAGGGTGCATCTCCTCCTAGGCAAAAATTGAAACCAGACGTCAGCCATTTGCTTGTTCACTCATCCAACACTGGGTATCCAGTGCTGGGTGCTCTGCTGCCCCTTCCCTCAAGGAGCACACATGGAGTTATGAGGTGGTCTAGCAGAGGAGAGAAGGGACAGACAGTTCCTTGCATGCACCGAGGCCCTGCCCACCCCGGGGCCTTTGTTCCTGCTATTCCACCACCTAGATTGTCAACCTCTCCCTCCTTCTTGTTCTTCAGGGCCAGCTTAAATGTTATTTCCTTGGAAGGCTTTCCCTGAGCACCCTGTATAGGGCGGGCCCGCCCCCCCCATCTCTCCCATCTCTACTGCCACACTCCATTCCCCTCACAGAATTTATACTGTTTGGAATTATGCCTGCCTGCTTATTTAGTCATTTATTTTCCATCTTCTGACTAGAAGATAAGCTACGTGAGAGTAAGAATTCTGTTTGTATTTATCACTTCTGGGCAATTAGCAGCATATACTTGGAGAGTATGTGAATAATTTTTTGGCAGGTGCCAGGGTTTCTACATAGACTACCTCATTTAAGTCCCCTTAACATCCCTAAGAGAGAGACATTGTATTACTATCTTCCTTTTAGGGTGAGGAGACAGAAGCCTAGGGATGAAATATCTTGCAGTTGGGAGCCTGGATTTGAACCTGTGTCTAAGTCAGGGCTCTTTCTACTTCGCCATGGTGTGGGGGCAGAGGACACCAGGCTCTGGGCATGGCGCCTTGGCTCTTTTTTTCTTTTTTAACTTTTTCTTTGAAATAATTTTAATTTACTGAAAAACTGCAAGGCTGGTGCATAGAAATCCTTCACTCAGTTTCGCCAAATGTTAACACTTTGCTACATTTTAATATTCTGAGTGTGTACATACCTGTTTTTACTTATTTTCTTTTTTTGAACCATTTGAGAGTAAGCTGCAGACACTATACCTTTTACCCTTAAATACTTTCTCAAGAACACAGACATTCTATTACATAATCAGGGAATTTAACATCGATATAATACTTATTTTATTTTATTTTATTTTATTTTTGGAGACAGGGTCTTGCTCTGTCACCCAGGCAGGAGTGCAGTAGTGTGATCATAGCTCACCGTGGCCTCAAACTCCTCCTGGGCAATCAAGCAATTCTCCTGCCTCAGCCTCCTGAGTAGCTGGGACTATAAGTGCACACCACAGTGCCCGGCTAATTCTTAAATTTTTTTTGTAGAGACAGGGTCATGCTCTGTTGCCCAGGCTGGTCTCAAACTCCTGGCTTCAAGCAATCCAGCCACCTTGACCTCCCAAAGTGCTGGGATTACAGGCATGAGCACCATTTAAAACTATTATTTAATATATACTTAATATTAAAATTTATCCAATTCTTCAAATAATGCCCTTAATAGAGATTTTTTTCTCGCCCAGAATCCAATCCAGATCATACATTCCACGTAGTCATTGTCTCTCTTTAATTTTTAATTTAGAAGAGTTCTCAGCCCTTCTTTGTCTTTCATGACATTGATATTTTTCGAGAGTATAGGCCAGTTGTTTTATAGAATGCCCCTCAATTTGGGCTAGTCTGATGTGTGCTTATAATTAGACCCAGGTTAGGCATTTGCTGGCAGGAATCTCACAGAAGTGGTGCTGGGGCCTCAGTACATCCTATCAGGAGCCATGTGATGTCTGTTTGTCCCAGGCCTGGTGATGTTAACTCTGATCTCGTGGTTAAGAAGATATTTGCCAAGTTTCTCCACAGAAAAGTTATTATTTTTTCCTTTTATAATTAATAAGTAATGGGGGGGATATTTACGTCTGTGACTATCTTGTCCTTATCAAACTTGCATCCTTTAATGATTCTTGACTGAATCAATTATTACTATGACAGTTGCAAAATAGAGCTTTTGTTTTGTTTTGTTTTTAGAGAGAGAGAGGACCTCACGTTGTTGCTCAGGCTGGAGTGGCGCGATCATAGCTCACTGTAACCTCAAAAGGCCTGGGCCCAGATGATCCTCCCGCCTCATCCTCCCAAAGTGCTGGGATTAGAGGTGTAAGCCACCACACCTGGCCCTAAATCAAGACCTTGGTTCTGGTTTTCAGTCTGGTGTCTCTATTGCAAGACGATAGGGTGGAATGGAAGGGCAGATGGAGCAGGAGATCTAATTAGGCACACAGTGTGTTTCTCAAATGGCTATTGAGGTGGAAGGTGACTGCTGCTGACTTTCTGACCTTATTTACTAAGTAAAACTCTGGAGAATCAGATAGGATTTTACATGATAAAAGGTATTAATTCCTAATGGAAGGATTTCCATTTACCTACCCAGCACTTACTAAATCTCAAACATCACATCAGCCATTTAGTGTACATGATTTTACTTAGTCCTCATAACAACTCTATGAGAGCATATTGTCTCCAATTTACAGATGAGGAAACTAAGACTCAGCAAGGTTAAGGCACGTGCCTAAAGTCGCACAGCTGGGAAGTGTAAGACTCGATTCAAATCAAGATCTGCTGGGTTCCAGAGTGCTCGCTGTTTTCAGTGGGAAGGAGCTCTGGGTGGCAGTCAGCCTTGATACACATTCCAGGTAATGCCAGTTTTCAACTATTCCTCATCTTAGAAATGAGGTATGTTCCAAAAGTGGATGTCAAACCTGGGTGTCCAAGTCTTGCAAAAGACTGGTGAGGTCCTCAGTATAGTTATCTGTGGCACCAGCCAGGTGGTCCTTACAGATAACTCTGCTCTGTGAGCAGCGCCGTGGCTGGGAGAGCCTCTTGGGTTACTCCGCTGTTGACGCCTTCAGCTCAGGTGGCAGAGCCATCCCCAGACAGTGACTCATCAGTTCCCCTTGCCCAGTATTGCTACATCTCCTGTGCTTAGAAAGGCAGGAAACTGAACTCTGGTATTTTAGAAAGCCTCTCAACAATAACCTTGATTAAAAGGGGATTTTCCAGTTAACCCTGGAGAATTTCAGTTAACCAAAGACTTATTGTATTCTAGTTCTCTGAAATGTAGTAATCCACATACAGTGTGTATTTATGGTAATTCTCATTCATCAGACAATTCAATTAAACAGGATTTCCCCACCATTTAGAATAAGCCACAGAACCACAGAATTACCAAGTTTTTTAAAAAGGCCTTGGGGATCATTTAATGGGATCCTTCATTGTACAGATGAGGAAACTGAGGTCCCAGAGAAGGGATATAACTTATTGAAGATTATTTAGCTCATTACTGGTATAACCAGAACTAGAAACTCCCAATCCAAAGCGCTTTCTGTCACCTAAGAGTTATCACAAAGCAGGAAATCTTTATATCCAGGGTTACCTGCAGGCTAAACTTAGCCTGCAGTGGTATTTTGTTTGGTTTGCACAGTATTTTAGAAGTTGGCAATTTTAATCTAAAATCCAAATTTGGTATTTCTTAAAAAAAAAAAAAAAAAGGAAACTCTGGACACACTGGGCCTGATATCAATAAAGGGGGCCTAAGTAGTAACAAATCCTCTAGACTGGGGACCTGGAGTCTAGACGCCATGTCCTGCCACTCCCTATCACTATGCACCTGCCCTGCCTCACCCATGTCACGACCTGCCTGGACCCTGCAGGCACTGGAATGTGGGCTCTCTGCTTCTGGGTGAAGGGTGCTCCTTGGTTAATTTTTAAAAGGAGAGCTCAAGTGAGCCAGATTGAAAAATAGGGGACACCATGAGGAATCAGAAACACTTGTGTTAAGTGCCAGGCTGTAGCAACAGGGGTCCCAGCTGGCCCTGAGCAAGCTCAGATCAGGGGCTGGGAAAGACCTCTAGGAGCTTCTCATTTGGGTAAAAAATATGAAAAGTTAAATAACCATAGGAGGGATGTCACTTGGCAAGACTGGGGGAATTGGCAGAGTGAATGGAACAGGCAAGATGTGCTAACGCAGCTCAAAGGGTCTATGTTCAAAGGAAGTCTCTAATGGAGGTGGGTCTTGGTTCAGATATCAACCATTTTAGAGGATGGAGAGACTATGGGCAGAGAAAACAGCCACGGAGCTCCTGGGACCGTTGGACCTGAGGGCTAGGAATAGATGACTAGAGATGGGAAAAGGAAGGAAGAGTTGGATACCAGAGCAACACCCCAAAGGAGGCATGCATAGGGTTTGGTGCCTACATGCAGGTAGAAGAGGAAAGGAGAAGAGCCAAAGTTGATGAAAGCTTTGTGCCTGGGTGAGAATGGTCATGTACCAAACAGAAAAGGGAAACCAGCTGGGAAAGCTGCTTTGGGGGAAGATGAGGAACTCATTTTTAGATATGTTGAGTTTGAGATGACAACAGGGCTTAAGTTTAGAGTTGTCCAATGGGCAGCTGAAATTGGGACTGGGAATCAGGAGGTCAGAGCTGGTAACCTAGAGGAGACAACTGGAACCACCAAAAGCAATGAGGTTCCTCTCCCAGAGGCAGGAGGCCGGGAACAGGGAACTGAAGGCAGCATGATAAATGCTGGATAATAGGCACCCTTGAGAAAAAAAAAAAAAGAAAGCCCAGGACTGGGCACGATGGCTCACACCTGTAGTCCCAGCACTTTGGGAGGCCAAGGTGGGCAGATCACTTGAGGTCAGGAGTTCGAGACCAGCCTGGCTAACATGGCAAAATCCTGTCTCTACTAAAAATGCAAAAATTAGCCGGCACTGGTGGTGCATGCACCACCTGTAATCCCAGCTACTTGGGAGGCTGAGGGGCAGCAGAATCACTTGAACATGGAAGGTGGAGGCTGCAGTGAGCTATGCCACTGCACTTCAGCCTGAGAGAGCAGGACTCCATCTTAAAAAATAATAATAATAAAATAAAGCTCAGGAAAGGAAAAGGAGCCAGCACTAGAGAAGGAGCAATCAGAGGGGCAGGAAGAGAACCAAGCTGGAGTAAAACTGCAGACATCTCCCAGGGCGGGGAGAAGGCATTAGGACAGTAACCAGAGGGTGCGCCAGAGAAAATGCAAACTCTAATAAAGACGGAGGAAGGCGAGTTTGCAGGTGGTAGTGATGGAGTCCGTGGGGTGGATGAGACTGAGGAACCCTTTTTAACACCTGTGGGAAAAGGGGCTGCGGACTGAAGAGCAGGCTGGCCTCCGAGGTTGACTGCCAAGCTAGCTGTTCTGCATCTGCCTGGGGTGGTCTCTTACTGCTCACTCATTATTCGGGAGATAGGATGGCTTTTCTCACATCACTGCTTTATTTTGGAGTCAGTTTACCCATCTTTATTTTTTATTTATTTATTTTTTTGAGATAAGTCTTGCTCTGTCGCCCAGGCTGGACTGCAGTGGTGCCATCTTGGCTCACTGCAACCTCCATCTCCTGGCTTCAAGCAATTCTCATGTCTCAGCCTCCTGAGTAGCTGGTATTACCTGCATGTGCCACCACACCTGGCTAATTTTTGTATTTTTAGTAGAGACAGGGTTTCACCATGTTGGCCAGGCTATTCTTGAACTCCTGACCTCAAGTGATCTGCCCGCCTCAGCCTCCCAAAGTGCTGGGATTACAGGTGCCCAGTCGCAGTTTACCCATCTTTAGTTTAAAAACCACAAAACTTTATTGGATGCTGCCCACCCTGAGGGGCAACAGACAAGTGTGAGTTACTCAAAAGAAGTAAATTAGGCCTTCTTCTTTGACAGGGAGGTGCATGTGAAAGGTGCCTCCCTGTGCACTGACTCACTTAGTCTTGTGAGGGAAGCTTTATTACAGTTCCCCATTGCACAGATGAAGCTGGGGCTCAGGGAGGCCAAGCGAATGAAACTACTAAGTATGTAATTGGAACCCAAGTCTCCTGGAATCCAAATGCAGTGTCCTTTCCACTACTAGATGCCTGCAGGACCCAGGTAATGAACTAGGCCAGAGACCTAAAGAGCAGGACAGCTACCAATGTGACCTCCATCTGCCCACGTGGGGGTGAGATCCTTACCCATACAAAGACAGTTTTAAAAACATTGATTAAATGTAACGAGCCTGGGGCTGGGGCAGGCTGGCTCATGCCTGTAATCCCAACACTTTGGGAGGTCAAGGAGGGCGGATAGCTTGAGGTCAGGAGTTTGAGACCAGCCTGGCCAACATGGTGAAATCCTGTCTCTACTAAAAATTTAAAAATTAGCTGGGTGTGGTGGTGGGTACCTGTAGTCCCAGCTACTTGGGAGTCTGAGGCAGGAGAATCGCTTGAACCCGGGAGGCAGAGGTTGCAGTGAGCCGAGATCGCGCCACTGCACTCCAGACTGGGCGACAGAGCAAGACTCTGTCTCAAAAAAAAAAAAAAAAAGAAAAAAAGGTAATGAGGCCGATAGAGGGAGAGGGGACCCAGACATAGGGAGCAGTGAGTCGGTTTGGGATGAAACTGGCAGGAGCAGGCAGATACACACAGTATTCGACCTCGGAGCTGGGCTTTTAGCCTGGGGTCCTGGCGCCCCTAGGGTGTCAGGAGGTGACGGGCCTGAAGCTACAGGCAGAATCCTAGTGTCTGTGTGGGCCGAAGGCTTGCTCTGGACACTTTCATCAGATTCTCAAAGGGGCCCGTGTCCAGAAAAAAAACCGTGTTAAACCTCCGATATGGAAGCATCTGCAGTCCCCTGCCCCGATCCGGGACGCTATGGTGCAATGTATCCCCCGTCCCCGTCACTTTTTCTAAATCCTTGCCTAGAAATCCCGCGTGGCTGGACTCTTTCACCCTGCACGGGGAGAAGCCCTCCTCGGGAGCCTGTCTGGGGGCCGGCCTGGCCGAGTGGCTCCTCTAAGACGCAGGCGCGGCCGGAGGGCGCGGGGCTCGGGCAGGATCGCGCCGCCGCCGGGCCGGGAGGGGGCTGCGGGCGCGCGGCGGATGTCACGGCTTACCTCAGAGCCCAAATTAGAAGGCTGAAAAAATCACAGCAGGAAATAATGTGCTGCCTAAAATAGAAGCATCAACTGGGAGAGAGGCCGGGGAGTAGGTGGCATCTGAGGCTCCCGCCGCGTCCTCCCCAGCGGCTGCCTGACGCGGCGTCAGAGGCGCGCGGGTGGCGCCCGGCCAGAGGGGCCGAGAGGCCCCGGCGGCGCAGGGCGGTAGGAGGCTGAGAGCAGGGCACCGCCCCTCCGCCCCCCCGCCCCCTCCCCTGCTCCCCACACCCCTTCCCTCCTCCTCTCTTTCCCTCCCCTACGCCCCCCACCTCCTCCTCCCTCCCCCTGACCCGCTTCCCCTACACCTGGGCTGGTCCTCCCCCATCCACTCCTCTCCCACACCCCCTCAACTCTCCCCTCCCTCCCCCTGCCCCACTCCCCACATAACTGGGCTGCTCCTGCCCCTTCCACCCCTCCCTGCTCCCTCCCTGCCCCCTTCCCCTCCTCCCCACCCCTTTATCTCAACTTCACCCCCTTTCCTCCTACACCCCTCCCGTGTACCCACCCCCCTGCCCTTAGTCCTCCTTCCTCCTCTTCCCCACGTCCCACTCTCCTTTCCACCTCCTTGTAATCCCTCTTTCTCCTCCGCCCCGCCCCCCTTTAGTCTCCCCCCTCCCCTACAGCCTCCTGCCCCTGCCTCCTCACAGCCCCCTACTTACCCTACTGCCTCCCTCCTTGGGCCCCTTCCTCCCCAAAGGCCCCTCTGTTTTCTCCCATTCCAGCCCCTGACCAGGCCCTGCCCCTATGCTGGGGTCGGGCCCCACACAATAAGCTTCCTGGGAGCCCTCATTGCCTTCCTGGTCAACCCGGCCAAAGGCCCCCCCAGCAGCTGCAGCCCTGGAGGTCAGCCTCGCCCTGGCTTACCGCAGGGGCCCCTCCTCACCACCCACCTCTGTATCTTCCCCACACATTTGCCTGGTGTCTGAGAAAGGGCCCGCAGGAGGGGCGTTCCTTTCCCAGGGTCTCCCTCAGGAGGGATGAGAGGAAGCAAAATCTTGGTCTGCAAACCGGGTTGGTCCTCCCGACGGCCACATCCGCAAGGATGACCCTCAGAGGGGCTCCCCAACTGGCCAGGAGATTCGTCCAGCTGGGCGCCCTGCTACACAGCCCCGTCAAGGGCAAACAGCCATGTACTTAAATGATAAAGGGCGGCCCTTACAGAGCGTGTATATGTGCATTATTAGCTCCTTCAAGCCTCACAACTCCGTAAGCTATGCACTTTTATTATCTCCGTATTACAGATGACAAAACTGAGACACAAAAGATGAATCAGCTTGGCCGTGTTCACAGAGCCAGAGTGTGGAAAAGCCAGAATCCAGACCCAGACCCTGTCTGCAGCGTCGCGGCTCTTCTTACTCCTCACCAGCCACTGCCTCTCAGCTTAGTGCTCTTCCACCCGGCTCTTCTTTCTTAAAAGTGAGTTTCATCTTTTTTGTTTGTTTGTTTTTGTTTTTTCTGAAAGTAAGCATGAAGCATTTCAGGTGCTTGGAGATTTTCAGTTTTTAAAATTCTGATAGTCTCATTTTTACTTCTCTGGGTGTTTCCCCCGCCAGCTGTTGCTCTCCTGAAAACTGTCTCGCTCGTTTTTGCCGGTTCCCAGTGCTGTGCGTCCTCATCGCATTCGTTCGTGCTCCAGGGCCCTGCCCACACACATATGTGCTGCCCTCCTTCCCTCCTGCCTCCTGCCTCTGTGTTGCCCTGGGGCTAACAGCTAACTTGCCAAACAGAATCGTAAGGAGAGGTGTGTGGCTGATGTGGCATCACGCAGGCTTGGCTTCCTGGAGGCCGCTTGTTGTTGGGATAAGCAGTAAGAAATAGTGGCTGAGATTGTGAGTAGGGGAGTAGAGGCCTCCACAGACTAAAAGAAATGTCAGAATAAAATAATAATATAGCTAATATTCATGAATACTTACTAAATGCAAAGCTTTGTGCTAAGTATTTTCCAGGAATTATTTCAGTTAAGTGACACAATAACCCTATGACATTGATATCATCAGCATTTGACAGAAAACTCAGGGTCATGTAAGGTTTAGAGCTGAGATTCTGGTGCACTTTACCAGTATGCTCACTGCAAATGAAAAATGGTGTTATGGTTTCTGTGTTTGTCTCCAGAATGGAAATATCTTTGTCATTTGGCAAACTATGAAAGTAATAGGTGTTCATTGTGAACATGAAAACAACACAGAAGTATATATAATAAAATATACAAGTCTCTCCCATAAGCCCCCTCTTCATAGATTTTAATACATGTATACATTTTAAGATATCTGATATCATACCATCATATTCTTTAGTGGATATCCTGACATGTCAGGGCACACCTGATGATTATTTCCAGAATTCTAGCAATGGAATTGGTGGGTCAGAAGGTATAAACATTTTGGTCACATGTTGAAATGGAGAAGTTACTGTTTTATTTAAAGCCATCATATACTGTTGCCCAGGCTGGACTGCAGTGGCGTGATCTTGACTCACTGCGAACTCCCCCTCCCGGGTTCAAGCGATTCTCCTTCTTCAGCCTCCGGAGTAGCTGGAATTACAGGCGCGTGCCACCTAATTTTTATATTTTTAATAGAGACGGGGTTTCACCATGTTGGCCAGGATAGTCTCGAACTCCTGATCTCAAGCGATCTGCCCACCTTGGCCTCCCAAAGTGCTGGGATTACAGCCGTGAGCCACTGTGCTCGGCCTAATTAGTACAGTCCTAAAGCAATTTGTTAACATGTACCAAGAGACTTTAAAATGTTCACACCTTTTACCCCATAGCAATTCCATTTATAGAAGTCTCTCTATCCCAGAGAAATAAATAAATGAAAACAGCAATATTTAGCATTATGATAGCCATATTTGGGGCATCACTTAAATGTCCTCCAATAAAGAAATAGTTAAGTAAGTCATGAAAAAAATTAAGAACATTTCCTTGCTGGAATATTATATAGTGATTAAAATTATGGTTATGAACTGCAAAAACGTGGAAGTTCTTAGAATGTAAAGTCAAATTTAAACAGTAATATACAAAATTGTATATATTCTATGATTACAGCTGTGTGAACAGAAATTGTAAAGAAATAGTAGCAAAATGATGTCAATGGTTATGTTAGTGTATTGAGATTAATGTGGTTTTTCTTTTTCTTTTTTTTTTTTTTTTCTGAGACAGAGTCTCTCTCTGTCACCCAGGCTGGAGTGCATTGGTGCAATATTGGCTCACTACAACCTCTGCCTCCTGGGTTCAAGAGATACAACTGCCTCAGCCTCCTGAGTAGCTTGGACTACAGGTGCTACTGTAGTCCAATAGCACGCCCAGCTAATTTTTGTATTTTTAGTAGAGACAGGGTTTCACCATGTTGGCCAGTCTGGTCTCGACCTCCTGACCTCAGGTGATCCGCCTGCCTTGGCCTCCCAGAGTGCTGGGATTACAGGCATGAGCCATGGTGCCCAGCTGGTTTTTCTTTCTTTTTTTTTTTTTTTTTGAGACAGAGTTTCGCTCTGTCGCCCAGGCTGGAGTGCAGTGGCAAGATCTCTGCTCACTGCAAGCTCTGCCTCCCGGGTTCTTGCCATTCTCCTGCCTTAGCCTCCCGAGTAGCTGGTATTACAGGCACCCGCCACCAGGCCCAGCTAATTTTTTTGTAGTTTTAGTAGAAACAGGGTTTCACCATGTTAGCCAGGATGGTCTCGATCTCCTGACTTCGTGATCCGCCCACCTTGGCCTCCCAGAGTGCTATTATAGGCGTGAGCCACCGCGCCTAGCCTGGTTTTTCTTTTTTATTCTCTAATATGGTTTGTTTGTTTGTTTTTATTTTTGAGACGGAGTCTCACTCTGTCACCCAGGCTGGAGTACAGTGGTGCGATCTTGGCTCACTGCAACCTCCACCTCCCAGGTTCAAATGATTCTCCTGCCTCAGCCTACTGAGTAGCTGGGATTACAGGCGCCCGCCACCACTCCCAGCTAATTTTTTGTATTTTTAGTAGAGAGGGGATTTCACCATATTGGCCAGGCTGGTCTCGAACTCCTGACCTTGTGATCTGCCCACCTTGGCCTCCCAAAGTGCTGGGATTACAGGCGCCCGCCACCACCCCCAGCTAATTTTTTGTATTTTTAGTAGAGAGGGGATTTCACCATATGTGATCTGCCCACCTTGGCCTCCCAAAGTGCTGGGATTACAGGTATGAGCCACCACGCCTGGCCTCTAATGTGGTTTATTTTTGTAGTAAAAATTATATTTACTTAAGAACTAGAAAATAGATGGAAATTATCAGAAGACTCTGCTTCCTTTATTCCTCTCTGGATTTGAGTTTCTACTCCTATGAAATGAAGCACTGAGCCTGGAATTAGATGACTTCTAAGTTATCCCAGTTTTGATATTGTATGTTTTCTTATATAATCAGGTGGCTCTGCTGCTGATTCAAAGCCAAAATTCAGTCTTCACATTGAAAACAGATCAGACCAGAACCTGTTCTGTGACCATTAGCTTAGGCTATTCCTACATATGTCAAAGTATCCACATTAATTGGAAGAAAACGGAAACAATGTTGTTTGAATCTGTGTAGCTGCACCTTTAGGCTTGGTGTTCCCACTGGGAAGTAGAGGCTACCAGGCTTGGGAGTCCTGGGACCAGATGTTTAGAACAGTGACTTCTTGACCCATCCCACTTTGAGGGGCTGTGTCCCTCATTCCCTCCTCTATCAGCCCGGATACTGATGGTGTGTGAGGCTCTCCCATGGCCGTGCGTTGCTCCCTCTACAGTGACAAGGCATGTTTGGAGACTATTTCCTCTGCTGGGTGGAGAGCTCTTTGAAGACAAGGACTGGGTTTTTATTCCAGTACCTGAACAGTGAATGGATGAATGAGTGTGAGCATGAAGAAAGCCTGTTACATGGGAGACTCAGTAGGATTTCACTGAACCTGTGAAGTAAGTAAGGCTAGCAGTCAGAGAAGCATGTTGTGAGGTCACTGGTCTGTAGGGGGGCGTGTGTGTATGTGTGTGGGTGTGTGTGTTTGCAGGGAAGGGGCAAGGCTGGAAGAATGCCTCTGTGCTGGCACAGCCTTCGTCAGAGCCCTGAAAGGGGCTGAGTGGGCTCTGACTCAGCTGTATGACTCATTCACTGTATTACTGTCTCCATCCTCTGGGCACATCCTCTGGACCATTTCAGCTCAGCCTCAAGTGGAGGAGGTGAGATTTGGGCCGGCACCTCCGGATGACTCACCTGGCTAAGCTGGAAGGAAGGGGCTGAAGCCCCACCATCCTGCACCCCCTCATAACCACCCCTGTCTCCCTAGGGGTTCTCATGCAAACACAGACCTCACAAGTAGGTTATGGCTGCTGCAGTAATGAATGACGCTCTCATCCCAACCCAAAGCATTACCCACCAATCACGCTTCCCAGCTCAAATGCCACAGTTTCCCCAGTCCCCTCACATGGTTGTCCCCTGTGCTTCTTGTGGACCTCTGAGGTCAGCTGATAAGGAAGCTTACAAGGCTCTCCCAGACCATTGGTCATTTTATTCTTCTTCATCTCTTACCTTTTTCAGTTTACAAAATAGTTTTACATCCCCTTTCTTATTTGATTCTCTCCCAGACCCTAGGAAGTCTGGGAGGAAGGCAAATATCCCCATTCTTCAGGGATGGACGTGGGAGCTCCAGTAATCCTTTCACTAGTAAAGGAAAGGAAGTGAAGGGCATTGAGGGGCCAAGGAATGCTGGGAAGGGCAGGCTGGGCAGGGACAGTGGGACAGTGGCCTGGAGGCATTTAGTGGGACAGTGGGCTGGAGAAGAGTGACAGCGCTGGCCAGTTGATGACATGACAAGAAATATGTCTGTATGAGAGCAGAAGACAGACAAGGTGTTTTGACTTTATCCCAAGACCAAGAGGAAGCCATGGAAGGGTCTTACGCAGAGGAGCGCCACGGTCAGATTGGATTTTAGAAACTCACCCCTGGGTGTGATGTGGGCAGGGAACTGGGGCAGGGCAAGCTGGGGGCCGCCTCCGTTATTCAGAGAAGAGCTGGCAGAGTCCGCCTGTGGGCAGCGGCAGAGGGGGCGGGACGGGGACAGAAAGGCTCCCAGGAGGGTGTCCAGTAGGCACATGAAAATAGGGGTCTGAGGCTGTTTCCCCTGAAGAAGTGGTGTATATTTATTCTACTGTAAAGGGGGCCGGAGTGCTAAGTGGGTTGCCATCCACTTATAGATGTGACTGGAGCCAGGCAGTGGGTGAGATGACTCAGGGAAAAGGGAGGGTCACCAGGGACGCCAACCCTTAAGAGCTAAGCAAAGGCAAGTGGAGGCCCTGCCACAACACCCCACGCAGGGGAAGGACATTTGTAATGTGAAAGCACTTCGCCACCATGACCTCCTTTGATATGGACAAGGCCCTGTGAAGGTGATAAGTGACTCACCTCACAGAGACTCAAGGGTGAAATCTAAGGGGACTGCTGTGTTCCCTTTCCTCTTTCCACCCATGCTGGGCTGCTGGGGTCACCATCTGGCAGGCAGCAGGAAGCATCCTCTTGCGAGAGTGTCCAGAACCTCCTGTGGGGTGCGGCTGCGGGCTGTGGGAAGGGGCTGGGCCCCCCGAGCCCTGGAGGGTCTGGAGGGTTTCCAGATAAAATATGGGATGCCCAGTTAAATTTGAATTTCAGATAAATTACAAATAATGTTTGGTATAAGTATATCTCAAATATTCCATGGGACATACTTATATTTTAAAAGTACTTGATGCTTATCTGAAATTCACATCTAAGTGGCACATCTGTCTTGTATTTTTTTTTTTTTTTTTTTTGAGACGGAGTCTCGCTCTGTCACCCAGGCTGGAGTACAGTGGCTGGATCTCAGCTCACTGCAAGCTCTGTCTCCCAGGTTTATGCCATTCTCCTGCCTCAGCCTCCCGAGTAGCTGGGACTACAGGCGCCCGCCACCTCACCCGGCTAGTTTTTTTTTTGTATTTTTAGTAGAGACGGGGTTTCACCGTGTTAGCCAGGATGGTCTCGATCTCCTGACCTCGTGATCCGCCCGTCTCGGCCTCCCAAAGTGCTGGGATTACAGGCTTGAGCCACCGCGCCCGGCCCTGTCTTGTATTTTTATTTGCTAAATTTGGCAACCCACAAGGGGTGCCTCACTACTCCTGCCAGGGCCTTGGGGATTTTCCTTTGTCTGAGACCACAGTGAGAAGCAGCCTCTGCACCCCACACTTGCCCTGGGTCCTCATGTGGGGCTCAGGATTGTGTGGGGAGACAAGCTCTGTCCCTGATGGCCTTTCAGCTTCTGTCTCAGCCCAGCAGGCGTCTAACCCGAGTTTCTATGGCCTTCCACATGCCAATGGCTCCCCATTTGGATAGATGAATAGCTGCTGCCTCTGATCACGAGACCTAAGAATGGAGGGGACCAGGGCTCCCCATCTCTAGCCAGCAGGATCTGCCAGGGTGTCATATCCAGGTCCTTTAGATAGCCCAGGAGCCTGCAGCCTTCAGTCAGCAAGAGCTTACACAGAGCAGCCTGGGCTAAGGCGTATGGAGGAAAAGGCCCCTGCTCTGCCTTGGGTCTGGGCAACGAAGGTATGGATATTTATTGTTTGTTCACTGGCCTACTGTTAGGAAACAGCAACCCCACAGCTTTGCAGAGCCTGACAAAGGCAAGGAATTGTCACGTCTGCCCTAATTTGTAGTTTTTTCTTGTTGTTGCTGTTGTTTTGAGAAGGAGTCTCACTCACTCTGTCACCCAGGTTGGAGTGCAGTGGCGTGATCTCGGCTCACTGCAACCTCCACCTCCTGGGTTCAAGTGATTCTCCTGCCTCAGCCTCCCAAATAGCTGGCATTACAGATGTGCACCACTGTACCCCACTAATTTTTCTATTTTTAGTAGAGATAGGGCTTCGCCATGTTGGCCAGGCTGGTCTTGAACTCCTGGCCTCAAGTGATCTACCCGCCTCAGCCTTTCAAAGTGCTGGGATTACAGGCCTGAGCCACCGTGTGCAGCTGATTTTTGTATTTTTATTTTATTTATATTATTATTATTTTGGAGATGGAGTCTCCCTCTGTTGCCCAGACTGGAGTGCAGTGGCATGATCTTAGCCGCCTTCAACCTCTGCATCCCAGGTTCCAGTGATTCTCCTGCCTCAGCCCAAGTAACTGGGATTACAGGCATCCGCCACCACGCCTGACTAATTTTTGTATTTTGGTAGAGACAGGGTTTCACCATGTTGACCAGTCTGGTCTTGAACTCCTGACCTTGAGTGATCTGCCCGCCTCTGCCTCCCAAAGTGCTGAGATTACAGGTGTGAGCCACCATGCCCGGCCATCTGCCCTCATTTAATCCTCACCATATTGTTGTCAGGTGAACAGGGATGGCATTTTCAGCTGTTTCCTAACCCCTTTATGATGAGTGAACTGAGGCTGAGAGAGGTGAAGCTTTGCTTGTAGTCACATATCCTAACCCAAGTGAACCTTGAGGCTTCAGCCCTAGCTCAGAGAAAGGTGATAAAGGATGCTGAACTCTAAGCCCGAGAGTTGTGCTCTGGATGAAGTTCCTCCACTCCCACAGTAGGGGGCGAGCCTGAATCCTTGCTTGAAGAACCGGGATGAAAAGTTCACATTCCTGCCCTGGCCACAGGCAAAAGACAAGGCTGCTAGCTCTCACTGTGCTGCTGGGAGAGCGTCCTCACTCTACCCTGGCCCACACTTGGAGTGGGCTGTGGAGTACTAATGAGGACCTGCTGGGGCAGCAGGTCAGGGCGCTGCACATACTCTAGGTTGGGAGGAAACCTGCAATAACTGAGAAGGCAGCTCCAGAAGCTCAGGGACCTCTCAGGTCCCCGGAGGGAACCAAGGGTTTAGTGCTGGGCACGGAGTGGGTCAGCCACAGCAGAGTCTCTGTGAATGTTAAGCCAGACTTTGGAGAAGGGAGACACAGAGGTGGGTGTGACAGAGATTGCAGATGTAAAGAGTTCTATGTGTTTATTACACAAATAATTTTCTGAGCAATCCACTGTGTGCCGGACACCGTTGTAGACATCGGGGATACAGCAGTGAATAAAGCAAATATGCGCGTACAGGGGTCTCGTAGACAACTCACTTGTGAGTTGATTCTTTTGACCCCAGCCAATGTAATGCAAAATTCAGCCCCCTTAGCAGCTTCCAGAAAACGGTTTTTTCCCGCCAAACATGGCGGGGCAGAGGCTTTTACTGAAGATTTACTAGGTCATAATGAGAGGCTGCAGTGGATCCTCTTGTGCCATCCCCTCTGTGAATTTCAGGGTACATGACCCTTCTCCCAGCTCTCCTGGCCATGCAGCCATGCTGGAGGCTCGCCACCCTCCCTCCACCTCCTGCACCCAGGCTCCCTGCCTGGCTAGCCTTTCTCCAGCAGTTTTCTCACAGACATGTAGTCTTGGGAGGGGAGGCTTTTGTCCCATTCCTCTCTCACTGTTTGGCACTGAAGGACACAGCCTCTTTCCCCAGGGCCCCTCCTTTCTGAAATGGGGATGTTGTCCCTATCCCATTCCTACTTCTTAGAATCATTCCAGGGTGAGATGAGCTCATATGTGAGAAGGGTTACACTCAGAACTCTCTAGCACCTTGGGTCGTGGCAACTGGAGACAGCATCTTGCTCTGAACCAGGCCCCAGCGTCCTACAAATGGGGGGCCTGGCGTCATTATGGGAGTAAATATTGAACTGCTCTCCTTTTATTTTGGATTGGGTATAATTTAGCACACTGTTCTCACTCTTTTATTAATAAAATAAAACAATAAACACATACCATCAAAAGAACACTGACAGCCTGTGTTTATGTGTTTATGTTGTGTCTGTGTTTGAGAAGCTGCAACTGCTATGTCGATTTTTAACAAAATGAGTTTTCCCTCAGTGCTGGGGGGTATGATAATTCAAAACAAAAAGGGAGGGCAGATTCTTCCACTGTGTCTTTTAGATTTTGCTTTTTTTGCTCTTTTCCTTTTTCTTTCTTTTTTTCTTTTTCTGTTGAAACAGAGACATTGGCCTAAGGCCGAGGCACAGAAACTGAGAGTGCATGTGTTCACTCTGGAAAGATTCCACAGGGGAATCAGGCCCATGGCCTTCCTGTCGTCTCCTGTCCCTGGGGGCTTTGTTTCCTGCTCTCCTCTGCCCTCTCTGAAAAGGACCCCACAGGTGCCTGGGGAGAGGAATGTGGGCATGAGGAAAGTAAGGAACGGGGAGGAGAGGAGAAATAGAACAGTAAGAAAGAATAATCAGCGTAAACTTTGTGATCTCAGGGCCAGGAATGAGAGAAACAATGGTCATTTATACATTTTAATCATGAGTTCAGTCTTTCGGCTGAAAGTAACAGAAACAAAATTCTAATTAGCTTGAGCCCCAAAGGCGAAGGTGTTGGCTTACATAAACTACTGTGGAGATGGGGATACAACAACTGGCTTCAAGAAGTGGACATCCTTGGGACTTCCCCCTCCCCTCTGGATGTTGGTTTTTCCACCAGCTCTCAAGGCTGCGAGGCTCTGCACCCATCCTCACAGCCCCTTGGCCAGAGAGGAAAGCAGTCTTCCATACCAGCTCCGGCTAGAGGACAGCAACAGCAGCATACCAGTGTGCAGTCGTCACAGTTCAAAAATGTTACACTTGGTTCTTCTCCAGGACTGACGAAGGAATGGAAAACGGAGACCCTAATGCTGTGATACACTATTGCAGGGAACATAAATTGTCCCAGTCTCTTTGGAGGGAAATTTGGTAATATCTATTATAATTTGAAATGTGGTTACCGTGGATCTCATGATGCCATGTCTCAAAATCCAGACCAGTAACTCTCATATATATGCACAAGGAAACATAGGCCAGGGTGTTATTTGAAGAATTATTTGTCATGCAAAATTAGGAATACCCTAAGTGTCCATCTTTAAACCATGGTATATTTTATACTCTGAAAATCTGGAAACTATTAAAAAATATGAAGTATGTACTGACATAAACCCCTAAAACATCTTGGTAAATGAAAAATGTAATTTGTAGTATATAGGTACATTACAGTATCACTCAAGCATAAAGCAAAACCAAAACAAAACCTTGAAGTAATAATTATATATGCTTATAACATATTTCTAAATGTATGAAAATGCATGGAAAGCCCGGGCATGGTGGCTCACGCCTGTAATCTCAGCACTTTGGGAGGCCAAGGTGGGTGGATCATAAGGTCAGGAGTTCAAGACCAGCCTGGCCAACATGGTGAAACCCCGTCTCTACTAAAAATACAAAAATTAGCCGGGCGTGGTGGCAGGTGCCTGTAATCCCAGCTACTCAGGAGGCTGAGGCAGGAGAATTGCTTGAACCAGGACCTGGCAGATGGAGGTTGCAGTGAGCCGAGATCACGCCACTGCACTCCAGCCTGGGCTACAGAGCAAGACTCTGTCTCAAAAAAAAAAAAAAAAAAAGCATAGAAAAAGGTCTAAATTACCTTAGTTGTCTCTGGTGAAGCTAAGATTAGGTGTTGAGATTTAGGGAGATGATCAGGTTTGAACTTTTTCAATGATAACATATTCATGTATAATTTATGTACTTAAAATTAATTTTAAAAATTTTAAAGGAGCCGGGCGCGGTGGCTCAAGCCTGTAATCCCAGCACTTTGGGAGGCTGAGACGGGCGGATCACAAGGTCGAGAGAATCAGAGACCATCTAGCTAACAATTGAAACCCGCCTCTACTAAAATACAAAAACTAGGCGGTGGCGGTGGCTCAAGCCTGTAATCCCAGCACTTTGGGGGAGGCCCGGCCCGAGGCGGATCGCGAGGTCAGGAGGTCCGAGACCATCCCTGGCTAACATGGTGAAACCCGTCTCTACTAAAAATACAAAAACTAGCGGAGGCGTGGTGGCGAGGCCTGATCCCAGCTCACCGGGAGGCTGAGGCAGGAAGATGGCCTGAACCTGGGAGGCGGGCTTGCAGTGAGCGAGAAACCTTGGCATACCGCACGCCAGCCTGGGTGACACAAGCTGTGAGACTCCGTCTCAAAAAAAAAAAAATACAAAAACAGCGGGCTGAGGTGGGCGAGAGCCTGTGGTCCCAGCTACTCGAGGCCCCTGAAACAGGAAAGAATAAGTAAACCCAGGAGGCGGGCTGCAGTGAAGCTGAAATCCAGAAGCCCTGCCTCAACCTAGGCCACAGAGAGCCAGACTCAGTCTCAAAAAGCGAGGCAGTGGCTCAAGCCTGTAATCCCAGCACTTTGGGAGGCCGAGGCAGGCCGGATCAAGGTCAGGAGATGAGACCATCCTAGCTAACACAGTGAAACCCTCGTCTCTACTAAAAATACAAAACTTAGCGAGGCTGAGGTCGCGAAGCGCCTGTAGTCCCAGCTACTCGGGAGGCTGAGGCAGGAGAATGGCGTGAACCGGGGCCGGAGCTTAGAGTGAGCTGAGATCCGGCCACTGCCTCCCAGCCTGGGTGACAGAAGCGAGACTCGATCTCAAAAAATTTTAAAGAGAAAGCTATGGGGAAGCATTCTGATTTGTTCAACCCACATCATGTGACTCTTCCTAGACCAATCACTGAGGCCAGGAGGCTCCTAGGGTTCGGTGACTGGCCCAACCTGGGTTCCACGCTCATTCCTGTGAACACTGCAGCAATACACAATAATTGGCAGCTCCTTCCATAATTACAGCTGAATTGGTGAAGAAGCAGTTCCCCCCAAAGAAGGGAGGTGCTGTTCTGGGCAGACAAAACAGTAGGTCTCCTCGATAGTGAAAATGTTTGGGCCTTATCATCTTTATGGGTTTAAGTATGTGTCATCCAAGACTGAAATATTTCCTTCAATACAGTTCTATTACAATATATAGGATAAAAATTTGTTCTGTGCCAGGTGCAATGGCTCATGCTTGTAATCCAAGCACTTTGGGAGGCTGAGGTGGGTGGATCACTTAAGGCCAGGAGTTCGAGACCAGCCTAACCAACATGGTGAACCCCATCTCTACTAAAAAATACAAAAAAAATTAGCTGTGTGTGGTGAAGCATGGCTGTAATCCCAGCTACTTGGGTGGCTGAGGCACGAAAATCACTTGAACCCAGGAGGTAGAGGTTGCAGTGAGCTGAGATTGCACCACTGCACTCCAGCCTAGGTGCAGAGTGAGATTCTGTCTCAAAAAAAAAAAAAAAAAAGAAAATTTTCTGCTCATTGCCATATCCCTAGAAGCCAGGAAAGTTCTGGGTATATAGTAGATGTTCAGTGTAATAGACACTGGTCAAATGGCAACAGCACTATTATAGCCTATGACATTTTTTTGAGTTGGAATCTTGCTCTGTCACCCAGGCTGGAGTGCAATGGTGTACTCTCAGCTCACTGCCACTTCTGCCTCCTGTGTTCAAGTGATTCTCCTGCCTCAGCCTCCTGAGTAGCTGGGATTACAGGTATGCGCCACCATGCCCGGCTAATTTTTGTATTTTTAGTAGAGACAGGGTTTTGCCATGTTGGCCAGGATGGTCTGGAACTCCTGACCTCAGGTCTCTGTTTGCCTGGGCCTCCCAAAGTGCTAGGACTACAGGCGTGAGCCACTGCACCTAGCTGCCTATTATTATTTTAATACTTATTCTGGAAACAAAGAGAACTATGACTCCTCCCTTAATGCTCTCAGCAGGGACAGAGGGGAGAAAGGAAGAGGAAGTCAGACTGACAGCTCTACATTCCTCCCAAGGCCGATGTTCAAGTCAGGTCAGGGAGTGGCCATGACACATGCCTGGACAGCTTGACAATGATCTGGCCGTGGCATGGGGTTGGGAAGGAGGAGTTGGCCCCGCCACTCTTGATTAAGCGAGGCTTCCTTCTGTGGTGTTACAGCCTCACAGGTCGCTGTGGGAGATGGGGCCATGACGGAAGAGAAGGTGGTAAAAAGGGTGGTTGCCTCAGGTGGGTGTCCTAACTCATCTGAATCCTTTCCTCTCTGCAAAGTGAGAATATTATTACTATTATTATTATCATTATTATTATTTTGAGACAGAGTCTTGCTCTGTTGCCCAGGCTAGAGTGCAATGGTGCCGCCATAGCTCACTGCAGCCTCCGCCTCCTGGATTCAAGCGATTCTCCTGCCTCAGCCTCCTGAGTAGCTGGGAGGAATGTGCCACCATGCCTGGCTAAATTTTGTATATTTAGTAGAGATGGGGTTTCGCCATGTTGTCCAGGCTGTTCTTGAACTCCTGAACTCAGGTGATCTGCCTACGGCCTCCCAAAATGGAGGATATTATTTTTTTAAAAATCTATCCCCTATCCAGTAGTGACCATGTCTTTCTACTGTCCATTATGTCATTGATGTGGAAGCATCAGTCGAAACCTGGAGAGAGCTAACTTTTCTAAGGGAGCCCACCGTAGAGAAGGAAGAGCAGAATCCCAAGGCCTGAGCATTGGGGGTTCCCACAGCAGGGAAGGAAGGGCTTGTAAAGGGCACAGTAAAGGAGGAAGGGGTGACCTGAGGGGAAGAACAATGGGGAACTTGAGGCCAGAAAGGCCAAGGATGCAGAGGGTTCCAGGAAGGGGGCACTGGCAATGTTAACACTACTTCTATTGGATGGAGGCCTCTGGGGCTCTGGAAAGAGGATGGTTCCAGAAAACAGATGAGGCTGGAAGCCAGACTGAAAAGTGCAAAGGGGGAAACAGCTTCCAGTTCTCCCTTGAGAAATGAGAGGAGGCATTTCCCCCATGCTTGACTTCCCTGACTAGTTATCTAGCCTGCTGAGGTGGGGCCTGGGGAGACTAACTGGGAATCCCTACCATCTCTCATCTGCCTCCCCTGTACTGGCCTCTGCCTGGGGGAAAGCTGGTCTGCCTCAGTTCTCCAGGCAGAGCAGGCTTAGTCAGGAACTCCAGGCCTGGCCCCAGCCCTTGCCAGCCGTCTCCAAGAGAATGGATTCTGCTAGGTCGTGTACCCACCCCATCCCCCTACTCCTTCCAATGGGCTGAGGTCCTACCTCAAAGGGCATGAGCAGCTGAAACCGTTTTTCCCAAGCTTGGCCTTCCCAGGGAACTACATGAGCTTCCTTTAGCCAGGCCTGTACCTGCCTGGGGGCCTCTGGGTCTTGGACCATGCAGTTGTCCTCCCTGGGGGGCCTCCCCTGCCACACAGATGCCCTCAGGCCCTGTGCCGCCTCTGCTATTGAGTTCTCAGAATCCCTCTCATCTGAGCACATTTCCTTTATAACAGAAGGGGAGAAACAGAATGGTCTTAATATAGCGCAAACATCAAAACATTATGTTTGTGTATATGTATTTCTACATGTTTTATATTTTGGGGTTGAGACTACTATAGATATACAATTTTGTGTGTGTGTGTGTGTGTGTGTGTGTGTGTGTATGTGTGTATCCTAATCATCAAATCACAAGCATTTTCCCAGATCATAAAAAAACTGGTGAAGGCATTTTAAGGACAAGAGAGACCAGCGTAGAAACCAGTGCATATTTGTAGGCCAACAGAAGGTATGAGTGGACAGGAAAAGCTCAAAGGTACTAGAGGGTGACAGAGTTCAGCCAAAAGTCCAAGTGGGGGCAGCGTCCGAATGAAGGGTATAGGGGGCTGTTAGGGCTGTAGGTATCTTTGGCAGGCAGACAGGCTGACTCCTGCTTTTACTTTCACTTCCATACCAGTTCCAGTGACCCCTGGAGACCAGGCTACATTCTTCAAGTTTGATGGATTTTCTGGTTGGAGAAGCTTGAGAATTTTAATTGCTGCAAACAAACTGATTTAGTTGCTGAACCTGGGGCTGGGTTTGGCTTGGCTGAGTCTTCCATAAGGAACAAAGGGGAATGAGAGGTGTGCACGCCTGGTAGTGACTAGAAACCCAAGCCAGACAGACCCTGGACTGAGCAGATTCAGGATACATTCTGATACCTCTCCTGTTCTCCCCCAACCCTGACCCCTTACTAGCCTTCTCGCTGGCCCACTTTACTCCCAAAGCTGAGACCCTGCGCCAATATCCATCTCCGCCCTTTGCTGTGCTCATGACCCAGCATTTGATGAGTGTCATTCATTCATTCATTTAACAAACATTGAGCCTCTACAGTGTGCCAGATACCATGCCTTGCTGGTGTTAAAGGCATATCCTTGGCCTTGAGAAACTTCCATCTGCCCAGCATCCAGCTCAAAGGAGCCCAGAGACCACCTAAACTTTTGTCTGGATAATAGATCCCTCTGTGAACTGATGACAGCTTTGCACACCTCTGCAGAAAAATATACACATGCACAGTTGTATATTTGCATACACTTGAGGGGTGGCAGCAATCCCTTGAAGCCCATTGATGATTTAGGGATCTATGTACCCCAAGTTATAAACACTTGATTTCATTTAACCCTCTCATATTACAGATAAGGAAACTCAGGCCTACAGAGGGAAATGACTTGTCAAAGGTCATGCTGTGGGTGAGGGGCTGAGCTAGTCCTAGAAGCCAGGACCCCTGGCTCCCCAGACACTGTTCCACCAGGCCTCCCTGTGAGGGGCTGAGCTAGCCCTAGAAGCCGGGACCCCTGGCTCCCCAGATGCTGCTCCACTAGGCCTCCCTGCACCCTTGTCATCTGGGAAAACCTGGCGAGGGAGCTTGTGTGCCTGGGGCCAGTTTCCTTTTCAGCTGCCAAACCTAGGGCTGCCAAGCCTAGTCCCTTCTCTACCACCCCCTGGCTTCTCTGGGACAGGGGCCAGTGGTCAGGAGCTTTCTGGACACTTGCTCTCACTCTGACCATCCCAACCCGTTCCCCTAAGACATCAAGGGAAATGTTCTAGAGGAAATAGGATGTGTTTTCCTGCAAAATCATTTGTCTCACAAGATGATTTGCATACTGGTGGGGACACAAATGTCATTCCTGCCCATTTCCTCCCTAGAGAAAAGGGTTTCCATCACAGCTTTCTCCTCAAGAGAGAAGGCCGCTGTATGTGCCCGGTCCCAGCCCTGGGGATGCCTTCCTGACAGTGGGGAGGAGGGACGAGATGTTAGTTAGGGTCTCCCCAGAAGTGGTTGGTAAGGAAGCTCCTTTCTTGACCGCTCCCCACGTCTCAGGGTTTGGCTGGAAGCTCCCCAGCTCCAGCTCTGACAACCTGCTCCTGCAAACCAGGGCTCTAGGTAAACCTTGCTCGTAGACATCCTTGGGGTTAAATTACAGAAGATTCAGCTGCTAGAAGAAAGAGTTGAGGTGATGGTAGAGGACAACAAACACTTAGTGCTTACTGTGTGCCAGACATTGCTGTAAGCATGTTATATGCACTGTAAATTAATTTAATCTTTACAGCAACCCAGAGAGATTGGTTCTATTATTTTTCCCATCGTTTGCAGGCGGAATCAAGGTTCAGAGAGGTTAAGTAACTTGCCCAAGGTCACACAGCTGGTAGTTGCACAGACAAGGGTTTGAACTCAGCCGATCTAGCTCCAACGTCTGGGAATCTAAATACTGTGTTATGAGAGGAAGCACTGGAAGGTTGGCGATCTGTTCTAACCCTTGAAGACTGCGCAGTACTCAGAAACATTGGCATGCCATTGAAGGCCCCTTAGGATCTGGTCCCAGCCATGCTGCTATTCCATCCTGCCTCCTGCTATGATCCAGTTCCTGAAACAGGCCATAAACATGCCCCAGCTGGTCTGCACAGCGTTTCCTCTGCCCAAGTAGGACTTCCCCATTTCTCTGTCTGAAATGTCTCTTTACCCACTGAGAACCTCTGAAAAGCCATTTCAACATCTCAAGCTGAACTGAGCAAACCCTTCTTTTCATCAAAGTACGTTCTATCAAATTGTCCCCTGTAATTATTGGCTAATAAGTCTCTCCTACTTCTAGATTTCACTCGCTCCCAAGAGCTAGGTGACTGTCCTATTCGTGTCAGAACCCTTAGCACTAAGTTGAGCACCTGGCATGTGGTAAATAGTAAATGTCTGTCATGTACAGTGCACAAAGCAAGTTATAAAATAATATGTACAATATGCTAAACATTGTATTACATATACTGTAAATATATCACAGCCCAGAAGGGTACATGCCAAAGTGTTAACAGCAATTTTCACAGAATTTGGGGGCATAGTGATTTTTATTTCCTTGTTTGTATATCTGCATTTTCCAAAATTTCCATAATGAACATGTATTACTTTTGTAGGGCCAGGCGCAGTGGCTTATGCCTATAATCCCAGCACTTTGGGAAGCCAAGGTAGGCAGATCACAAGGTCAGGAGATCAAGACCATCCTGGTCAACCTGGTGAAACCTCATCTCTACTAAAAATGTAAAAATTAGCTGGGTGTGGTGGTGTGTGCCTGTAGTCTCAGCTACTCGGGAGGCTGAGGCAGGAGAATCACTTGAACCCGGGAGGCGGTTGCAGTGAGCTGAGATCACGCCATTGCACTCCAGCCTGGTGACAGAGCGAGACTCTGTCTCAAAAAAAATAAATAAATAAAAAAGTATTACTTTTGTAATAACAAAAGGAAATGACAAATTATTTTAAAATTGTTTGTGTTTGTGTGTGTGTGTATTTTTAAACAGGGTCTCACTGTGTCACCCAGACTGGAGTGCAGTCATATGATCACAGCTCACTCACTGTAACCTCAAACCCCTGGGTTCAAGAGATCCTCCTATGTAGCTGAGGCTAAAGGCACACGCCACCATGCCTGGATAATTTTTCAATTTTTTTGTAGAGATGGGGGGGGTCTCACTTTGTTGCCCAGGCCAGTCTTGAACTCCTGGCCTCCAGTGATCCTCCTGTTTCAGTCTCTCAAAGCACTCAAAGCAGTGGGCATGAGCCACTGCTCCCAGCCTTAAAATTGTTTCAAATGAACAATAATAGCTAACATTTATTAAGCACTTACCACATGAGAAAAGTTAACAGCTTCATGTATACTATCTCTAATCCTTTGTAAGCTCTCTGTCGTAGGTACTATTGGTGTCATTACCATTTTACAGACAAGGAAACTGAGACCCAGGGCAGTCAGGTAACTAACTCAAGGTAATGCAATTGAGAAAACAATGGAGTTGAGCTTGGAGTCCAGATTGTCATGCTCCTGAACCTGTACTGCAACCTTTCCATGACCAGCCTGTAGATGGAAGGTGGGTAGATAGGTAAATTTCTCTGTTTTTAAAAAATCAACTTTTAGGCCAGGCGCAGAGGCTTACACCTGTAATCCCAGCACTTCGGGAGGCCGAGGTGGGTGGATCACCCGAGGTCAGGAGTTCAAGACCAGCCTGGCCAACATGGTGAAACCCCGTCTCTACTAAAAATACAAAAATTAGCTGGGCATGGTGGCAGACGCCTGTAATCCCAGCTACCCGGGAGTCTGAGGCAGGAGAATCGCTTGAACCTGGAAGGCAGAGGTTGCTGTGAGCCGAGATCGTGCCATTGCACTCCAGCCTGGGGGACAAGAGTGAGACTTAGTCTCAAAAAAAAAAAAAAAAAAAAAAAAAGGTAGCCGGGCATCCTGGTGCATGCCTGTAATCCCAGATATTCAGGAGGCTAAGGCAGGAGAATCACTTGAACCAGGGAGCGGGAGGTGGCAGTGAGCTGAGATCTTGCCACTGTACTCCAGCCTGGGCAATGGAGTGAGATTCCATCTCAAAATAATAATAATAATAATAAAATAATAAACTTTTAAAACTTTGAAGTAATTTCAATCTCAGTGTATTAGTCCATTCTCATGCTTCTAATGAAGACATACCTGAGAGCAGGAAATTTATAAAGGAAAGAGGTTTAATTGACTCACAGTTCAGCATGGCTGGGGAGGCCTCAGGAAACTTATAATCATGGCGGAAGGGGAAGCAAACACGTCCTTCTTCACATGGCGGCAGCGAGAGAAGTGCCAACCAAAAGGGGGAAAAGCCCCTTATAAAACCATCAGATCTCGTGAGAACTCACTCACTACCATGAGAACAGCATGAGGGTAACCGCCCCCATGATTAAATTGCCTCCCACGGGGTCTCTCCCATGATATGTGGGGATTATGGGAACTACAATTCAAGATGAGATTTGGGTGGGGACAAACCATATCACTCAGGACAGATACAAGAATACTACAATTAATTTCTGAATATCCTTCCCCCAGTTTCAATAGTCATTAACATTTTGCCACATTTGCTTTATCAACCACTTTCTTTTTTTTGTCTGTCTACATAAATACATATTATTATAACAGCTTCGTTGAGATACAAGTCATATACCATATATGCAACCATTACCACACAGCCAATTTTAGAATATTTTCATCACCTAAAAAAGAAACTCTGGGCCAGGCGTGGTGGTGGCTTATACCTGTAATCATCCCAGCACTTTGGGAGGTCAAGGTGGGGGGAATTCTTTGAGCCCAGGAGTTCGAGACCAGCCTAGGCAACAAGGCAAGACCCTATCTTTATAAAAAATAAATTAGCCAGGTGTGGTAGCATGTGCCTTTGGTCCCATCTCCTGGGGAGGCTGAGACAGGAGGATCCCAGGAGGTTGAGGCTGCAGTGAGCTATGATTGCACCACCGCATTCCAGCCTGACAGAGTGAGACCCTATCCCAAAAACAGAAAAACAAATCAAAAAACAAAACCCTGTACCTGTTTTAGCTATCACCTCCCTAAACCCAATTCACCTCAGCCCTAAGCAACCACTAACCTACTCTCCATCTTTATAGAGACTATAATATGTAGTCTCTATACAGGCAGAATAGACTACAATGTCTATTCTGGACATTGTATATAAACAGAGTCATATAATCTGTAGTCTTTAGTGACTCACTTTTTTCACTTAGCATCATGTTTTCAAGATTCGTCCACTGTAGCACGTATCAGCCCTTCATTCGTTTTTATGGCTTTATTACAGTCCAATATAGGGAAGTATCACATTGTGGCTATCCATTCATCACTTGATGGACATTGGGTTGTTTCTGTATTTTGCCTATTATGAATAATGCTGCTATGAACATTCCCGTACAAGTTTTTGTGTGGACATATGTTTCATTTCTCTGGGACATATACCTAGGAGTGGAATTTCTGGGCCATACAATAACCATATGCTTAATTGTTTGGGAATAATAATGTACTTATATTTTATTTCTGAACCATTTTGAGGTGAAGTTGCAGACATGTCCCTTTATCCCTAAATACCTCAGAGAAGCCAAACCAAGGACATTCTTTTTCATAACCACGTTTCAGTGATCCAATTCAGGAAATTTAACATTGATACAATATTACTGTTATATAATCCACATGCAAATTTTACCAATTATGTCCTTAACAGCAGTTTTCCCCCCACCAAGATACAAGCTGGGATCACGCACTGCATCTAGTTGTTCTGTCTCTTTCCTTTGCTTCCGTCTGGTGCAGTTCCTCAGCCCTTCATCTTTCTGTAGTTTTGTGAAATGTCCCTCAGTTTAGGTTTATCTGATGTTTGGATGGATGAGTTTCAAGGCTTGTCCATGTGGTGGGCACTGAGGCCCAGGCAGAGGAGGAGACTTGGCTCGGCAGGAGCCCTGACCCCTTCCAACCCCACCGCGATTGCACCGCGCTCTGCAGCGAAGGTGCGGGCCGCAGACCCGGACCCAGGGCGGGGCCCGGCCGTTGAAAGTGCCCCACCCGGACACCTGGAGGGTTTACTGGGAAGTGCCAAGAGAAAGAAAGGGGTTGTGCGGGGGCTTCGTCCACACCCTTTCCCAGGAACAGCTCAGGGGCGTGGAGGGCGCTGGAGTGTGTCCCCAGGCCGGGCCGTGGGCAGGCACTTCCCATCGCGGCACCGAGGGCTCCCGGACCTCGCCGACCCGAGCCGCCCGGGAAAGGCTGCAGCGCGCGTCGCCGGGATATCCGGGAAGGGCGGGCGCGGGGGAGACCAGCAGGCCGGTGCTGGGAAGGCGCTGCCCCTTCTGGGAAGGGCCTTGATGCAAGGGCCCACCCCCGTGCCCGCGCCCTGCACCCCCGCTTCCGGCAGCCCCGGCGGGGCTCTCGGGAAGGCGCGGAGAGGGGGTGGCTGATTCTAATCCAAGGCCCAAGATGGAGATTGGGTGCTGGGAGGCAGCCGGCTTCACTGGGCCCTGGCCCTGAGCCGGTTTGCTGGGCTGTGACTCCCAAAGGCTCCACCAATTTTTGCAGGAGGACTTTTCTGGGTGCTCCCTCAACATTATTGAGAAGAGCCCCAGAGAATCTCCCATCCTACCGCACAGCTGCCAAATTCCACCTGAGGCATCGGTGGTTGGGCTGTTCGTTGTTCGTTCATTCATTCATTTTGTGGCTGCAGGTATCTGCCTGCTCCTCACCTTTCCCCATCCCTGTCGGGGAAGAGGCTCGGTAGGGCTTCCAGGTAACAGTCCTGTACCTACCCCGCTTCTGCTGAGAACACCTATCCTCATAATGCCAGCCGACCTGCTCTCCCTCAGCCCGAGGGCCTTGAATTCTGGCCACTCCAGGGCTGAGCTGGCCTCTGCCCACTTTACAATGAGGGTGAGAGACACCAGAGGGAAAGGCAAGGCCTTAGGGAGCTAGCCAGGAAGAGGTAGAATGGGGAGAGGAGGAAGGGACCAGGCAGGGGCCAGGCCAAGAGCGTTGCAGGAACGTCGTAGTCATCCGAGCCTGCACCCTGACAATCTGCAGACATGCTTTGTTCTGTCCTCACAGGCTTTTGAAAATTGGAAAAGTTCACATAAAAATCCAGATATCTGATTTTTCTTGACAAATAAAAAGATCTGCCAACACCGAGCTTGCATTCCTGTGGCAGCCAGGGCTGAATCAGGAGCCTTCCCTGGAGCTGGCAGTGGCCACACCCACCCCTTCTTATTGTTTAAACTTTCTACACTAGCTCCATTACTTGCCTCTTCCCCAAGGGCACGTGTGAGCTCACTCAATCCTCACCACACCCTGTGAGGCGGGAGCTGATTCCATTTTGTACAGGAAGAAAGCAAGGTGAGAGGTCAGCCGCCCAAGGTCATAGCCAGGGAGAGGTAGGGCTGGGATTCTCCCCCAGATTATCTGCTCCCTGGTTGATGCTCTCTTCACTCTCCTGTGCTGTTTCCTTGTAGGAGATGTGGTGTCTTCAGCAGCAGCTGGGTGGACGGCAGATGTAGACAGCAAATGGAAAGCCATTGGCCATGGTAGTCTGGGGCCTTCTAGGCCACCACAGAGTGCTGAGCTGGGCTACACAGCTCTTGGCTGGGGCTCTGGAGTGGCGCCACCGAAGTGAGGAGCAGGGTGGGTTGGTCATGGTCCCACAGTAAACTCAGGCAGGCGAAAGGACATGGGCACCTCTGTGTGGGGGTGTTGGCCTCTAGTCAATTAGGGGGTGCTCTTTCTTCTTTGCTTCTCTCTCTTTGCTGGAAGTGGGCTCCCTCTGCCAGTGTTTTGCTCCATGTGGCTTTCTTGCCCCACATGGGGGCAATTGATGGAGACTAGCACCAAGACTTTCTTAGTGCATAAATCACAGTACATTACAGTCAGCCTTCCTTGAGCAAAGCTCTTTCTGCTCGGTTGTGCCTTCTCCCCCGGAAAGGTTTGCTAACTCTTTTCCTGATCAGGCTTGTCCAAGATTTCTAGCAATTTCTAGAAATGAAAATCAAAGGGCAGTACCTTACGGTCACAGGGGGTTGGAGGAAGGAGGAAGCTAAGGTAACTGCCTTCTAAGAATAGTTCAGCTGTATATGGTACTCTACAGTTTATAAAACTCTTTCACACTCTTGTGTATTCCTTTGGTTCATACAACTTTAGAGCTGTACAGAGGAGCAATTTGCAAACTTACCTTGAGCAAATTCCCTTCGTCTTTTTCTGTTTTGATTTCCTCATTGATGAAAAAACAAGGTAATACTCTCTTTTTAAGGTATTTTCAGGCAAAGCTACTCTGCTTTCTAACTCCTGGGAGTGCTATTCACATTGAATGCCACGTGATGGGTCCTCTTGGGATTGTGCAATGTGCAGAACTCCTCACATACATGTTGTGAGGATGAAATGACATCATTTATGTACAGCACAAGGCCTGGGAGATAGTAGGTGATTAATAAATGCTTATCAAGTGAGTGAACTATTCACTTAGTCATGATGAATTCTGAAGGAAGCTTGTAGGAAGAAGGAAGTTGTACCGGCCCCCTGTGGCTGGTGTTGCGTTTCCTGCCTATTTTTTTGTATCTCTTGCCAAGTTGCCCTTTGTCCTAGGCCTCTGGGCTCCCAGCCGGCTGGAGGCACAGAGTTATCTGTGGGGCCTGGAGTACTGGGCCTGGGCTGTGTAATGACCAGCCTTCCGCTTGCTTCAAGTTTCCGCTGGGGGGCTGGAAGCCACAGCATCCAGATGGCTAATTGCTTTGTGCCTGTTTCTGCAAATCACAGTGATTCACTGTCCCTGCTGAAAACACGCTCTCTTTTCAAAGATTTAATGGTTTCCAAAATTAATTTAGCCTCATCTGTTATCCCCCTGCCCTTCTGCACTGTCCTTTCTCTCCCCAGCACCCTCTTTTTTTTTTCCCTCCCTGCTCCCTATCCCATGATGGAGCATTCTGCACCAAAAGCCAGCTTTCACTCTGCAGGGCAACATGGAGAGGAATGGAAAGCATAAACCCCTTAGCAGGGTCATCTGAACACAAGCGGAGTGTGGCGTATCAGGTGGAAGCCCAGGAGGGAGGAGCCAGTGGCACAGTTATCTCCCACCACCCCACATGCTCTGGCCGCCAGCTCTGGTCTGACCCACGCCTCGAATGAAGAACTCCAAGCAGCCCCCCATTCGTACTGTTTTCCTTAGCGAACTCCCAGGGATCACTTGCTTTTTATGTGTGAGGAACATGGTCAGTTTTATTTGCTTTTGACAGCTCATTACGGGTCCATGAGGTCAGAGTCCTGGCTGAAAGGGAGCCTATCTCCATCTGATACTCACTTGCTTCTTGACCATCTTTGGGCTTCTGTTCTTTCCCAGTAACATAAAGCTTGTAACATTCTGATCTCTAGCACCTATGCATTATTTAACTGACATTTATTGGGGCTCTCTCCATGCCAGGCATGTGGTAGGCCCTAGGGAGGCAGGAGTGAAAAACTGCTGCAATCCTGGCCTTTCAGGAACTCAGTCTAGAGGGAGAAAGAAAAGGCCCGAGGCCAGCAGGCCTCTCTCTGATCTGCTTCATCTATTTCAAGGCTGTGTTGTTAACTATATTGAATTATTATTGTATCTTCTTAATGAATTGTTGATTTTATCAGTATGGAATGCCCATCCCTCTTTGACCCTTGTAACTTTTTACCTCAAATTCTATTTTATTCTGCCCATCACTAGGGGACTAGTTGAATCAATTATGGTATATCCTCACAATAAAGTACTATGTAGTTGTGAAAAATAATGAGGGCCATCTTTAGGTGCTGTTATGGAGTGATTTCCAGGATATATTGTGAAGATGGAAAAGTAGGAAGGAGAAAATACGTATCGTTTGCTACAGTTTAAGAAAGAGAAGTATTCATCCGTGTGTGCGTATGTTTGCTTATATATTAAAATGCAGAAAAATATGGCTGGGTGCGGTGGCTCACTGCATCCGAGCACTTTGGGAGGCCAAAGCAGGCGGATCACGAGGTCAGGAGATTGAGACCGTCCTGGCTAATACAGTGAAACCCTGTCTCTACTAAAAATACAAAAAAAATTAGCCGGTTGTGGTGGTGAGCGCCTGTAGTCCCAGCTATTTGGAGACTGAGGCAGGAGAATGGCATGAACCCGGGAGGTGGAGCTTGCAGTGAGCCAAGATCGCGCCACTGCACTCCAGCTTGGGCAACAGAGTGAGACTCCGTCTCAAAAAATGAAAAAAGAAAAAAAAAAGGCAGAAAAATAAGTCATTCCATCAAAAGTAAATTAATAAAATGGGGTAGAAAGGGATAGATGTTTGTCAAAGGGTGCAAACTTTCAGTTTTAAGATGAAAAAGTTCTGGAGAGCTAATGTACAACATGGTGACTATAGTTAATATCATTGCATTATATATTTGAAATTTGCTAAGATAGTAGATCTTAAATGTTTTTGTCACACACACAAAAATGACAGTGATATGAGGTAATGTGTTAATTTGATTGTGGTAATCATTTCATAATGTATACATGTATCAGATCATCACATTGTATACCTTATATACATACAATTTTTATTTGTCAATTATATGTCAAATAAAGTCCTGTGAAACAGAAAAAGAAAAAATCCTCATAAAAATAAAATAAAGTAAAAATAAATAAAAATATTCCCTTTGGGAGAGGGAGAGACTGGGCAGACGGGTCAGGAATAGAAGCATGGCTTCTCTGAATAGACAACTTGCTAGATTTGATTTTGGAATGTAAATATTATACATAGTTATAAAACAAAATTAAAATGGAGAAAGCACTTCTTAAAACAAGACAAATGATAACAACTATGTATCAGTTTGGTGGCAAAGCTCACAGAATTATTTCAAGAGACTCTAAAATATAGCATTTAACAGTATGACTACTGAGAGATATACTCTATGTAGGCAACAATAGCAGAACACTCTGCGAAAATAAACTCCCTCTGGTAATCATATTGTTAGTAATATAATTGATACTATTATTCTGAAACTATTATACATTATACATAGGTAGGATGAAGCAAATAAGCAACTATGTTAACATTAGGATCCAAGATTTTCAGTATAATAGAACAGAAACACAAACATAAAAATGAAATATGTTAAACAAAAATTCTAAATTTGAATAGAAACAATTTTTTTTTTTTTTTTTGAGATAGAGTCTCACTCTGTCGCCCAGGCTGGAGTCCTGTGGCATGATCTTGGCTCACTGCAACCTCTGCCTCCTGGGTTCAAGCGATTCTCCTGCCTCAGCCTCCCGAGTAGCTGAGACTATAGGCTCCCACCACTACGCCCGGCTGATTTTTGTATTTTTAGTGGAGATGGGGTTTCACCATATTGGCCAGTTGGTCTCGAACTCCTGACCTAGTGATCCACCTGCCTCGGCCTCCCAAAGTGCTGGTATTACAGGTGTGAGCCACTGCTCCCAGCCTGAATAGGAACTATTGTTAAGTATGGACTTATGATTAATTTAAAATAATCTACTTCCTAGCAGAGTCAACTGAGAAGGCCTAGAAGCAATAATCAATCCAATAATAATGAGCACCTCTGGACCCCAGATTGTGATTTCTAACTACCATGTTCCATTAAAAGGACCAAGTCTCCTTGGGAAAAATTTTCCATGTGTGTCTTGTACATTATCCTAACCTGTGTGTTAGAGGATACAAATTTCTCAACTCAGATAGAAGGAAGTTGCCAGAGAGAGTCTTGTCAAAAGAAGAGCAACATTGACTTGAAGAGGCCAAAAATGGGATAATTAGGCATGAATAGAATAATAATTGATTGCAGCATTATTCACAGTAGCCAAGATATGCAGTGAATGCGAATGTCCATCTACCCCTCACTCCCTCCCTGCAGTCTCCCTCCCAAGAGATTATTACTTCAAATCTTCTAGCTGGTTTTTCCCCTGATAATTTATTTGTTGTTGTTGTTGTTTTTCTTTATTTTTTGAGACACGGTCTCGCTCTGTCGCCAGGGCTGGAGTGCAGTGGCATGATCTCGGCTCACTGCAGCATCCACCTTCCAGGCTCAACTCAAGCAGTCCTCTCACCTCAGCCTCTTCATTAGATGGGACTACAAGCACATGCCACCATTCCTGACTTTTTTTTTTGAGGGATAGGGTTTAGCTGTGTTGCCAAGGCTGGTCTCAAACTCCTGGGCTCAAGCAATCCACCCAACTGGGCCTCCTAAAGTGCTGGGATTACAAGCAAGAGCCACCATTCCCAACATCTCCTTATTTTTAAGTGATATGCTTATACTATTATTTCTTGATACTGTAGGGACACAGCTCTGCCATGGCACCTGGTGACCTTGCATATATCCAAATAGGACACCAAGGCAAAGGCTTGAACCACAATGAATACGAGTCTTGGCAGAATGCCTGCAGTCCTCTCAGAACACAAGACAGTACGGGAGACTTGTAAAGAGCTGCTAAGAAACCATTTTCCATCCACCTCTTAGCTCCCCTGGGAGGCTGTCATAAGACAGTTATTTATTGCCTTCTGGGTTCTGAGGAGGTATGTGGCTTTCTGCCTTGTCCCCTCCCCACTTTAGGTCATCTGTTCTTTTTCTTTCTTGGCTTTGAAAATTTTTAATTTATTCTTTTTCAAAACAATTTTTAATTGATGTGTAATAGATATACATAGTTTCGGGGTACATGTGATAATACACTCATAGTTTGTAAATATCAGATGAGTGTACTTGGAGCATCAGTCAGCTTACGTGTTTATCAGTTCTTCATTTTAGAAACATTTGAATTATTCTCTCCTGGCTATTTTGTTTATTTGTTTGTTTTTGAGACAGAGTCTCACTTTGTCTCCCAGGCTGGAGTGCAGCGGTGCAATCTCAGCTCACTGCAACCTCCACCTCCCGGGTCTGAGCAATTCTCGTGCCTCAGCTTGCTTAGTAGCTGGGACTACAGATGCATACGACCATGCTCAGCGAATTTTGTGGTTTATTTGTTTGTTTGTTTGTTTTTTTGAGACGGAGTCTTACTCTGTCGCCCAGGCTGGAGTGCAGTAGCGTGATCTCAGCTCACTGCAAGCTCTGCCTCCCGGGTTCATGCCATTCTCCTGCCTCAGCCTCCCGAGTAGCTGGGACTACAGGTGCCCGTCACTGTGCCCGGCTAATTTTTTTTGTATTTTTTAGTAGAGACGGGGTTTCACTATGTTAGCCAGGATGGTCTCGATCTCCTGACCTTGTGATCCACCTGCCTTGACCTCCCAAAGTGCTGGGATTACAGGCGTGAGCCACTGTGCCCGGTCATTGTTTGTGTTGTTTGGTAGAGATGGGGTTTCACCATGTTGACTAGTAGGCTGGTCTCGAACTCCTGACCTCAGGTGATCCACCCATCTCCCAAGTGCTGGGATGACAGGCGTGAGCCACTGCGCCTGGCCTCTCCTAGCTATTTTGAGGTGTGCAACAGATTATCATCAACTATAGTTACCCTTCTGATCTAACACTAGGTCTTATTTCTTCTACCAAACTGTGTACTTATGCCCGTTAATAGCTTCTCTTAATCCTCCCTCCCCGCCCCATTTATTTTTGATGTTCTCTAGTTTCACGATAATGTTTTTATATTTCCTCATTTCTGGAAAATTTTCAACCATGATCTCTTTGAGAAAATGACTTTTTGGGCCAGGGGCGGTGGCTCAAGCCTATAATCCCAGCACTTTGGGAGGCCAAGGCAGGTGAATCACCTGAGGTCAGGAGTTCAAGACCAGCCCGACCAATGTGGTGAAACCCCATCTCTACTAAAAATACAGAAATTAGCCAGGCATGGTGGCAAATGCCTGTAGTCCCAGCTACTCAGGAGGTTGAGGCAGGAGAATCACTTGAACCGGGAAGGCGTAGCTTACAGTGAGCCAAGGTGGTGCCACTGCCCTCCAGCCTGGGTGAGAGAGTAAGACCCTGTCTCAAAAAAAACAAACAAACAAACAAACAAAAAAAAACTGGGCGCGGTGACTCATGCCTGTAATGCCAGCACTTTGGGAGGCCGAGGTGGGTGGATCACGAGGTCAGGAGTTCAAGACCAGCCTGGCCAAGATGGTGAAACCCTGTATCTACTAAAAATAAAAAAAATTAGTCAGGTGTGGTGGCTGGCGCCTGTAATCCCAGCTACTCAGGAGGCTGAGGCAGGAGAATTGCTTGAACCCAGGAGGCGGAGGTTGCCATGAGCCGAAATCGCACCATTGCACTCCAGCCTGGGCGACGGAGTGAGATTCCATCTCAAAAAAAAGAAAAGAAAAGAAAAGAAAATGACTTTTTGGCTGGACGCGGTGGCTCATGCCTGCCCGAAGTGGGTGGATCATGAGGTCAAGAGATCGAGACCATCCTGGCCAACATGGTAAAACCCTGTCTCTACTAAAAATACAAAAATTAGCTGGGTGTGGTGGCGTGTGCCTGTAATCCCAGCTACTCGGGAGGCTGAGGCAGGAGAATCGCTTGAACCCAGGAGGTGGAGGTTGCAGTGAGTCGAGATCATGTCACTGCACTCCAGAGCAAGACTCTGTCTCAAAAAAAAAAAAAGACTTTTTGTCATCCAGTCCACTCTCTCCCAGAATTCTTATTATAGGAATCTTGACACATTTAAAAAATCTTGTCTCTTTTATCTTTCTGGCTATGATCTAGAAGACTTTCTC
This sequence comes from Papio anubis, assembly GCF_008728515.1. Lineage (NCBI taxonomy): Eukaryota > Metazoa > Chordata > Mammalia > Primates > Cercopithecidae > Papio > Papio anubis. Next base: position 27,423,243 of record NC_044989.1, read on the forward strand.
ACTTTGATTTTTCAGATCACTAAAGATAAAAGAAAAAAAGGAAAAAACCCAAAAAGAATACAATCACTAAAGCCCCCATACCTCAGAATAGAGCTGAAGAATATAACTACTTAGCCGCAGTCTAAGATTGATTCCTCAGCAATAGGTATCCAACAACTCACATTTTGGTCATTGGCCCCTTTTGTGTCATCCTTTTTGATGTGTGAGAAAAGGATCACAGGGGGCTAGCACTTTTGGCTTCTTTTTATTTTTTCTGTCTCTATATAAATAATAAACTATCTAAATCCAAAGTGGTTCATTGTATCTTTGTTGATTGAATCAGTCAGGTCTTGGCCTTGCCTTGTCTTGTAGGCACAAGCTTGACAGACATGATCTATTGATTTCTTGTATGATAATTAAGGTTTTAGTTTTCTTACATTTTCCCTCCCTCATATAAATGTAGTATGATTTTTAAAAAATTAAGTCAGTAGTCAATGTTTATATTATTATGGCTCTACTGAACATGGTATTGCATAATGACATTCCCTCCAGCTTTGTGTTTTTCCTGCAGTTAAGAGTTGCCATAGTTTTTCTTTGGCTTAGTTTTAAAAAATACCTATTGCTAATATTTTCCAAATGTTCTATGTATATCTGTTAAACATCTAGCAATGCTTTTTTTCCGAATGTCCAAGTGTATGAAATAATTGGTCACTATCCCTTCCTCTACTGCCAGAGATCTCCCTTCTTTGCCCTGTCATCTTGCTACAATTTGGACGTATTACGCTTTACACCTGGGGCTCAGGTGTCATCTTAGGACTTCTTATCATCAGTCTTCTCCTTTGCATTGCTTCTCTGTTTTCCGAATCCCTTTGTTCCTTGTTCTTGGCTTCGTCTTTCATTTCACTGAATCATATCCTTCACTATCTTCCTAAGAAAAGGTGTGTAGGAGGTAAAAATTTTGAGTTCTTACATATCTGGAAATGTCTTTATTCCACAGTTATCCTTTATTTGGCTAAGTATAGAATGCCAGGATAAAAATAATTTTCACTCAGAACTTTGGGTGCCCAACACTACTCTCCTCCTGCACTGCTGTTGTACTCCTTCATACGTGACATGATTTTCTTGCTAGAGGTTATTAGCTTATTCCCATTTTCCTGGAATTCTGAAATTTAAAATTATTGCCTTGGAATTTTCCCCCATTCTAATGGACACATTTAGTGGACACTTTCAATTTGGAGATTTATGTCCTTCACTTCTGGGAAAATTATCTATCTATCTATCTATCTATCTATCTATCTATCTATCTATCAATCATCTATCCATCTATCTATCAATCAATCATCTATTCATTCTATCCTTTGTTTTCTCTGTTTCAAAGCTGAATAAAACTTTTGAAACTTTTTGAATATTCTTTTAACACTGTTTTCTTCTCCTAGCTTTCATTTGTTTTATTCTACTTTCTGGGAGGTTTCTTCAACTTTATTTTCCTACTCTTTTAACCACTTTTTTTTCCTTCTTTTAGAGACAGAGTCTCACTCTGTCACCTAGGGTGGAGTGCAGTGGCATGCTCATAGCTCACTGTAGCCTCAAACTCCTGGGCTGAAGTGATCCTCCTGCCTTAGCCTGCCAAAGTGCTGGGATTACAGGTATGAGCCACTGCACCCAGCAGTGACCACATTTTTAATTTGTAAGAGCTCTTTATCATCCTCTGATTATTTCTACTTCACATCATCCTGCCCTTTTTCATGGATATGTATCTTCTTTTAAATCTCTGCGACTATCAGTTAAAAATACACATAAATTTTTTTTTAAGTTTCTTTTTACATCACCTCTATTTCCTTTGAGTTCTTTTTTTTTCCGTTTGTTTGTTTTGGTCTCTCTCTTTCATGTGGGATACTTTTTGCAAATTTCTGGTGATCCTGGGCTATCCAGTCATATGTAATAGTGAAGCATCTCAACAATTGGCAACTCTGTTTTATGGGCAAATATTTGACTGGCAGGTCTCAATCTCAGACTATTTCATTGGGAGACCATAAAAGTATATCCTTAAGGTCAGCGAAGGGTAGGTGTGAGATGTTTGGGTGGGGGAGCATTTTGACAGCATGGATCCTCCTTTGGCATGTTTAATTGTGATGTTTGACAGACATCCTTGTAGTCAAAGCCGACACTTTTAAAATAAATTATCCCCCAATGATGACTTGGGCCCTGTCACTCAATGGGAGATTCAGCAGAGCCTGTAGGATCTCATTTGTAATTGACATTCTCTATTGTAAATTCTTTCCTATTTATTTTTAAATTTTATTTGTGTTTCACTGGAAAAGAAAGATGATGCTCAGTTTCAAACTTAACAGTACACAAGTTGCTTTGTTACAATAAAACCCAATGTGTACACATATACATAAAGTCAATCTTAAGGGGACTTTTCTCTGGGGCTAACAATTTTTTTCCAGTGAAGAATCCTCCAGTCTTCTAGCCAGGGAACATATACCCGATAGTCCTTTTCTGGGAATGGGGTAAGGGAAGGAGCCTGGCATTGGGGTCCACTATTAACATGTAGACTTAAACATAATCCTCCGGTCTCAGCCAGACACCTGCTGTACTGTTGCTGGGATCCCCAAACTTGGGGGTGCTGTGGTTCTATTTCTCTAGAGAAAAAACCCTGCAATCAAGTGCAGGGATGTAGTTGCCTGACTATTTGGGATTGGAAGGGGATCTGGAGTTGTAATTTCTTCATATAAGTCTTTCAACTGCTTCCCTAGGGTTTAGCCTATGCTTCAAACTCACTTCCTGCAGAACCTGCTGCCTCCAAGTTCCCAGCTCTCAGGGCTCTCTGGGAGCATCTGCTCAGTCCTCATCATCAGTGCCATCCTCGGGCCCTTTCAAGTCAGTTACCCCATGGCAGCCACTTTTTATCATCTCCAAATTTGCTAAGTTCTTCTGTCCACTGAGGTCCTCACTCCCATTCTCAGAATTCTCACGGGTTTATGCTTTAAAAACTTTTGTGGGTCTTTGGAGAAAAAGGAGATTAAGATGTATAGTCAATTTGTTATCTCCAGTATCTCTGACATCACGTGTTGTGAGCCACCCACTTTTAAAACAGAATTTATTTTTTAATTTACATTTTTATTTTTAAATTGACAAATAATCATATATACTTAAGGGGTACAATGTGATTTATATATATAGTTTATACATATGTTTATATATATGTGTGTGTGTATATATATATCACATTGTACCCCTCAAGTACAATGTGTGTGTGCATGTGTGTGTGTATATATATAGTACAATACATGTATATACAAGTACTGTACACATACCCACACGTTGTGGAATGATTATATCAAGCTGATTAACACATTCATCACCTCACAAACTTATTTTTTGTAGTGAGGACATTTACAATCAATTCTTTTAGCGATTCAAAATGTACACTACATGATTATTAACTATGGTCATCATGCTATTGAACAGACCTGGAAAACTTTTTCTCCTGTCTAACTTAAACTTCGTACCCTTTGTTTCTCCTTCTTCCTTGCCTTCCCAGCCTCTAGTAACCACCATTCTACTCTCTAAAGTAGGAATTTATTTTAAATGTTCCCTAAACATGTAATTCAAGCATCCAAGATTTCATAAAAATCTTTATGTCACCCTCTCCTTACAAGTCTTGATCTATTCCCGGCCTTCACTTTGCCAAACTAAAACCTCAGTTCTCATGTTGATGTCCTGGCCAGGCTCCGGGTTCTCTGGTTCTTTTTCTCTGGCCTCCCTTCAGTTGTCCTTCTGGAGGTCCTCTGACAAGAGATGCAGGCATCCCAGGTATTCCCTGGGTGACGGAATCCTCTTCTACAAATATCTCTGCCCTAAGTGGTTGCCTAGGCAGGGTAAAAGACAGGGCTTGCCTTTGGTGGGAGAGTGTGTTCTCCACATTCTTCTTCACTGTGGACAAAGTTCTCAGAAGTCACTTTGGCTTCAAGGAAGTATCCCTTAAATGGTGTGTTCTCACATCACCACGCACCACATTGCCCAAGGGAACACTGCTATAATTAGCACGTGGGCTCCTCACCAGTCCATCACATTCTAGTAAACCCAGATGTAAGGGAGACTTGGTGGAAAAGAGGAGAAAGCCAAAAAAAAAAAAAAAACAGACAAAACAAGAAGGACGATGGGGAAAGGATGGCGATAATATTCATAATAAGGTTTGTAATTAATTATTATAATAATTACTTGCATTTGTCAAGAATTTCCACATGCATGGTTTCATTCACTATGTGTAACAACACAAAAAAGTACACACTTAGTCCCTATAAACTACGTTATGGGTTCAATCTATGGGTTCAGTTCTAGAACTTAATTATAATGATCATCTATGACTTTCTTTCGGAGAAATTTGCTCCAAGTTTCAAACAATGATTTATAAATGGAAACATACACCGTGTAGAAGTTCAGGGCTGCCTGAGTAGACGAAGGCACAGCTTGATTTCTCTGAAAAGGGAGGACTCATTCCACAGGGGTTGATGGTGAGTCTCCTCTGAGCCAGCTGTGGTGCTGAGTGCCGAGGTGAAGGTAAAGATGAGTAGTGCAGGGATACTCCTGCCCACAACGAGTGGGTCTAAGAAGAGAGTACCCGATTCTGCCGAGGGATTGCAAAGGAAAGATTCAGTGAGGGATTGCAAAGGAAGGATTCAGTGAGGGATCGCAAAGGAAGGGTTCAGTGAGGGATCGCAAAGGAAAGATTCAGTGAGGGATGGCAAAGGAAGGGTTCAGTGAGGGATTGCAAAGGAACGGTTCATAGACCAGAACTTTGACGTGGGATCTGTCCAGCAGAAAAGGTAGCGTAGGGCATTTTTGCAGAGAATGTGATGAACAAACACATGAAGGCACGGTTAATAGTTTAATATGGACAAACCAAGGGTGGCATCCCTGTAGCAGACATGGGAATTGTTACCACCCAACAAAGAATCCTCCTTTTTTGAGTATTAATTCACTGATTTTCCTCAGGGGAGCTATTTCTCCACACCCAACTTTCAGTCCATGTGATTGGATGGGACTGGGTATATCACTCAGGCCTGACAATTCATCAGAGAGATTCACTCAGAAATTGGCATGTGACCCATTCTGGGCCAATGTGAGTGGGTCCTGAGATTTTTGCTAGAACTCTTAGAAAAGAAGCGTGTTCTTTCTCCGTCAGGATTGTAGAATAAGTGTAGGTGGATGTTCAGTATATTAGATTATTTGTATGTTTGCCTGTTTGTTTATATGCATTAAGATCAGAAAGAAGTATCTTAAAATATTGACATCAATGAATTTTTGGTGGTGGGATAATGATGACATCTATGGTTTTTGCACATTTACATATTATTTATATTTTCTACAAATTTATTATATTTATATTAAAATAGATTTTTTTCTTTCTTTTATTTTTCTGAGACAGACTCTCATTCTGTCGTCCAGGCTGGAGTACAGTGGTGCAATCTCAGCTCACTGCAGCCTCTGCCTCCCAGGTTCAAGCGATTCTCATGCCTCCTCCTCCAGAGTAGCTGGGATTACAGGTGTGCACCTCCACACTTGGCTAATTTTTTTTGTATTTTTAATAGAGATGGGGTTTTGTCATGTTGGCCAGGCTGGTCTCTAACTCCTCGCCTCAAGTGATTTGCCCACCTCAGCCTCCCAAAGTGCTGAAATGATAGGCATGAGCCACCGCGCCCTGCCAGAATATTTTTTTTTTTTTTGAGACAGAGTCTCACTCTGTCACCCAGGCTGGAGTGAAGTGGTGCGATCTCAGCTCACTGCAGCCCTACCTCCTGGGTTCAAGTGAGTCTCTTGCCTCAGCCTCCCAAGTAGTGGGGATTACAGGCGGGTGCCACCATGCCTGGCTAAATTTTGCATTTTTAGTAGAGACAGGGTTTCACCACATTAGCTAGGCTGGTCTCGAACTTCTGGCCTCAAGTGATCCACCCACCTCGGCCTCCCAGAGTGCTGGGATTACAGGAGTGAGCCATTGCGCCAAGCCAAAATGGATTTTGATGTTAAAAATTATTATTTTAAAAATATTTTAGGCTGGGCGCTGTGGCTCATGCCTGTAATCCCAGCACTCTGGGAGGCCGAGGTGGGTGGATCACCTGAGGTCAGGAATTCAAGACCAGCCTGACCAACGTAGTGAAACCCCATCTCTACTAAAAATACAAAATTAGCCAGGCATGGTGGTGCATGCCTGTAATCCCAGCTACTTGGGAGGCCGAGGAGGGTGGATCACTTGAACCCTGGGGGTGGAGGTTGCAGTGAACGAAGGTGGCACCATTACACTCCAACCTGGGCAAAAAGAGCAAAACTCAGTCTCGAAAAAAAATTTTTTAAATAATACATTATATAATAATATAAATATGTACCATAATATATGTTTATGTTAATATATTATTATATAAATAATAGATTCATGTAATTTTTACATTAATATAATGGGCTTTAAGCCCCAGATGCCCAATTATTCCTTCCCTTGGTTCCAGTTTTAAACCCAACTCCTTAATCCGGTTTCCTATAACAACTTTTTCAAAAGAAAGCATTTTACCTTTTCAAAGTCAGGTATTTAGCAAAAAGAAACATTTCAAAGTAAAACATTTAGGAGCTAAGAGGTTACACTGGCGCCCCATTAGACCTCAGGCCTCCTCACAGCACAGAGGGTGGAAAGATGGGTGGGGCTCTGTTCTCAGGAGGGGCTCTGACTCCAGGCCAGCTGTGGCAGGGGAACCAGGGGTGGCCGTGCCTGTTTGACCTGACTTTGTAGTCCTTTTAGGAAGAGCTCAGTGGGTTGTTGAACTGGCATGGATGCCCTTGGTAGCTCTGCCAGAGACAGGAATAGGACACAATCCCCACCCAGCCTCCTGTCACCTGCCTTCACAATCAGTCCCTTAAGTCACCAAATGGGAAAAGCACAGCTCAGCCCTGCGTGGATTTCCTCTCCCCTTGTTTGCAAGGACTCTTGAGAATTCATACATATCCTGGGTGTCCTCCCTGCCAGTCACCAGCTCAGTCCTGCTGGTGCCCACTGCAGAAACAGAGCCCTCTCTCTCTTTTTTTTTTTTTTTTTGAGATGAAGTCTTACTCTGTTACCCAGGCTGGAGTGCAGTGGAGCCATTCTCAGCTCACTGCCACCTCTTGCTCCTGGGTTAAAGCGATTCTTCTGCCTCAGTCTCCCAAGTAGCTAAGATTACAAGCTCCTGCCACCACACCCAGCTAATTTTTTGTATTTTTAGTACAGAGAGAGTTTCACCATATTGGCCAGGCTGGTCTTGAACTCCTGACCTCAAGCGATCGGCCCGCCTCGGCCTCCCAAAGTGTTGGGATTACAGGTGTGAGCCACCATGCCCAGCCCAGGCCCCTCTCTTAAATTCCCCAAGGACAGCTTTAACAAAACTCCCCATAACTCCTGCAGAGATGCCATTCTTTCTCAAAGAAAGCCACCTTTTACAGTGATTAAGAGGAGCCTGTGGCCTCACATTGTCCTGCATTGCACTGTCTCCTTTCCAGAAAAGGTTCACGTTTTATCCTTGCATAACCCAAAGACCTATTAAAATCTTTTCCTAAAAACAAAAGGGATTATTCCCACAAGAGCAAGTTGCTTCCACCTCCACCGGAGACAAAGAAATTGGAATCAAAACCCCAAGCCCATGTAGCTCAGAATAGCAGTTTGCTCTTTTTTTCTTGCCATTGCTTTTTTCAAAAATAGCGGAGGCCATTTTTTGCACACCACATTCTATGCCTGTTTGGAAACCAAAGGCTGTCTGAAAGAGGGTCAGGGACTGGGCTGGGAAAGGAAGGCTGCAGGAGAGACTCAGGAAGAGGGAGTGAGGTCAATGAACACAGCAACCGCCAGTTTTTCCAAGACTGAGACCTTTTATCTTGGAGTCAGATGTGGGGAGAGGGGGCCAGGCGTCAGCTAGCTGTGGGATCACGGGCAAGTCTTGGAGGTGCCTCTTCCAGCTTCAAATCTCTATGTACTTTGGAGAGGCAGGGGGTTTGCTCCCCAGGTGCAGGCTTCCACCTGTCTCTTCCTGGATTGCATCAGAGCTGCTCAGGACTCATTTCCCCACCCCCACAGGCGCCTACAGCTCTCTCCCCCTCCCATAACTTATTAGCTACAGATAACATCCCTTTGTTCTCCCAGTGACTCCACACCCACAGAAGGAGAGGGGGATGAAGAAACCTGCCAGGAGGGTGCTTCCCGCCAGTATCTGATGAAGGTAAGAGGTAAGAGGTTGCCCGTTTACTGCTTGTGCCTTCCAGGGAAGCTTCTTCCCCAGCGCCACTACCCGTTTTGGGAGGCGTTTCCGGGCTAGGCTTCCTGGCAGGGGAGGCTGTCAGGCATTGGGGCCACTAAGGGTATGTGGTGAAGCCCTTGGCTTGGAAATCTTCGCCTTTGGGGACTCATTAAGAATTCTTTCCAAGGAATCCTCGTCGGGTGTCTTCCAATGGTTTCCCCACCAGATCACAATCAGGCCCAAACTTCTTAGCCTTTTTTGCTAATCCTCTTCCCAGACCCACTGAGCTCCAGTTACGTAGAACCATGTGCGATTTCCTTGAACATGTTATGCATTTTCATGCTTTTGTGACTACTTTGCATATGCTGTTTCCTTTGCCTGGAGTGCCCCCTACCACTTCTCTTCTTAAAGAACTCCTATTCATCCTTCAAGACCCTACTCAAAAGTCAGGTTCTTTTTCAAAGCCTTGCTTGACTTCCCAGACAGGGTTGGATGCTCTGTGCTCTAGGCACAGGGTTCCTTCCCCGGCTCATTTTGGATTAGGGTAATTATTACAATTTGCATGTTTATCTTCCTTCTAGTAGTTCCTCCAGGGCAGGGACTGTCATTCACCTTTGCAAATGTGGTATACAGCACAGTGCCAGGCCCTGGTAATTCCTCAGCCAATATTTGTGGCAGGATAAACACAATTTCTTCTGGATTTGTTGTATTTTTGAGTAGCATTAAGAAAATGCTTTTGTCACTGTGGACATTCCCTAGCCTCCAGTGGCATCTCTCCAGACAAAGGTCACATATTTGTAAGTCTGTGTATTCACACAGCATCAGTATGTCATGTCTCAGGTATTTTACATCTGATTTATTTATTTTACACATTAACCCTATGGGTGGTTGTTATTGTTACCATCATAAAATAAAGAGATCGAGATGCCAAGAGATTAAGTACCATGTTCAAGGTATCAGCACTTGGATGGTGGAGCTGGGACCTGAAACCAGGTATTCTGGCTGCAAAACTTTTATCTACATCTGAGAGTCTCAGTAAGTGGTCTTGGAATCAGTAGGTCAGCATCCCCTGAGGACTTGTTAGAAAATCCAAAACTCCAAGGGTGGGGCCCAGCAATCTGTTTTAACCAACCCTGCAGGTCATTCTGTCCTCAAGTTTGAGACAGAGCCCTTGTTTAAGGGCTCTGTGGCCTGTGCCACAGCTGCTCCAGTAGCTGTCCATAGCCATGGGAGGGCGCTCCAAGGCCAACTTTCACCGCTGGGAACCTGTCAGGCACGGCAGAAGGCAAGAAAATGCATGAACTGGGAATTAGGTGGCAAATTCTAGTCCTGCAAGTTCTGCAATTATTGGTTGGGTGATTTGGAGCACATTATTTAATGTTTAACCTCCCTGGGCCTCAGTTTTCTTATCTGCAAAATGAGGATGATGACTAAATGTTCTCATCTCTAATTTCCCTTTAAATTCTGTTATCAGCTCTCCTTCGGAATAATATGTTGTCTGTGCCAAGGATGAAATGAAGACAGAGTATGATGGCTCATTTTGACTTTTTCCTTACTTAGAAATGGAGAGCCCCAAAGTCCAAATCCTTGGACCAGCTATCCCCCACCTTCCTCCTCAGGGGCAGAAGGTGAGATGAGAGACATCTGAGTTCACTCATGAAACTTTACTGGGCAAAGAATAGAAAATGTTGGTTTGGACCCTCCTCCACTGTCTGGAGGCTCCCCCATATGAGCTCTCTCATTGACCCATCTCCTTCCCCTGCTTCCCCGCTGTGACTCTACCAGCCCCTCTCGATCACCTCCGTGAGCCTGAGCACTTTCCCTGTTCCCCCACCTGGGGTTGCCAATTCACAGGCTCTTGTTTATTCACTGTTCTTCTGAGGAAGGTGGGGCCGGTGTCAGGGTGACTTACTAGGTTTGACAGGGGCTTGGTGGCCTCATGGGGAGCCCCGCAGACACTGGTTTCACATGGCCCCTCCTAATGTCTTCACATGGACCCAAGGGCCCTCCCTGGAGCCCACCCCACAGTGGATGGGACTGTACTTACAAGGCACTGGTGGGGCCCAGCATTCAGCTGACAGCTGAAAAACCTCGGGTCTACATTGGGCTAAAAGGAAGGAAGAATGTTTCTTGCCCTTTTGAGATGTTTACAAAAATCCCAAAAAAGCAATTGTGTTGTCAAAGTAGAGCCCTGAATCAGAAAGGTGGTTAGAAGAATTGTTATTACCCAGGTGCTTGGTATCAACATAAGAACATGGCTGATACTCAAGTCCAGAGGGACTAGGAGAACTGGGGAGTTTCAGAAGTTGGTCAAAGAACATGTTGCCTTTGGCAAAACCACACATGTCAAACAACCCGAGTGTCTGTTCAATCTGTATTGCTCTCAGAGAGACTTTCAGGACAAGGTTTTCAGAAGCCAGGAAAAGCCTAAAAATCAGGTGTCCCCAGCAACCCTGGGGTGAAAAACCAAAGAAGGTAGTTCTTAAACAAGGGCTCTGGGAAGACTGGAAGCCAATGTCGACTCCTCCTCAGTTGAAGGTCACTGAGGCTGCATTTCTTAGCTGCAAGTGACCCAGGGAAGCTGGCCACCCCTTAGATGATCAGTGGAACAACATGTTAATAAGAACATGTGTGCAGAGGCCGGGCGCGGTGGCTCACGCCTGTAATCCCAGCACTTTGGGAGGCCGAGACGGGCGGATCGCGAGGTCAGGAGATCGAGACCATCCTGACGAACACGATGAAACCCCGTCTCTACTAAAAATACAAAAAATTAGCCGGGCGAGGTGGCGGGAGCCTGTAGTCCCAGCTACTCAGGAGGCTGAGGCAGGAGAATGGCGTGAACCCGGGAGGTGGAGGTTTCAGTGAGCCAAGATCGCACCACTGCACTCCAGCCTGTGACAGAGCAAGACTCCGTCTCAAAAAAAAAAAAAAAAAAAAAAAAAAAAAGAGAATATATGTGTAAAGTTGTGTGCAGTTATGGTTTCTATGCCTGTTAAATCAATACACATTGTCTCAACCTAGTACCCTGGAGTCCCATGTCAACACCTTCTGCTGATGGCTGCTTTCTTGACCCATTCTGAGCACCCCAAAGTGGGCCTGGCAATCTGCTGACCTACCTCAGCAGTCTTGGAACTTCCCAGGATCCCAGGGGGCTTGGAAGCCTGGGGACCACCCAGGTGTGGATTAGGATTCCTGGACTGCTCCAGAATGGGCCTCTCCCCCTCCCCACAGTCAGCGCCTGTCCCATCTCAGCCTGAAACTGGCCTGCTTTCCTCCAAGACTTGGATCGAAAAATTCTTCTGCATATATTCAAAATGTATTTCAACTCCTTAGAGTCTCCTAAGCCTCCCACTGCCAAGCCCCTATGACTTCACAGACACTGAGCACTCATCTCTGGTGCTGTCTTCTACTCACAGAGTGGCCACATCTGAACATGCTGGTCCTTTAGCTCTCTGTTGTGCAGGAGTGAGGAGACATGGGCTGTAGTCTCAGCATACTGATGCAATCTAGTTGTGGGCCCTTCCACAGGTCATTTTACTTCTCTGGGCCTCAGTTTTATCATCTGTAAAATGGGAATGTTGCTTTAGATGCCCTCTGAGATCTTCCACCTCTAAAATTCTGAGATTCTGGGGGTCACCCTGGCCAAAACAGGTTCAGAGGTGCTGCACATCACCCCACACATGGCCGTGAGGATATAGGATAGAGTCCATGTAGTATTAGGACAGTGGGGAAGACCCTGGGGCAGAGGAGTACTTTTCCTTCATCGACTTGGATTTGAGGAGAGCCTGTTGGGTGGGTCCTGGCTAGAAAGAGTGAGACAGCCTCCCTCAGACTCCCCCTGTGCTTGAGTGGTTGCCTCACAGGCTGTCACTTAACCCTCCTCACCACTTCCCAGGGTGGGAAAGGAAAGGGCAGATGGGGGACAGCTGATGAAATAGGCAGACACAAGCGTGTGTTCCTCAAAGGCAAAGCCAAGGTCAACAGAGCTGGGCCAACTTGGGCTGCAGCTGCAGGCCCTGCTCTTTGCAGGGTTTCAGCTTCCTCTTCTCTCCTTGACTCTCTCCTAATAATTTAAATGGGGTTCTTTCTCAGAGCACCAGAGCCAGCGGCTGATACTTTGTGTTAGAATTTACCCACAACTATCCACTTGTGTTGCTCTTTAACCTGCAGCCAAAGACAAAAGAAGATGTCCTTGGCTGCTGGAACGCGTGCAGTGAGGGCACCCAGGTGTGGGTTGTTCTGAGACTCTGCTCCCACCAGACCATACTTTCTGTGTGCTCTTCCAAGAGGAAATGGATCCAGCCAGAAGGATCAGAGAGTGTCAGAAGATCTGGAAACTTCCTCTGTAGGGCCAAAGCCTCAAAATATGCCATTCTATTCTGGGGAATGCCATTTCTATTCAGGGCTCCATCCATCAAATAGAAATGGGACTCTAGGCTACTTTCCCATCTCCCAGGGATTTGGATGCCTAGAACACAACAATTCTTTTAATCTTCTAAGTTAAAAAAAAAAAAAAAAAAAGATTCTGGGACAGGTGCAGTGGTTCACTCCTGTAATCCCAGCAGTTTGGGAGGCCGAGGTGGGCAGATCACTTGACGCTAGGAGTTGGAGACCAGCCTGGACAACATAGTAAGACCCTATCTCTCAAAAAAAAAAAAAAAAAAAAAAAACCACACACACAACAACAGCTGGGTGTGGTGTTTCATGCCTATAGTCCCAGTTACTTGGGAGGCTGAGGTGAGAGGATCATCTGAGCCCAGGGAGATAGGGAGATTGAGGCTGCAGTGAGCCATCATTGCACTACTGCACTCCAGCCTGGACAACAGAGTGAGACCCAGTCAAAGAAAAAAAAAAAAAAAGATTCTATAAGGGGGAAAAGAGAAGGCACATCAAGTCCTTGACAAAAGGAAATTTGCTAAATATTACACTCAAACTAGCTTGATAATGAACAACTGTACCTTCATCATAAGTTGCAAAGAACTTTGTCATACTAAATCCATACTTCAACACTGTATATTCACTCAAAAGGCTTTATAAGGAAAAGCCAAGTATATTTAGACCCCCACATCAGTTATAATCATCATAATTTACTGAACACTTATCATGTGTCAGGCCCTGTACTAGGTGACTTAAATGAATTATCATATTTCTTTTTTTTTTTTTTTTTTTTTTTTTTTTTTTTTTGTGGGGGTTTTTTTTTTCCGCCCCGGCTGGAGTACAGTGGCCGGATCTCCGCTCACTGCAAGCTCCGCCTCCCGGGTTCACGCCATTCTCCTGCCTCAGCCTCCCGAGTAGCTGGGACTACAGGCGCCTGCCACCTCGCCCAGCTAGTTTTTTGTATTTTTAGTAGAGACGGGGTTTCACGGTGTTAGCCAGGATGGTCTCGATCTCCTGACCTCGTGATCCACCCATCTCGGCCTCCCAAAGTGCTGGGATTACAGGCTTGAGCCACCGCGCCCGGCCCCCTGAATTATCATATTTCATCCTCACAAGAACCCTATGAGACTGAATCTATTATTATCCCAATTTTACAGATAGAGACGCTGAGGCACAGAGGGTTTTTTTTTTGTTTTGAAACAGAGTCTTGCTGCATTGCCCAGGCTGGAGTGCAGTGGCACGATCTCAGCTCACTGCAACCTCTTCCTCCCTGGCCCAAGTGATTCTCTGAGGCACAGAGGTTTAAATAACTTGTCCAGGCAGGGCACTGTAGCTCATGCCTATAATCCCAGCACTTTGGGAGACCGAGGCAGGCAGATCACGAGGTCAAGAGATGGAGACCAGCCTGGCCAACATGGGGAAACCCCATCTCTACTAAAAATACAAAAATTAGCCAGGTGTGGTGGCACGCACCTATAATCCCAGCTACTTGGGAGGCTGAGGCAGGAGAATTGCTTGAATCAGGGAAGCAGAGTTTGCAGTGAGCCGGGCTTGTGCCACTGCACTCTAGCCTGGCGACAGAGTGAGACTCCATCTCAAAACAGAACAGAACAGAACAGAACAAAACAAAACAAAAACAACTTGTCCAAGGACACAGAGATAGTAAGTGATGGAGCCATGGTATTGAGCTGGTTTGCCTGATTTGGAGCCTGTGCTCATAACCAGCTGAAAACTTCACATACACAAATACAGAATTTAGGGGGATAGAATCCTTAAAAATACAAAAGGTTTGCTAGAATGTTCTCTAAACCCCAAATTCCCCCATAATTTCAGTAAATAAGACCTATGGCTGGGCGCAGTGTGGCTTACGCCTGTAATTTTAACACTTTGGGAGGCCAAGCTAGGAGGGTCACTTGAGCCCAGAGTTCAAGACCAGTCTAGGCAACATAGTTAGGCCCTGTCTCTACAAAAAAATTTTTTTAAAGTTAGCTGGGTGTGGTGGCACATGCCTGCAGTCCCAGCTCCTTGGGAGGCTGAGATAGGAGGATTGCTTGAGCCCAGGAGTTCAAGGCTGCAGTGAGCCAAGATGGCACCACTGCACTCCAGCCTAGACAGCAAAGTGGGACCTTGTCTCAAACAAACAAACAAAAAAACCACCATAATTTTCTCTTTTTAAATTTATTTTGAGATAGAATCTTGCTCTGTTGCCCAGCCTGGAGTGCAGTGGTGCCATCTTGGCTCACTGCAACCTCTACCTCCTGGGTTCAAGCAATTCTCCTGCCACAGCCTCTCAAGCAGCTGGGATTAAAGGCATGTGCCACCATGCCCGGCTAGTTTTTGTATTTTTAGTAGAGATGAGGTTTCACCATGTTGGCCAGGCTGGTCTTAAACTCCTGACCTCAAGTGATCCGCCCACCTTGTCCTCCCAAAGTGCTGAGGTTACAGGTGTGAGCCACTGTGCCCAGCCCATAATTTTATTTTCTGAAATTTGTTTTAAGGAACATACATTTTGAATGCAACATATGGATTTTTGCTTTGTGGGAAGGCACACATCTAAACCTTTCACCCAGTCGGTTAATTCTGATATGATTAATTCTGTTAATAATGAATGATTATTTTCTTATTGGTATTGAATAACCACATTTAGAAAGAAGCCTAGGCAAGGTGGTTTATAATTTAAGTATGAATCTTCTAATTACACACTTGTTTGTATATATTCATGCATAATCAAATTGAATCAAATGGACAGCCTGAAAGAATGAGATTATAGTGTTGGTGTGGTAGAGCGGGAGTTGGGGGCATTCTTCTTGCATTAGCCATCAACTTGATTTATAGATGTTTTATCTCATTAACCTTTAAGTCATAGAGCTAATTAGTGGCTCTGGGAACTGCAAAACACACTTGAAGCAATCATGTAGCTCTTTAACTTCGCCATGCACCAAATTAAACTGGACCCAATTATTCCAAATCATGGAAGACATCTTTTGAAAGACTTTGCCTCCTTCATTTCAAATGGATCGCTGGGATGAATATCATACTTGATGAAAACCCAGATTTCCTTTTCTAGCTGCATGCCATATTGTGTTAAAACCATCTGAATGCTTCAAAAGCTCTTGCTTCACAAAGAGACACATATATGCAGATCGGTGTGATTATTCCTGTTTGGGCAAAGCTGTCCCAGGACCCTATGAAGGGTGTCACCCTAAGGATAGCACTGCTGACCTTTCACCTGCAGGGAGCCATGCTGGGACCCAGATTGTTCAGGAGGCTGCCATCTTGAAAATGGAGATAGTTCCTTGGCACTCATAGACCTATAGGCATCCTTTTGTTTTCAATTCCCTGTTCTTATTTCTGGGATAGAAGCCCTCACAAAACGGTGACAAAGACCCAGACCCTGAAGCCTAAGTAGACACAGCCTTTCTTCTCTTTCCAGCCTTCTGATGGGAGGATTTTGAACTTCTTGGCTCCCCGTTTCTTGTGGCTGAATTAAAGTAATGGCTAGGGCCAGGCGTGGTGGCTTACGCCTGTTATCCCAGAACTTTGGGAGGCCGAGGTGGGTGGATCACTTGAGGTCGGGACTTCGAGACCAGCCTGGCCAACATGATGAAACCTTGTCTCTACTAAAAATACAAAAATTAGTCAGATATGGTGGCACACACCTGTAATCCCAGCTACTTGGGAGGCTGAGGCAGGAGAATTGTTTGAACTTGGGAGGTGGAGGTTGCAGTGAGCCTGAGATTGCACCACTGCACTCCAGCCTGGGCAACAGAGCAAGACTATGTCTCAAAAAAAAAAAAAAAAAAAAAAAAAAAGTAATGGCTAGGATGAAATGATGAGAGAAATCTAACAGGCTAATTAATTTACCTAAGACAGGGCATAAAGCTACTTTCTGGATGGATAATGGGCTGGGTGCAGTTGCTGCGTGGACTTTGGGTAAGAAAAATGGCCACCTGTCCAAGACGCTTAGTAAAGACTTACATTGTTTTTAGGGCATTTGGAGTTCAACTTAGTTTCTTTGGAATAGGACACCACAAAAGATGAACCTTCTTAAGGGAGGAAGAAGGCTCAGGCTTATTCAACTTACATTTCAAATAATTTCCTGATGGAGGAAAGGGGTTTGGGTAGAAACCCCTAAGATGATGACTTACAGTGGGGTTTTCTGAATTCTCATGTTCTTAGAACAGGACTGTAAAGTGTAGGAAGCAGAGGCCTGTGGGGTGCAGTCTTATCAGATGGGGGGCTTCACCTCCACTGGACATGTGAGTGAAGCTAAAGTTTCTTTTGGGCCTGATTTTGCATGAAGAACAAGTCCCAGTATCAGGGGACACCAAACTTTAATTTCTTTCTTGGATTTAGTTTGAAAATGGACTAGATTGTTAACAATCAGAGGAATTTTTGTGTGGGTTCTTGCTCCTTAAATGCCAAGCTGATGTTCTAATGCCTTTTGACATGTCTCCTGCTGAGTGACTCAGCCCTGGCCTCATGGACCCTCCACAGACTCTCCCTCCCTCAGGGGTGCAGGTGTGTCCCCACCTCAGATTGGAGGCCAGGAAACTAACCACAATCTCCTGGCTCTGAGACCTAGCTCCTGCCTTGGAGGCAAAACAGGGTGAAATACAGGCAGGCAGGATCCCAAACCACAGAAGCTCAAGTTAGGTCATTCTTGTGAACATGACAACTTGCTGTCTCTCTAGGTCAACAAAAAGAGACACAGATCCATTTGAAAATGGCCTTAAAAGACTAAGAACGTGGCCGGGCGTGGTGGCTCATGCTTGTAATCCCAGCACCCTGGGAGGCCGAGGTGGGTGGATCTCCTGAGGTCAGGGGTTTGAGACCAGCCTAACCAACATGGTGAAACTCCGTCTCTCCTAAAAATAAAAAAATTTAGCCAGGCGTGGTGATGGACACCTGTAATTCCAGTTACTGGGGAGATTGAGGCAGGAGAATCTCTCGAACCCGGGAGGTGGAGGTTGCAGTGAGACCAGATCACACCATTGCACTCCAGCTTGGGCAACAAGAGTGAAACTCTGTCTCAAACAAACAAACGAACAAACAACAACAAAAAAACTAAGAACGTGCATGATTATTGTTGCCATTGAGTGCCATTCCAAAGCAACCAAGAAAGTTAATTAGCCATTCCCTTCCACAAGCCAACAGAGGTGCTAGAGGACATTTATACTCTCTATAGCAGGAACATTGAGTACAAGGAGTTTAAATCACTTATCCCCCAGGGAGTACAATGTCAGATTCTTGTTCCCTATTCACATGCAGCTGGCATCTTTGGGGGAACTGCACACTGGGCAGGAACCATCTTTCAAAGCCCCTGGAAAAGCTGCAGAGGCACTCACAGGATCATCCCTCTCTAGGACAGTCTCTCTGGGACAGTTAGAAATGAGGTGGACGCGCCAGGCGCGGTGACTCAGCCTGTAATCCCAGCACTTTGGGAGGCTGAGGTGGGTGGATTGCTTGAGGTCAGGAGTTCGAGACCAGCCTGGCCAGCATGCTGAAACCCTGTCTCTATTAAAAATACAAAAAATTAGCCAGTCGTGGTGGCACACCCCTGTAGTCCTAGCTACTCATGAGGTTGAGGCAGAAGAATTGCTTGAACTCGGGAGGTGGAGGTTGCAGTGAGCCAAGATCGTGCCACTGCACTCCAGCCTGGGTGACAGAGGAACAGGCTGGGTGACAGAGACTCCTTCTCAAAAAAAAAAAAAAAAAAGAAAAAAGAAAAAAGAAAAAATGAGGTTGAGGATCAGGATCAGTGCAGAGGAAAGAGTAATCGAAAATTATTACTCCTCTGAAATAATTCTTGGGAATTTTGCCATGGCTGGTGTGGCTCCGAATGTGGTCATTTTTCCTTAAACATGGGATCCAGCCCAAGGCAGAAGTAGATGAATCCTTGGGAATGCACAATTACTATTCATTCAGTTCACTGTGGGAATCAAGCAAATGAAATTGCCTGATGAGAAAAACAACACTGCCTTAAGAAGCACTCTGTCATGTTCACAGTGCATTTAAAATAATTATTAGGAAAGAGGGCCTGGCAATGTGAAGAATGTCAGAAATCTTCAGCCCAATTTGTTCCTAGGGGATGATGAAAATGGGTATATTTTGGCTGAAATTCTAACTTCAACTCTCAGGGCTACTCAGAAAGTCTGGCTAAGCTACATATAGGAAAAACGAACAGATTTTTTTTTTTCTTTCCTAGACTGGCACCCCTGAGACTTAGGAATAATAATCACTTCACATATGAGTGAGTGATCCATTCCTCTAAGGCTAGTTAATAACTAACATTGTTTGTTCTTTGTAGTATCTAACATTTGCCCAACCTGCTTATAGCACATGGAATTTGGACTGAACCCACAAGACACACACTGGTTGCCTTTGACCCTGGGATAGGGCTTACTGACATCTATTTTGAATGGAGGGAAGAATGGAGTACTAGAATGGATACTGGGTGAATTAAATTCTACCCACTATAAGCCGTGTTTGAGGCAGCTCATGGGATCACTCTTATAGACCAGATGAGTTATTTCTGGGCCTGGGGCTTCTCTGGGCGCCCGCCTCCCCACTGGTTGGCTCAGCCCCTGGTCCTTAGAAGACCTTCCTGAGAGGCCAGTGTATCTTCTTGGCTACATTTCTATACAGCCTTTTAATATTCACACATGAGACAACTTAACACACTGCTGCCTCACATGGCCATGAGTTCTGTTGTGTGCCAGCATCAGGACCAATCTTGTCTTGGACAGGGGGGCTAAAAAGACCTTTGCCCTAGTAGTTAGCATCAAGTCATGGTAGTGGCCAGCCCCAGGCTGGCCTCATGCTCTGGCTCTAGAAACTGGACTCTTACTTCATCCATTCATTTGAGAAATATTTATTGAGCATCTATTGTATGTCAGACACTGTACTAGGCCTACAAGTAGAGCACTAACTAAAAGAGATAAAAATGTCTGCCCGGCCAGGCGCAGTGGCTCATGCCTGTAATCCCAGCACTTTGGGAGGCCGAGGCGGGTGGATCATGAGGTCAGGAGATCGAGACCATCTTGACCAACATGTTGAAATCCCGTCTCTACTAAAATACAAAAAATTGCCAGGTGCGAAGTCTCATGCCTGTAATCCCAGCACTTCAGGAGGCTGAGGCAGGCGGATCACCTGAGGTGCGGAGTTTGAGAACAGCTTGACCAACATGGTGAAGCCCCGTCTCTACTAAAAATACAAAATTAGCCGGGTGTGGTGGTGTATGCCTGTAATCTCAGCTACTCGGGAGGCTGAGACAGGAGAATTGCTTGAACCTGGGAGGCGGAGGTTGTGGTGAGCCAAGATGGCGCCATTGCACTCCAGCCTGGGCAACAAGAGTGAAAAGAAAGAAAAAGAAAAGAAGAAAACAAAATTAGCTGGGTGTGGTGGCGGGCATCTGTAGTCCCAGCTACTCGGGAGGCTGAGGCAGGGGAATCACTTGAACCCAGGAGGTGGAGGTTGCAGTGAGCTGAGATTGCACCACTGTACTTCAGCCTGGTGACAAAGCAAGACTCCGTCTCAAGGAAAAAAAAAAAAAGATGTCTGCCCTTCTTTAAATTCTACTCTATTTTAGGGAACTGAATCTTGTTCTCTCATTGCCAAGTTTCAGTCTTGGTTCTCCAATCATAAGTCACTTCTTCCATAACGATGTTTCTCAAACTTTAATGTGAATACAAATCATCTGGGGATCTTGTTAAAATGCAGATTCTGGCTGGGGACAGTGACTCACGCGTGTAATTCCAGCACTTTGGGAGGCCAAGGTGGGAGGATTGCTTGAGCCCCCAGGAGTTGGAGACCAGCCTGGGCAGTATAGCAAAAGCCCATCTCTACAAAAAATACAAAAATTAGCTGGACATGGTGGCAAATGCCTGTGGTCCCAGGCACTCGGGAGGCTGAGACAGGAGGATTGCTTGAGCACAGGAGTTCAAGGCTGCAGTGAACCAAGATTGCACTACTGCACTGCAGCTTGGGTGACAGAGTGAGACCCTGTCTGGAAAAAAAAAAAAAAAAAAAAGATTCTCATTCAGTAGGTCTGGGGTGGGACCTGAAATTCAACATTCCTAACAAGCTCCCAAATAATATTGCGTTGCTGCTAGGGATGCTGCCTGGATTGCACTTTATTTTATTTTGGGGACGGAATCTGGCTCTGTCGCAGAGCCTGGAGTGCAGTGGTGCAATCTTGGCTTCCTGCAGCCTCGGGCTCTGGGTTCAAGCGATTCTCCTGCCTTAGCCTCCCGAGTAGCTGAGAGTACGGGCGCATGCCACCACGTCTGGCTAATTTTTGTATTTTTAGTAGAGACGGGGTTTCACCGTGTTGGCCAGGCTGGTCTTCAATTCCTGACCTCAAGTGATCTGCCTGCCTCGACCTCCCGAAGTGCTGTGATTACAGGCGTGAGCCACCGCGCCTGGTCTGGATGACACTTTAGTAGTCAGGATGTACAGCTGGCAGCATCAAAGAGCTTGTTAGAGGTGCAGAATCTCAGGCCTCACTTCAGACCACTGGCTCAGAGTCTGCCCTTCAACTCCATCCCCAGGTGCTGAGAAACAGTGATCTAGAACAATGACTCTCAAGGAACACGGAACATCAGGAGCACCGGTGAGCGTTACAAAGTGCCCCTAGCCGCCCCCCATTCTCCACCCACTGAATCATGTTATCTGGCCGTGGGCACCCCAGGTGATTCTCACGGGTATCATGTTTGAAAATATCAGAGTTTTAGGAGGACTAAAATCCTCTCAGGTTCCTGTGACATCGCAAAGGAAAAAGACTTAGGAATGATCTGACGATCATCACCTGAGATTGTGGGCGCCTCCGAAGTTACAACACAAGTCCCAGATCAGAAACTGAGGCGGGGCTTGCCCAGTGTCACGTGCCTGGCAATACGCGGCTGCCTCCGGCGCATGCGCAGTTCCTCTCTGCAAGGCCTTGCAGCCCCGCTCTCACCCACCGCAGGAATGCCTCTCCCTGACCAAGACACAAACCTTTTTCCCTCCTCCAGCCGACAGTTGCTGCCCATTACCTCTAAAGCGCCACACCCTCACAGGTGCTGGACTCCCACAAATGCCATCCTCTCCCTACCCCTGTCACTGACCAATCAAGCCACATGTTTAACTGGTTGACTCTCCCCCAAAGCCCAATGCTGTCAGCCTTTTGATGCTGTTTGCGTCTCTTCTTGGGGCAGGTGAGGTATGTGGGTGGGAAGGGTATTGTCTGCTGGACTTGCATTCATCTTTCAGGAAGGCAATTAAGTTTCCTGCTTTGGGTCTTCTATTCAGAACCTCTTCTTTTTGTGGGTTCTACAGCTTTCTGGAATGTATGTGAACACCTCCTCTCTTGGCTTACAACTTCAAGACTTCCTCATTCTTTCAAACTGGCCACTTTGTCCTCTCCTCTCCCTACCCAGATAGGTGCTGCTCACCAAGTGGAGTGAGTTGAGCACACCTGGAACTGAAGAGCGTTTGACAGGGGGTTTAACCTGTCCATGAATCCCAGTATTTTACAATCTTGGCATACGTTAGAATATCCTGAGGAGTTTAGAAAACTCAAAGTCCAGACTACACTCAGATAAATTATTCTGATTTTTTTTTTTTAACAAAAATAGGGGCGGGGGCTCACTATGTTGCCCAGGCTGGTCTTGAACACCTGACCTCTAGAGATCTTCCCACCTCAGCCTCCCAAAGTGCTGAGATTAGAGGCATGAACTGCTGCACCTGGCCTGCACCCAGATAAATTAAATTAGAAACACTGGGGGTGAGAAACAGGCATAAAGAGTTTATGGCCGGGTGCAGCCTGGGCTATGCCTGTAATCCTAGCACTTTAGGAGGCTGAGGCAGGTGGATCACTAGAGGTCAGGAGTTTGAGACTAGCGTGCCCAACATGGCAAAACCCCCATCTCTACAAAATGAGCCGGGTATGGTGATGCATGCCTGTAATCCCAGCACTTTGGGAGGCCAAGGCAGGCAGATCACTTGAAGTCAGGAGTTTGAGACCAGCCTGGCCAACATGGTGAAACCCCATCTCTACTAAAATTACCAAAAAAAAAAAAAAAAAAATTAGCTAGGCATAGTGGCATGTACCTGTAATCCCAACTACTCAGGAGGCTGAGGCAGAAGAATCACTTGAACTCAGGAGGCGGAGATTACAGTGAGCTGAGATGTGCCACTGTACTCCTGCCTGAGTGACATAGTAAAACTCTGTCTCAAAAAAAGAAGTTGATAAAATTCCCTAGGTGATCCCATTGTACAGCCAACGTTGAGGCCCCCCAGAAAGTGCAGGTAAAGTTGTTTGTGGATGGGCATAAGTGCATTTTCTTCTGGAAAAGCTAAGCCATACCTCTCAGCCGATTCTCAAAGAGGTATACAACACCCTCCTCCTCTCTTCTTCAAAAAAGGCTCAGTGACAATAAGGAAGAACTTGCCAGTTGTTAAGGAAACACCAAATACATGTGTTAACTAAATAAATAGGCATGAACATGCAGAGCAAGAAAAGTGTCTATTGTTCTCAAGGGGACCTTTGGGGGCCTTTGGGTGGGATGGGAAAGTCACTGCCACTCTCCCAACTAAGTGGGAAAATGGCTGATTTTAGATGCTGCCACTGCAGAAATCTGATTACTTAACTCTTGAGCCTTCCCTCTGCCCACAGAACTAAGCCTGACTCCCAGCTATAACACTGTGGTTCTTTCATTGCCTAGCCTCAGTCATCCTTTCTAACTCACCTCCCTTACTTCATCCCACATTCTAGCCCCAAGAGGATGCTCATTGTGCATTTTTTAGATGCCTTTTTTTTTAGGTGCCTTCCCCCAGTTGCTTCCACTCTGCCTGTCTCAGGTGGACCTGGGAGGGGAGGTGGGACTGAAGGGACAGAGAATAACTCAAGGCAGAGTCCCTTAGTAGAGAAGGTTCAGTCTGTATTTGTCGAAAATGTGAGTGGGATAGCAACCTTCTGTTAGGTGCTCCTGCTTGGGGGAGTAGGGGAGATTCAGAAGGCCTGGTCTTTGAGGGACTTAAGTCCCAGAGTAGGAGGCAGACCTGTGATCCAATGAGTGCAGGGAAGCTTAATGGATGCTCTGAGAGGAATCTGTGGAGGGGAGATGAGGGGTGGAATGCGGAATGCAGGGTCAGGAAAGGCTTCGTCCCTAAAGAGATTGGCACCCAGCAGCCTCAGTGAAATGAGATAGGACTGGATTAGGAGGGTGAGGTCAGATGATAGAGGCCATTGAATGCTAACTGGAGGACACCCACTACACACAGATTGAACCCAGTTAGTGGCCCCAGCTTCATTCATCTTGCTCCCTCAGGTAGTCTTTGCTATAATGCTAAGCCATTGAAGCAGACGGCCTGATTTTGAAGATGTCCCATCTGCCTGGTGGTGTCTGAGCTTGTAAAGGTACCAACTTTTCAGGAAGCCCCAGCTGTCTCCTGTAGCATTTTCCTCCTGCCACTACCCGTGTTCCCAGGCCCCTGGGGCAGGTCAGGGAGCCAGGATCACTGACTCCGTAGACAAGAACGGTGGCTGTACTTTCCAGTCACAAGTCAGGCAGGATGTAGGTGTGACAATGAGCTGGACGATGGGCAGTCAGGGGCCTGCCAGCACAGCAGAGGAGGAGGGGTACAGCTTTTAGATTCTCAGGTTTGAATTCCATCACTAAGTGCTGGGAATACGGTGTCTACCAACCCAATACAGATGTTGTGTATAGAGCCCTGACCCAGAGTAGATGTTCTCTTCCTCTATCTGCTTCTCTGGGCTGAGAATTTAGGTTAAACAGCTGGATCTTCTCCTCCCTGTACCACCCCCACCTGCCAAAGACGGTGCCCCTTCTGTAAGGACTACACTTTTTCCATTTGGGCTGCCAGGATGCTCTAATTGTTATGCACTTTCCTCTAATAAGGCACAGAGGGCTCATTATGTAAATTCAAGGAAAAAAGCCCCAAATCATGAATTACATCTGTATTATAATAATAAACATTTTAATTAACACTTATCAACTGCCAGCTATATTAGGTGTAAATAACAGGTGGATGCAACATGAACTCCTGAGGCTAGAGAGTCACTGCCTCCACCCTACTCCTTCAAGAATTTCAAGAAACAGTTCATATGCTATCTCTTTTCTTCCTCTCCTGTATCCCCTCTCGAGATGGAGACTCCCTCTGTTGTCCAGGCTGGGGTTCAGTGCTGCGACCTCTGCTCCCGGGTTCAAGTTATTCTCCTGTCTCAGTGTCCCGAGTAGCTGGAATTACAGGTGCCCACCACCACATCTGGCTAATTTTGTTATTTTTTAGTAGAGACGGGGTTTCGCCATGTTGGCCAGGCTGGTCTCAAACTCCTGACCTCAGGTGATCTACCCTCCTCGGCTTCCAGAATACTGGGATTACAGGAGTGACCCACTGTACCTGGCTCTTTTCAAAAGCAAGCTTATACATTCTCCTGGATTCTGAAACTATTGACAATACTTAAAGTTAGTTTTTTTTTTTTTTTTTTTGCCATTTAAACATAAATATTAATGACTTAACACTTGTATGGTGCCTCTCACCTCAGATTCATTCATTCAACAGGTATTTAATAGATGTAGCAGGAATTGTTCTAGGAATCAGGGATACAGCAGGAAGGGAATAAGCTGAAGTTCTTTTGTTTAATTAAAAATTTTTTTTTTAGAGACAGGGTTTCACTGTTGCTCAGCATTCTGGTAGACAAAGACAATAGGGAAATCAACAAGTACAGAAGTAATACTAAACGGCAATAAGTGCTGTAGGGAAACATAAAGAAGAGTAAGGTGAATAGAGGTGAGGGCGGGGGCATGGAGTTTAAGAACTGCTATTTGGCTGGACTAAAGTTAAAATTACTTTCTAAGGGACAGAAGAAGGACTCGAAATCATGTTCCTTGGCTTCCAGTCTTGTGTTCTTTTCTTATAAATCTTCTAAAGGAATTTCTCATATAAGAAACCGTATCCTCTTGAACATCGGAAGCTCTTTTTTGCCAATGCAAGGTAAGGAAGGATTTGGGCACGTGGAAGGTACTCAGTTGCTGGAGTCAGGTTATGGGAAGGTAAATATCAAGAATGATTAGAAGGAAAAAAAGTATTATAGGTACTAAGGAAAAGGACGATCTTAATTTTAAAAATTGAATTGTATGGAGAGCTTTTTTTCCTCCTCATCTTCTTTGTGATGGCACAGAGAGCTGAATTTTCTTTAAAACAGTTTTATTACCTTTTTTTTTTTTTTTCAGATGGAGTCTCGCTTTCTCGCCCAGGCTGGAGTGCAGTGGTGCTATCTCGGCTCACTGCAACCTCCGCCTCCCGGGTTCAGCTAATTTTTGTATTTTTGGTAGAGACGGGATTCTGCTATGTTGGCCAGACTGGCCTCAATCTCCTGACCTCAAGTGATCTGCCTGCTTCAGCCTCCCAAAGGGCTGGGATTACAGGTGTGAGTCATGAAATTAAATCTTATTTCACATCTGTAGGAATATGTAGATACAAATCATAGATTAGGAAAAAAATTCAAAAGTCCTGATTATTAGTTGGGAAATGAGGTTACTGACGAAGTCCTTGGTGTTGGAGGAGCCCAGCTTCTTCACAGAGCCATGAGAAATTAATGACTGCAAACTGGTAAGTCCCAATGTCTACTGGGAAAGGCAGGAGTCTTTGGAGTCAGATAAAATCTAGGTTTAAATTCTGACTCTGTCACCTGGTAGTTATGTGATATTAGGCAAGTGATGTGAATGCTCTCAATCTGCTATTTGGCCTCTATGTCAGGAACTGTGCTAGGTGTTTGGATACAGAAGTTTGAGATGCGAAGGGTCCTGCCCTCCTAGAGATTCAACAGATAATTAAGGAAAGGTGGGCTTCCTAACGCCGAAGGGACTGAGAGTAGTGAGAGTAAGGCTTAGCCAGGCGGAGAGGGAGTTGGGTCGGGGGAGGCAACATTTTAAGAAAATAAGCGAGGGGCTGATAGGCTGGAGCGGCCGAGGTCCAATACACAGTTGTTCTTGTGGGTCTAATGCAGGTGGTTGCGATTATTTTGTCAAACAAATATGAAAAGCACCTAACGCTGAAAGCACTTGACCCAGAAATAGGAGTCAGGGCCGGGGCGCGAACCCTGAGCTGTAAATCCCTTTCCATAAGGAAGAGGATTCCAACCTCCACTACGAAAAGAGCAAAACACACTCGCTGTAAGGAACGGAAGAACGAGTCAGACGATTGGGGGCAGGTTCCAGGCGGGGGGCGTGGCCTCGGCGACTGCCGGATGTCCTCTTCCGGAACTGGCCCGTGCCCCGGAAGCAGTTGTTGTTTGTTGGGGGCCTTTTGACCAGTGACGGAGACTGTCCAGGGGTGGTCACCATGTTCCTCTCCGTCGTCTTCTGTAAGTGGGGATGGAGGCGCCGGCAGGGGTTACGGTGAGGGTTGGGGGCCCGTGACAGGCAGGGCCTCGGAATGATGCGGGGAAGAATGTGCGAACAGGCCGGGAAGCTACAACTGCGGACTTTTCCAGGCCTTCAGGACCACAGCGCCCGGCATGCCCCGCGGCGCGCCTCCCTGCGCGGACGTGTGGGTGCCTGAGAAGGGGTCTGTGGTGTCTGGATTCAGTTGCCGTCCTCGCGGACTGTTGAGTCTGGCTCTGGGGCGTTTTTCTCCAGCCCGTGTTAGGAGAATCACTACATGTCCGAAGGACATCCGAAGATTCTGAAGGACCTCAGAATTTGTAGCCCACCCATTTCGAACTCTAAAAATAAGGAAACCGCTCCCGAGAGGGGCAATGAATTGCCCGAGTAGTAACGGCAGGGCAGTGAAAGAAGTCCTCGGGCTCCCGAGTCAATGCTCTTCCTTACACCTGGCTGAATTCCCAGTAAGATTTAGTGTCTGATTTTCACCACATGTGATGGTTGTTACTATTTGCAAAGATTAACTTGTCAAACAAGAAGCTTGCTGCAGTGCAAATACTTGCACTTTAGAAGAGGGAGAAAGTGGAGCGGGCATTACTTACTTTAGAAAGATTTAAAAGGTAGCCAGTCCAACAGACATGAAATTGTGCAAAATATTAAATCTAGAATTGTGTTGGTCTGATTGGCTCTTTTAACCTACCTTCTATAAAATATTAAGGGGTTCCCTAATATATAGGGAATAGTTACTTGAGTGACACCTCATGGCGTATTTCATAAGTTAAATATTTTTGGTTATTACTGACATATAATGAACTGACATATAACTGAACTTTGCATAAGAAAGATACATTTATATTTTTATTTTCTTTTCCAACCTTTCCTGTCTACAAAAAAGTTGCCAAGAGCAAGTCAAAGTAAGTAAAGATTTTTCCTTTTTTAAACGTCACTTGTTTATGTTAGATTTGTTAGTCTCGTTGCTCCCAGTACATCCTTATATGAAATTAAGCATTGGGCCTCGACTTCCTAAGAGTTGGTCTGTGGATTACTTAGTTGATAATTTTTTCTCTATGAACCCTTTCACAAAATATTTTCCCTCCTGCCCAACTGAGCTACTTCCGTGAGCATTGAAATACTTAAAGGAGCCTTTGCTGCTTTTCTAGTCCCAGGATTTGTGAGCTCACTGTCTGTTTCTAAACAAACCATTGGGCTGTGCTGTATTTGGACTACCACCATATTTCCATTTCCTCAAATTGAGGACCAGGGGCCATTTGTCTGGAGCTCACTACAGGAATCCAGAAGAACAAACTCTGCTTTGATTAAATCATAGAGTCTGTTTTAATGAGTTTTATAATCACTTGCATTCATGGTATAAGCATTTCAAAAATAGCCAAGATTAAAGATTCCATGCTGTACCAGAGAGACTAGAACTACCAAACTTGTATTTCAAAATAAATGTTGTAGACAATAACTGAAGATTTTGTGGTAAAAATAGGGAAGTTCTAAAGCAGCCTTTCCTTGCAACTCAAGACACTGAAAATCCTTAAAGCTAGTCGTTTGGATTAAAGTTAATGATAAACATGTATGTTAGCGCTTTCCCTCTCAGTATCTTTTAGTTATTCACGTAGCTTTCCCCACAGTCCAGTTATTTATGTCAGAGTTCCCTACCCCCAGGATGTATAGGAATCCCTTGCCTTTGGTTTCTGTAGAGGTATATTCTGACTTTTTCTACCCTTGTGATGTATTTCATATATGTCTTGCCTGATCGACCTCATGTACCAGCTCACTAGGAGTACTGCTAGGAGTACTGTTAGCTCCTAGAGGACATAGACATAGACTTACAGAGCTTTGTATTTCCCAGAGTGCCTTCCACAGAGTAAGTGCTTAAGATTTGTTGAATCTGTGTTGAATGGATAATTATTGTCTATCTTAATTAGAAATAAATACTGTATGCCCCTTATGAGGCACTGTGCTGAATGTTGAAAGCAATGCAGTGATGTATAATATAGTCTTAGATGCTTCCAGGTTGTTCTGGAATTACACGAGAAATAACACGGTCTACGTGAGGAGACAAGACACATGAAAAAATAACAGACAGTACAGGTATTAAAAGATCTGGTGAGGCAAACATGGACTTTCTGCTTTGGATGACTGTAACTTAAATGAAATATGAAGGGGCACAAGGTTTTGCACATTAGCAACCTAAAAGCTTCAGTCCCTTTCTTTTGGCCCTTCCTGATGATAATCATTTATGCCCCGAAGAGAGGGCTGTTCTGAGACAGCTGTCTTTACCATTTCCTCACTAGCCAGCTGTGGTTACCAGTACTTTGATATTTTCCCCTTCCTGACTTCTGCTGCTCGTGAGGGTTGGATGTCTGAGGCTAGTCCCACCATGTGGCTTGATTGTTCTTATTGTTTTGGTTAGGTCATTGTGAAGTAACTCTGTAGTGGAGCAAATCCTAGAGATTTGAAACCATTGAAATTGTTTCATGGAAAACTTAGGCTGTCTTACAGCCGAACCTTCTTAGGGCCAAGTGATATCCCACAAAATGTGCCATCCCCCCATGACTGATTTTAGTTTATTTCGTCAGCTCACACGTAACAGCATACTTTTTAATCTTAGAAACATTTTGGTGAGAATGGTGAGCCAAGCTGGGACAGGTTTCTGCTTCAACACCAAGAGAAACCGACTGAAGGAGAAACTGACTCTTTTGCATTATGATCCAGTTGGTAAGATCTGGGGAGGTTAATGCTTCCAAGGCCTGTTGCCCCCTTTGTAGGCTGAACATCTGAACATCTCTGGGAGTTTTTTTTAGCCTCTGATACTAGCATTCATTTAGTAAATAGGTATTGAATGATTATTATGATGCTATGTAACATCCCAGGTGCTGGGATGCACCAGGACACAAGACAAGTTAAGTCCCTGTATTCTTGGCACTTAGTCTAGTCTGACAGGGGGAGAAAAAATGACAAATTATAAGTGCTATGAGAGAAACAATCAGGATGCTGAGGTGTAGGATTAAGTTGGGGAGTGGTAGGGAAAGTCACATTAGATGGCTAAATCAGGGAAGGTCTCTCCAGGAGGAGATAGTTAACTGAGACCTGAAGGTGAGAAACCAGCTATGTAAAGAGAATAGGTGGTAGTGTTCTGGAAACAGACAAGTGTCTTGAGAAGGGGACGGTATGGTGTCCTGGCATCATCTGTTGAACAGTGGCTACTTTTTGGGTCCTGATATAAGTTACATGAATACGATTTCTATATATTAGTGCAGTGGGGGTAGGAAATTTGATTTTTCCATTTTGTGCCATCCACTAAAATGCTGTACTATATGGTAACTTTAAATGGTCTCATTAGATGGAAGTATTTATCTAGAAGAGACAAATGTTCCCAAGGCCAGATTATCTGCTCACAAACAAAAATAGAGTCAGCACCTGATGCTGTTGGTGGACGTCTATCCTGTTTCTGGATTTTATGTGCAGATTTATGCAAAAATAGCAAACATGTTTCTACTTTTAGAGCTCTGGTTGTTCATTTCATTTTTGTGCTTTCCTTTACTATAATTGTTTTTTGGAGACAGAGTCTGCAAACCAAATACCGCCCAGGCTTCAGAGATCGCAGCGACGCGATCTGACTCGCACGAGCTCGCCTCCTGGGTTCCACGCCATTCTGCTGCCTCAGCCTCCTGGTAGCTGGGACTACAGGCACCTGCCACCATGCCTGGCTAATTTTTTTTTTGTATTTTAATAGAGAGGCGGTTCACCGTGTTTGCCAGGATGGTCTCGATCTCCTGACGCTGGTCCCTCCATCCTCCCCGCCTCGGCCTCCCCAGGTGGCTGGGACTACGAGAGGCGTGAGCCACAGCGCCCGGCCACTGTTTTTGTTTTTAAATAGGGGAGTCTTACTCTGTGGCGGTAGTGCAGTGGTGCAATCTTTCCGGCTCCGCACCCGCAGCCTCTGCCTCCTGAGTTAAGTGATTCTTGCTTTCATTCTTCCAAATAGCTGGGACTACAGGTCGTTGCCCACCTGGCTAACTTTTTATGTTTTAGTAGAGATAGAATTTCCGCATGTTGGGCTGGTCTTGAACTCCTGCCCTCGGGTGATCCACCTGCCTCGGCCTCCCAAAGTTCTGAGATTGCGGGCGAGGCACGCCCGACCATCGGCTTCTTAACAAGCTAATGGCTGTAATAACACAAGAAGCAGAGACATTTTTAAGGCTCACAAAAGCACAATGGTCAGCAAAGTTTAATGTTCCATCCTTTAACAGAAATAAAATTCCCTTGCTGATGGTGTTCAAATTTCTGTTTATTCATTATCACAGTAAAAAGGGAATTCTAGGTTTGTACCTGATGATAAAGGAGTCTGAATTTCAGGGTGATTCCTCATATGGTGGAAAAAATGAGGAGGTTTGCTGTTGGGTTGGTCAGGTTTAGAATTGGATTAGTATGTTTTACTCCCTCACGATTTCTCTGTGTCAGCTGGTGAAAAGTCAAAGGGATGAACTTTACAAAGTAAAGTCTTTTTTTCTACCATATTTCTCTCTTTTTTTTTTTGAGATGGAGTCTCGGCTCTGTGGGCTGGGTGCAGTGGCGGATGCGCAGCTCACTGCAGGCGGCTCTGCCTCGGGTTCACATGCATTCTCCTGCCTCAGCCTCAGTAGCTGGGACTACGAGCGCCCTCATGGCAGTTTTTGTATTTTTAGTAGAGGTGAGGGGTTTCACCGTGGTAATAGGATGGTCTCGATCTCTGACCTTGTGATCCGCCCGTCTTGGCCTCCCAAAGTGCTGGGATTACAGGCTTGAGCCACCGCGCCTGGCCTATTTCTCTCTCTCAGTAAAAGGTGAAAGATTTATACGAGCCGAAGAGAAACCAGAGTATATATATTTAACTCTGAGTTTATTTTTAGAAACTTGCACAACACTAATAAATATTGATTGAATAACCTTCTGTGATATTTTAAGTATCAAAAATGTATGTATTGGGCTTTTCATCCTTAGTATGGAGGTATTAGGAACTTAATATTTGTCAGTTTGATTTTAAGTTTTGAGATTGGGAAAGGATACAACCATAAACAGTTCTGATCGAAGTGGGAGAAAAGATTCACATACAAATTTCAAACAGATGCTTAGAACTTTTCTCAAAAGGAATGTCCTTAGCTTTGACAGCACAGCTTTGTCTTTTCTGAAGAAGAGAATGTTCTGGGATAGCAGACTTCCTGGCTTTCTGCCCACCTGCTGAATGCCCTGCAGGTGTTCGTGATGTTTGCCTCGGGGCCTGCCCCATTGCCCAGGGTACCAAATAGCTTGGCAGTTCTCCTAGCATGTTTTACTGTGATTAGTAAATTGTTAAGATTGAGGAAAATGATTATTCGTCTGCTTTATGAAGGAAATAGGTAAGGAAATGTGAAAAAATTCCCAACTATTTGAGCATTTCATAATACAGTCTGTGGCAAGAAGCAGCTGCATATGCCTGTCCTTTCGAACTCCTTTTCCATGTATAAAACTAGATGCTAATTTCCGAAGAGGAAGGATTAAATGCTGAGGCATAAGCTTATTAAACTTTCGTAAATGTATTGAAGGTTTATCATAAAGAGAATGAAAACTTGTCAGTTTTAATTCCTTGGATGACTAAACAAGACAATATATACTTTAATTGAAGCAGAATCGATTTTGGTTAGATGTAGGGAGAGAACTTGACAGATTCATTCTTCTATGCATTAAGCATTAAATATTTTGACAGAAAATTCATGTTTACAATTGTGGGTAGCAGTGTGTCATTTCAACTCACTTAACACGTGTTGAATGTGCACTGTGTGTCCGGCAACAACCTTGTGAGGGAGATAGTTATCTCTTCCACAGGGAAGAAAGCAGGGTAGAGTATTTTGAGAAATTTTCCCAGGGACTCATAGCTGATAAATGGTGGAACCAGAGTTGGAACCCAGCCTTTCTCACTCCAAGTCCCTGTTCTTTTTTTTTTTTTTTTTTGAGATGGAGTCTCATTCTGTCGCCCAGGCTGGAGTGCAGTGACGCGATCTCGGCTCACTGCAAGCTCCACCTCCCGGGTCCACGCCATTCTCCTGCCTCAGCCTCCCAAGTAGCTGGGACTACAGGCGCCCGCCACCGCGCCCGGCTAATTTTTTTGTATTTTTAGTAGAGATGGGGTTTCACCATGTTAGCCAGGATGGTCTCAATCTCCTGACCTTGTGATCCGCCCGCCTTGGCCTCCCAAAGTGCTGGGATTACAGGCGTGACCCACCGCGCCCAGCAGTCCCTGTTCTTTAATTTTTTTAAAAAAGAGAGATGGGGTCTCACTGTGTTGTCCAGGCTGGTCTCGAACTCCTGAGCTCAGGCAGTCCGCCCACCTTCACTGTCCAAAGGATTGGGATTACAGGCCTGAGCCATTGTGCTTGGCCCTTCTAATTTAAACACAGTTTTTTTTGTTTTTTTTTTTTAAGAGACAGTGTCTTTCTATGTTGCCCAGGCTGGTCTGGAACTCCTGTCCTCAAGTGATCCTCCTACCTCAGTCTCCCAAGTGCTGGGATTACGGGCATGAGCCACCATTCCTGGCCAAGTCCCTGTTCTGTCTCTTACATGGAGCCAAATTAATCTTTCTAAAACTTTTTTTTTTTTTTTTTTTTAAATCAAAACCTATCCCTGTGGTCAGGCCATGGATCCCCACTGTGAGACTCCTACCATCATCTAACCAGATGCCCATTCGTGGTTCATTTAATCCAAATGCTGATCTGTCTTCAGGGACCAAACTTGACACTTTCCATGAGGCCTTCTGTCACCATTCCTGTCCCTTCTGACCTTTAGGGTCCTCTGGGGTTTACTGAACATTTGTGTGGGCACCTCATGATGTACTGATGTATTAAATCAGGGAGTCTTCTTACACTTTTGTAAACTCTACATTGCCTCGCACAGTTCTATGGTCTTAAATATTTATTCTTTGTGTTAAAGGAATAGGTGCAGTGAATGAATGAAAGAATCCTACTCCATATAGCCTTGCTCTACTAACCTTAATCAGTTACTCCTAGTCAGGGTCATTTAAATTGTCTCCAGATTGCTTTTCAGTGAGACAACTCTTTTTAAACCAAGTTTTTAGTTCCCTGTAGAAAACCATGGGGGAAATAGTTCTTGTAATTAATAACATTGATGAGAAACTGTTTTGGTTCTTTACTACCATCTTGTAATGCATTAATGCATTGTAGTCATCCTTGGAGTTTTAGGAGGATCAATCCTACTTACATTTCACGTGGTTTGAAGTATGTTAAAAAGATCCCTTATGTACAGTGTATTAATATTATAGATAAAAATCTGTTGACAGTTTAATAGTTCTTAAATTCAGCTGCCCATCAATTGAGGAGTTTTTTTTTTTTTTTTGAGACGAAGTCTTGCTCTGTTGCCCAGGCTGGAGTGCAGTGGCCGGATCTTGGCTCACTGCAAGCTCCGCCTCCCGGGTTTACGCCATTCTCCTGCCTCAGCCTCCCGAGCAGCTGGGACTACAGGCGCCCCCCACCTCGCCCGGCTAGTTTTTTGTATTTTTTAGTAGAGACGGGGTTTCACTGTGTTAGCCAGGATGGTCTCGATCTCCTGACCTCGTGATCCGCCCATCTCGGCCTCCCAAAGTGCTGGGATTACAGGCTTGAGCCACTGCGCCCGGCCTCAAATTGAGGAGTTTTAAAAAAATATAGACTTCCAGTCCAACTCTAGCCTTACTAAACCAGGATTAAGGTAGGAGTGGAGGGTGAGAATGGACTTACTTAAATAAGGTAATTCTTAATCGTAGATAGCTTGGGAATCTCATATACAGAGTATCCATGTTGACTGTAGAAGGAAAAAGCTAAAATGTCTGTGTGATAGGGACAAGTGAGGAATTGTTAGGTCATAGTTTAGGTCTTCCTTGGGTGATTGTTCCATTTCTGGTGTATTTTTGTTTTAGCAAGGAGGAAATAGGTAGGGGTGGGGTGTGTGTGTGTGTGTGTGTGTGTGTGTGTGTGAGAGAGAGAGAGAGACAGAGAATGTTGGAAGTTAATGGAGTGCCATAGGGCATTATAGAACTATGAAAGCCTTACTGCTCAGCATCTAGTCTTCAGTCATTTTTTTTTGAGATGGAGTTTCACTCTTGTTGCCCAGGCTGGAGTGCAATGGCACGATCTCAGCTCACTGCAACCTCTGCCTCCTGGGTCCAAGTGATTCTCCTGCCCCAGCCTCCCGAATAGCTGGGATTACAGGCATGTGTCATGCCTGGCTAATTTTGTAGTTTTAGTAGAGACAAGGTTTCTCTATGTTGGTCAGGCTGGTCTTGAACTCCCAACCTCAGGTGATCCGCCCACCTTGGCCTTCCAAAGTGCTGGGATTACAGGCGTGAGCCATCATGCCCGGCTAGCCTTCAGTGTTTCATCCAGGCAGGTAGCACTTTGTTTCAGAGAACTGTACTCTGTGATATTTACAATAATGAGATTTTGGTTATGATGTTAATTATAGTAGCAAACTAAAAACTCCATATTTGGGTGTATTAACCCATCTCTGGGAAGTAGAGGTTTAGTGTCTATTACTCTTCCAGACAGTGTGGTCCACTTGGTTCTTGATGCTCTTTTTCTGGAGTCCACCTCCCAGTCTGTCCTTGCTTACCTCCTGCAAGAGTGGACATTAATTGGGTGAAAACATTGTTTTCCATTTTTGTCCCTAGTTTTCTTTCTTAATGTGAATATTTCTACATTGGTTTAAATAATGACTTGTGGGATACCAAGGATGTTGCTGATTAGCTAGTGGCCCTATAGCCATTTTCTCCAGTCTGCCCTGGCTCCTGGGATGGAGGAACTGAGTTTGCAAATCAGCTCCATCCTCATATCAAGAAATAGTAAAATAAGAGAAAGAAGAGGGCTTATGGTCTGATACATATTTTTTATAAAAATGTCGATGATACTTTATAATAATTTTCTGCTACAATTCTTTGTTTTCTCCCTCCATAGTGAAACAAAGAGTCCTCTTCGTGGAAGATAAAAAAATACGCTCCCTTTAACTGGTGGATTGAAAGTGACTTTGATTTATAAAGAGAAGACTGAGGGCGGGGATACTGATTCAGAAATCCTGTAGTGTGTAATAAAAGAAGAGGAAATGGCATGGAATCACTGCCTCCTGTGATTTGAAGGCCATTGTGAAGGAAAACAATGCAGTGAAAGAAAGTTCTTCATATTAGGACAGATATCATTGCATCACATTTATTTATCTTTCTGGGTATTTTTATAGCCCTTAATAAAAAATATTAAAATAGCCTATGCTATTGTGTCTTAGTGATGTTTTTCCACACTATTTGAGGTTTTAAAAATCAACCACATTACTAAAAAATAACCATTGTTTCATGTAATAAATGTTTCCATAACAACACTTATGTAAGAGTTTCCAGCCTGCTCCCTCTGTACTCAAGAGAAAAGGCAGAGTAACATTCCAGAGTGATCTTGAAGAAACTCCCATGTAATAACAAAGATGGCAAGGGGGACCAGGAATGACAAAAGAAGGAGCCTTGTAACACAAATCAAGAGAACTTCTATTTCTGATTTGTGCTTCATTAGGAAAAATGCCACTGGCCTATATTTTCAAACCCAGGTCACCAAAGCAGTATCTAGGATTTTGTGGGACAGCTTTGGATTCCTTTATTCCCTAGATTTTTCTTTCCTTTTAAAATAAAAGAAGCTATAGTGTATTTCCATAAAGCCACTGCTAAGACTTCTGAGGCATGGTGGTACCACACAGCTAACTAGCATGGAATTCTGGGAGCAATCCCTAATGTTCAGATAGGGACCTCTGTGCTGCCCAGAGCCATACACTTTCTTACTTGGGCTTTTGTTTCCCACAAGTTTTCAAAGTTGTCCAGTTTTCTCCTTTGTCAAGTTCCTGGTTGAAAAGGATCTGCTCATTTTAAGCTCTGCTGGTTCACATCCTACCCCATTTAAAGCATTTGTGTGGGAGAATGATACCGTGCCCACCCTGACTACAAAATAAGAAGTTCCTTCTCCATGGCCCAAACCTGGCTCCGAGGGAAATGTAAGAGCAGCTCTCTGGCGGTTTAGAGGAATTAGAGGCAGATAGTTGATGAGTCTTAGGGGCTTGTGGCCTCATGATCAATCAGCTATTTTATGGCATCTTTTGATAAAGCTCTGGTTCAAAGCAATAATAGGTGAGATCTTGGCTCTTTTTAGGCTGAAACTGTACATAGTATTGAGTTATAAGAAAAATCACCTGCTCCTAGCTAAGCTGATGTAAAGGGTCTGTGACATGCATGAATTGCTTTAAAAAAAGGAACTTACCTGGTTTAACAAATGACTTACTTATTCAGTCCATGGGTTGAATGTGGCCCATAGGTGGTGGTTACTTCTTTTTTTTGATACAGGGTCTGCTTTGTCACGCAGACTGGAGTATAGTGGCGTGATCATGACTCACTGCGGCCTCAAACTCCTAGGCTCATATTATCCTCCCACCTCAGCCTCCTGAATAGCTGGGACTACAGGTGTGTGTCACCACGCCTGGCTAATTTTTTGTATTTTTAGTAGAGATGAGGTTTTTCCATGTTGCCCAGGCTGGTCTCAAACTCCTGGGCTCAAGCAATTCTTCTGACTCGGCTTCCCAAAGTGGTGGGATTACACCCACCACGTGAGCCACCATGCCCCTGTGGTGTTTACATTAAAAAAAAAAAAAAATTAGTTGCTGATACATAAACATTGAAGGGTTTCAATAAATATCCAAACTTCTGCCTTCCCTTACAAAACCAGAGGTTTTGACAACACTAAGCTAAAGTTGAGTATCAGCTGCCCCTCTTAGAAAGTGCCCTTTCCCTTAAGAAGAGTCTGCTCTGGCTCTAGACACTGTTGTCCACAACCTCTGCCGCGTGGTGCACATGGGGCATTAACAATCTGTTGACAATTGAGTTTACTTGTCCCTGAAGAGTGGTAATGTTTGTACAGATCTTGGTTGTGGAATCTTTAGTTCTGGTTGGTTTGTGCAAATGCATGGAAAGCAAAAGAATCATTGTTACAAATGAAGCTTGAGGATGACTTTTTGTAGAAGAACTAATATTTGCAAAGAAAGGGGACGAGGACATTTTCTAATAAGTGTTAGCCAGGAGCAGCCACCCCCAAGTACATTTTATTCCCAGGTATATTTATTTTGGGACTAATAGCAATCAAAACAGAGTAAGCGGAAGGTCTTTTTTGTAAGGGTAAGATGACTGTGTTCCTGCAGCCTGGACGCTGACTGCTGCAATGAAATTGGATCTCTTGAGCATGTCTTCCAAGGACAAATTTGGATAGTAAGCCAGGTAGAAGGCCAAAGCTCCCACAAAGCTGTCACCAGCACCCTGTAATTAAAAGCACACTTTTGAAGACAAGCATGTAGTCAATCTGTTGCCCAAACTGCATATTTTAAAAATATTTAAGTAAACTTAATTTTAGTTTTAGATTTACAGAAAAGGTACAAGGATAATACAGAGTTTCCATGTACTCATACCCAGTTCTGTTAACATCTTACTGTGGTACATTTATCACCACTAAAGAAATAATATATTATTAACTGAACTTCATACTTTTTTTCAGATTTTACTAGTTTTGCTTAATGTCCTTTTTCTGTTCCAGGATCCCATCCAGCATGCCATATTACATTTAATTGTCATATTTGCATAGACTCCTGTAGGCTGTGATAGTTTCTTAGACATTCTTTGTTTTTGGTGATTTTTTTTTTTTAAGAGACATGGTCTTACTCTATTGCCCAGGCTGAAGTGCAGTGGCACAATCATAGCTCACTGCAGCCTGGGCTCAACTCCTGAGTGAACTCCTGCTGGGCACTGGCAATCCTCCTGCTTCAGCCTCCCAAGTAGCCGGAACTACAGGCATGTGCAACACCTGGCTAGGTTTTAAAAATTTTAATTAAAAAAAAAAAAAAAGACAGAGTCTCACTATGTTGACTAGCCTGGTCTTGAACTGCTGGCCTCAAGCAATCCTTCTGCCTCAGCCTCCCAAATGCTGGGATTACAGGTGTGAGCCACTGCACCTGGCTGTTGTTGATGACTTTGATAGTTTCGAGGAGGACTGGTCACGTATTTTGTAGCACGTATCTTAATTGAGATATGTCCATTTTTCTCACAGGCTGTGGTTATGGTTTTTGGGGGAAAGACCACAGAGGTGAAATGTCATTTTCATCACATCATCTGAAGGGTACATACGATCAGCATGACTTCTCACTGATGGTGTTAACCTTGATCACCTGGCTAAGGTAGTCTTTGCCAAGTTTATCCACTGTAAAGTTACTTTGCTCCCTTTTTTCATGTTACACTCTTTGTTTTTTTTTTCTTTTAATTTTTTTTTTCATGTTGGAAAGCAAGTCATTAAGTGTATTCCACTCTTAAAGGTTGGGGAATTATTCCCTGAAGTTATGCTCTATCTTCTTAAGGGTGGAGTTTCTATGTTCTATCTCCTTAAGGGTGGAGTTTCTACATAAATTATTTGGAATTCTTCTGTATGGGAGATTGGTCTCTTCCATTTATTTATTCAGTCATTTATATCAGTATGAACTCATCGTTATTTGTTTTATTCTTTGGGCTATAATTCAATGCCATATTATTTTGTTGTTCAAATTGTTCCAGCTTTGGCCATTGGGAGCTTTTCCAGTTGGCTTCCGTGTCCCTTTGACATACGCCCATCCTTTTGGTTTTGAGTACTTTCTGGCATTACAAGATGCCCCAGGGGGCCGGGCGTGGTGGCTCACACCTGTAATCCCAGCACTTTGGGAGGCTGAGGTGGGCACATGGCTTGAGCCCAGGAGTTTGAGACCAGACTGGGCAACATGGCAAAGCCTTGCCTCTACAAAAACAAAACAAACAAAATCCCCCAAGATGCTCCAGGGTCATCTTGTATAGTCCCTGCCCTAGCCCTAGAATTAGCCATTTCTTCATTAAAAATGCATGCAGAAAGAGCTGAGAGCCATTTGATATTATTTCTAAACCAAATATAGGGGCACATCAAGTTTCTTTCCATTTTCTCTGAAGCTCCAAAGATCCAAGCTGGTGAAGGCCATGGAGACACAAAACATCCTGAGAAAGTCTATGGACGTGTGCCTTTGGACAGAGCAATACCTTGTCATGTTTGGCTAACAATTGTGTTCAGGACAATTTAAATGTGACTACACAGTCTCACTTGAAAAACCATTCTTGTATTCAACAGCTCTCAGGGTCGTTTTCTACCTCTTTCCAGTTTGCTGGTTCCTTAGACCAGGCTTTCATAACAAATCTTGAGGCTATACCTCAGGCTTTTTAAAGAACCTTGGCATGCAAGATTGTTCCAGTCACAGTTGATGTATTTGATGGGCTATGTGCCCAGCACAGTGATGGGTGCTAGAAAAGGACTAAAATCCATTGTGGATTAAATGCTAAATAGCATGGCAGAATTTGTAAGTGCTGTTAGATTTTAAGAAGGGGTTTGAAGAAAGCCCCCCCAAGAAGGGAGCCCTTATAGAACAAGCCAGATTTATAAAGAGAAGGCAGACCTCAAAGAATAAAGACACAGGAGAAGAAAGGACCAGAGTGAGCTCATGAAACCATTAGTGGCTTTAAGGAGAATGACATTTCCCCTTGTTTTCACAGACAAAGCCATCAATATTAAATTCGCCAAGGGGTGATAGTAATACAGCTGTGAATGCAACTTTCATTCCCCCCATGAATGTTGTCTGAGTGCCTAAAATGTGTTAGGCCCTATGCTAGGTGCTTTGCAACCTTTACTGGTCTTTCCTGAAGGATGCAATGGAGAAAGAGACAGACATGGTTCCTTCCCACTCGCAGTTTACAGCACAGCAGCTGACATGAGGAAGGTCTGAAACCTGAGGAACTGGAGGGTGAGCTGACTGGAGGGTTATTATGAAAACATGGAAAATGCCACAAGATATGAAGAGCTATGGCAAACTCCCAGATGCCAAGTCTTGACTCCTCCTTACATTACATACAAAATTAAATTCCAGCTAAAGTCTTGAATGTAAAAAACAAAACAGTACAATAATAAGATGAAAATTTTGATGAATATTTTTGTATAACCCCAGACAGGGAAAACATAAGTCAGTAAACACAAAAAGACATAATGAAAAAAATAACAGGTTTTTAATTTTATAAACATATTTTAAAAATATGTCCAAAGACACTATAAATAAAGCCAACTGAAAAAGTACAGATTTGGTGAAAATCCTTGCAATACATGTAACATATCCTCATTATTCAAAGAATATCTTCAAATTGCTAGGAAAAAGACAAATGTAGGATAAAAGTGAATAAAGATATAGACCTGCAATTTCAGAAAAGGAAATGTATATGGTCAGTAATAAACATATGAAAAGATGGTCAATGACTAGAAAATGTATAATGCTTAGCTGGGCTCAGTGGCTCACGCCTGTAATCCCAGCACTTTGGGAGGCTGAGGTGGGTGGATCACGAGGTCTGGAGTTCAAGACCAGCCTGGCCAAGATGGTGAAACCCTGTCTCCACTAAAAATACAAAAATTAGCCGGGCATGGTAGCACGTGCCTGTAATCCCAGCCACTCGGGAAGCTGAGGCAGAAAATTGCTTAAACCCGGGAGGTGGGGGTTGCAGTGAGCCGCGATCGTGCCACTACACTCCAGCCTGGGTGACAGAGCGAGACTCCATTTCAAACAAACAACAACAACAACAAAAAAGACAGAATATGCCTAATGCTCTTTGATTCAACAATTTCAATCCTGCTCCTGGGAATCTCTTACAGAAGGAAAAGCTCCTGTAATATAGGAATATAGGTACAAAGATGCTTATTGCTGCATTATTTTCAAAGGCAAAACATCTACCAAATAGGATGAATAAACTGGCACATTCTTATTATGGAAAAGTATTCAGCTATTAATGAGAAAAGTCTAGCAATATAAGCACATACTTGGAGAAATGTCCATTAGTTAAGTCACAAAAGGAGGTTTCTGCGTCCATGATCCCATTTGGGGGAAAAGAAATAAAAGAATGAAAAAAAGACAAATACCTATCTGTATGAGCATATGTGGGGTTTTTTTTGTTTTGTTTTGTTTTGTTTTTTTTTTTGAGACGGGGTTTTGCTCTTGTTGCCCAGGCTGGAGTGCAATGGCACGATCTCGGCTCACAGCAACCTCCGCCTCCCAGGTTCAAGCGATTCTCCTGCCTCAGCCTTCCGAGTAGCTGGGACTACAGGCACATCACGCCTGGCTAATTTTGTGTTTTTAGTAGAGACGGGGTTTCTCCATGTGGGTCAGGCTGGTGGTTTTTTTTTTGAGACGGAGTCTCGCTCTGTCGCCCAGGCTGGAGTGCTGTGACGCGATCTCGGCTCACTGCAAGCTCCGCCTCCCGGGTTCACGCCATTCTCCTGCCTCAGCCTCCTGAGTAGCTGGGATTACAGGCGCCGCCACCTCGCCCGGCTTTTTGTATTTTTAGTAGAGACAGGGTTTCACCGTGTTAGCCAGGATGGTCTCAATTTCCTGACCTCCTGATCTGCCCGCCTCGGCCTCCCAAAGTGCTAGGATTACAGGCGTGAGCCACCGCGCCCGGCGTCAGGCTGGTCTTAAACTCCCGACCTCAGGTAATCTGCCCGCCTCGGCCTCCCAAAATCCTGGGATTATAGGCATGAGCCACTGTGCCTGGCCCAGCACATGTGTATTTTTTAAAAAGAATATAGAGAATATAGAATGAAGGATATGTATCAAATTGTGAATATTTGGTTTTCTTATGTGCCAGGTACAGGGACAGTGATCTTTTCTTTATATACTTCTATATTGTTTGATTTATTATAAGTTTATAATATTTTTCCAAAAAAGTTTAAGCTAACAAAAGGATGAA
The DNA here is from genome assembly GCF_008728515.1 of Papio anubis. Classification (NCBI taxonomy): domain Eukaryota; kingdom Metazoa; phylum Chordata; class Mammalia; order Primates; family Cercopithecidae; genus Papio; species Papio anubis. The sequence continues at coordinate 27,466,106 of NC_044989.1, forward strand.
TAGGTTAGCCATGCCTCTGTGCCTGCCTACCTTGCACCCTGACCAGAGTGGAGGCAGGAGGCAGAAAGGAGACATTCTGGCATTGCCGACAGAAATCAGGTCTACCTACCCCTCTGATAGCTACCGGGGTATTTCTGGCTGCAGACAAGGTTTTTTAGAAAGTTTTAAAAATATGGCTGGGCTCTGTGGCTCATGCCTGTAATCCCAGCACTTTGGGAGGCCGAGGTGGGTGGATCACGAGGTCAGGAGTTCAAGACCAGCCTGGCCAAGATGGTGAAACCCTGTCTCTACTAAAAATACAAAAAATTAGCCGGGCGTGGTGGTGGGTGTGCCTGTAATCCCAGCTACTCAGGAGACTGAGGCAGAGAACTGCTTGAACCAAGGAGGTGGAGGTTGCAGTGAGCCAAGACCGTGCCACTGCACTCCAGCCTGGGCAACAGAGTGAGACTCTGTCTCAAAAAAAAAAAAGAAAGTTTAAAAAATATTATACCCACACCTGAAAACACTCTTAAAATCACTAAAATTTTTTTCCACTACAGCCAAGGCCAGGGAAACACAGGTTTTGGTGGAACTGTGTGTGCTGGAAGCATTATTTAGGCAGCAACAATTCTCACAATTTGATTACCCTTCATTCTTGGGGCTACATTACATATTGCTTTTTTCTTTCCTTTTTTTTTTTTTTTTTGAGATGGAGTCTTGCTCTGTCGCCCAGGCTGGAGTGCAGTGGCGCAATCTCGGCTCACTGCAAGCTCCGCCTCCTGGGTTTACGCCATTCTCCCGCCTCAGCCTCCGGAGTCGCTGGGACTACAGGCGCCCGCCACCTCGCCCGGCTAGTTTTTTGTATTTTTAGTAGAGACGGGGTTTCACCGTGGTCTCGATCTCCTGACCTTGTGATCCGCCCGCCTCGGCCTCCCAAAGTGCTGGGATTACAGGCGTGAGCCACCACGCCCGGCCATATTGCTTTTTTCTTTCTTTCTTTTGAGACACGGTCTCGCTCTGTCACTCAGGATGGAGTGCAGTAGCATAATCATAGCTCACTGATGCCTTGATCTCCCAGGCTCAAGCAATCCCTCCACCTCAACCTCCTGAGTAGCTGGGACCACAGGTGTGCAACACTATACCCAGCTAATCTTTTTATTTTTTGTAGAGATGAGGTTGGCCAGGCACAGTGGCTCACATCTGTAATCCCAGCACATGGGGAGCAAGACCAGCCTGGGCAATGTTGCGAAGCCCTGTCTCTACAAAAAACATAAAAATTAGCTGGGCATTGAGGTGTGTGCCTGTAGTCCTAGCTACCTGGTAGCCTGAGGCAGGAGGATCACCTGAACTCAGGGATGTCGAGCCTGCAGTGAGCTGTGATCATGTCACTGCACTCCAGCCTGGGCGAAAGAGTGAGATCCTGTCTAAATAAACAAATAAATAAATAGGCAGGGTCTTCCCATAAATAGGCAGGCTGGTCTCAAACTCCTGGGCTCAAGGGATCCTCCCGCCTTGGCCTCCCAAAGTGCTGGGATTACAGGTACGAGATGCTGTGCCTGGCCTACACACTGTGTTGCTAGAGAATAAAAGATAAGTCCTTCCTATATTAAAAATGGGGGGTTCCCAATAAAGAAAACTCTAGACTAGATGGCTTCGCTGGATAATCCTTGCAAACATTTAAGTAAGAAGTAATCCTAATTCTACACAAATTCTTTAAGAAAATAGAAGAGCCGGCCGGGCACGGTGGCTCAAGCCTGTAATCCCAGCACTTTGGGAGGCCGAGACGGGCGGATCATGAGGTCAGGAAATTGAGACCATCCTGGCTAACACGGTGAAACCCCGTCTCTACTAAAAAATACAAAAAACTAGCCGGGTGAGGTGGCGGGCCTCTGTAGTCCCAGCTACTTGGGAGGCTGAGGCAGGAGAATGGCGTGAACCCGGGAGGCGGAGCTTGCAGTGAGCTGAGATCCGGCCACTGCACTCCAGCCTGGGCGACAGAGCGAGACTCCGTCTCCAAAAAAAAAAAAAAAAAAAAAAAAGAAAATAGAAGAGCCAGGGAAACACTTTATAATGCTAGCATCACCATGATACCAAAACCAGACAATGACATTGCAAGAAAACAAAAAAGATCAATACCCTTTGTGAATATAGATGTAAAAACCTTAACTTTTTTAAAGCAAATTAAATGTGTGTGTGTGTGTGTGTGTGTATATTTAATATATGATAATACATCATGACCAAGTAGAATTTATCCCAGGAATGCAAGATTGGTTTAACATTTTAAAAAATCAATGTAATTCAGTAATATTAAAAATCTTATGATTATATCAACAGGAGATGAAAAAGCATGTCACAAAATTCTACATTCATTCATGATAAAAGTTCAGCAAATTTAGAAAGAAGATGTAACTTGATCTTCTTGATAAAGAGCATTTATGAAAAATCTACAGCTAACATCATGCTCAACCAGAAAGACTGAATGCTTCCTCCCTAATACAGGGAACAAATCAAAGATGTCTGTTCTCACTACTTCTACTCAACACTGTACTGGATTGCCTAGCCAGTGCAAAAGGACAGGGGAAAAAAAAAAGAAAGAAAAGGCATACAGATTGAAAAGGAAGAAGTAAAACACCTTTTCTTTGTAGATGACATAGTGACCTATGTAGAAAATCCTAGGAAGTCCAGCCAAAAAGCTGCTAGAAATGGTGGGTTTAGCAAGGTAACAGGACACAAGGTCACTATAAAAAACCAAGTGTGGCCAGGCGTGGTGGCTCACGCCTGTAATCCCAGCACTTTCGGAGGCCGAGGCAGGTGGGTAACAAGGTCAGGAGATCAAGACCATCCTGGCTAACATGGTGAAACCCCATCTGTACTAAAAATACAAAAAAAAAAAAAATGAGCCAGGTGAGGTATCGGGCACCTGTAGTCCCAGCTACTCGGGAGGCTGAGGCAGGAGAATGGCATGAACCTGGGAGGTAGAACTTGCAGTGAGCCAAGATCGCGTCACTGCACTCCAGCCTGGGTGACAGAGCAAGACTGTCTCAAAAAAAAAAAAAATTGTATTTCTATATATTAGCAATGAACAAGAACTCAAAGTTATGAAAACATTTGCAACAGCATTTTAAAAATGAAGTATTTAGGCTAAATTTAACTGAATATGTGTAAGATCTATCTATTCTTGCTATGGAAAGTTAAAGAAAAATAAATGGTGAGAGTTTCAAGGATTGGAAAACTCAATATTCTTAAGATATCAATTCTCCCCAAATTGATCTATAGATTAATGCAATTCCAATAAAAATCCCAGCTGGCAATTGTTGTAAATTAATAAACTGATTTTAAAATGTACATGGAAATGGAAACGTTCTAGAATAGCCAAAACAGTTTTGAAAAAGAACCAAGTTACCAGGCTTACCATAAGCTACAGTAATTAGACAGTGAGATACTGACATAAGGATAGACATGTAGGTCACTTGATAACTTGATAGAAGAGTCCAGATACAGACCGACAAATATATGGTCAACTTATTTCCAACAAAGGAATAGGTTGAGTATCCCTTATCTGAAATACATGGGATCAGAGATGTTTTGGATTTCACTTTGTGTGTGTGTGTGTGTGTGTTATACTCACTGGTTGAGCATCTCTTATCCAAAAATTTGAAATCCAATATACTCCAATGAACATTTCTTTTGAGGATCAGGTTGGCAATGAAAAAATTTCAGATTTTGAAGTTATTTTTATTTTTATTTTTTGAGACAGGGTCTCACTCTGTTGCCCAGGCTGGAGTGTGGTGGCATGATCTTGGCTCACTGTAACCTCTGCCTCCTGGGTTCAAGCAATCCTCCCATTTCAGCCTCCCAAGTAACTGGGAGTATAGATGTGTGCCACCACACCCGGCTTTTTTTTTTTTTGAGTCAGAGTCTCACTCTATAGCCCAGGTTGGAGTGCAATGGTGTGATCTTGACTCACTGTAACCTCTGCCTCCTGGGTTCAAGCAATTCTCCTGCCTCAGCCTCCCAAGTAGCTGGGATTACAGGCACCTGCCACCATGCCCAGCTAATTTTTGTATTTTTAGTAGAGATGGGGTTTCACCATATTGGCCAGGCTGGTCTTGAGCTCCTGACCTTGTGATCTGCCCACCTCGCCTCCCAAAGTGCTGGGATTACAGGCGTGAACCATCGTGCTTGGCCGGCAATTTTTTTTTTTTTGGGGGTGTGTGTGTGTGTATTTGTGTGTGTATGTATATGTATATGTGTGTGTGTGTGTGTGTGTGTGTGTGTATGTAGAGAGAGAGAGAGAGAGATGGGGTTTCACCATGTTGCCCAGGCTGGTCTTGAACTCCTGGGCTCAAGCGATCTACCTGCCTAGGCCTCCTGAAGTGCTAGGATTGCAAGTGTGATTACAGGGATTATGGTGCACCTGGCCCATGATTTTGAAGCATTTTGGACTGCAGATTTTGGGTTAGGGAAACTCAACCTGTACCCAGTAATTCAATGGAGGAAAGGGCAGTCTTTTAAACAAATGGTTCTGGAACAAATGGATATCCATATGCAAGAACACAAACCCTTACCTCACACCATAGACAACAATTAACTCAAAATGGGTCACAAACCTAAATGTAAGAGTTGAAACAACAAACTTCTAGAAGAAGATAGGAGAAAATCTGTAACCTTGTGCTAGGCAGATTTCTTAGGACACCAAAAGCACAAAGATTAAAAAACCTGATAAACTGAAATTTATCAAAATTTAAAGCCTTTGCCCTTCAAAAGAATATCAAAAGATAAGCCATGGACTAGGATAAAATATTTGCAAAACATGTATCTGACAAAGAACTGTTATAACTCAATAATACAACCCAATAAGACCAACAACCCAATAAAAATGGGCAAGAGATTTGAACAGAAGTTTCATCAAAGAAGCTTCATCATGCATATGCCAAATAAGTATATGAAAAGATGCTCAATATAATCAGACACTAGGGAAATGCAAATTCAAAACACAATGAGATGGCATTATATACCTAGTACAAAGACTAAAATATTTAAAGCTGAAAGTACCAAAAATTGGCGTAAATGTCCTGGAGATATGAAAAGTCTTATTCATTGCTTGTGGGAATGCAAAATGATAGAGACACTTTGGAAAATAGTTTGGCAGCTTCCTAATAATGTTAAACATATACTTATAAAACCCAGCATTTCTATTCCTAGCTATTTATCCAAAAGAAATGAAAGCATATATCCACATAAAGACCTATATGTGAATGTTTACAGCAGCATTATTTATAATCACTCCAAACTGGAAACAATCCAGATGTCCTAGAACTGACGAATGGATAAACAAACTGTGGCACATCCAGACAAGGCAATATTACTTAGCAATAAAATGGAAGGAACTGCTGATAAAACAGCATGGATGAATCTCAAAAGAATTATGCTAAGTGGGAGAAGCCAGGCACAAAAGATTACAAGTCACATCGTATGATTTCTGTGATGGTGAATTTTGTGTTAACTTGACTAGGCTGAATGATGCCCACATAGCTGGTTAAACATTATTTCTGTTTAATAGAAATAATGTTTCTGTGTCTGTGATGGTGTTTCTGGAAGAGACTGTCATTTTAATTTGTAGACCGAGTGAAGAAGATCGGTCCTCACCAATGTGGGCAGGCATCTTCTAATCTGTTGAGGGCGTGGATGGAACTAAAAGGCAGAAGGGCAAATTCTTTCTCTCTCTTCTTGAGCTAGGACATCTATGTTCTCCCCTCTCCCTCCGCACATTAACTGGGATCTCAGGTCTTTGACCTCAGACTAAACGGTACCACTGGCTTTCCTATTTCTCCATCTTGCAGACCGTGGGCCTTCTTGCCTTCCATAACTGCACATGTCAATTCCCATAATAAATCTACACACACACTTGGGCCGGGCGCGGTGGCTCACGCCTGTAATCCCAGCACTTTGGGAGGCTGAGGTGGGTGGATCACGAGGTCAGGAGATCAAGACCATCCTGGCTAACACGGTGAAACCCCGTCTCTACTAAAAATACAAAAAAATTAGCTGGGCGTAGTGGCGGGCGCCTGTAGTCCCAGCTACTCCGGAAGCTGAGGCAGGAGAATGGCATGAACCCGGGAGGCAGAGCTTGCAGTGAGCCGAGATTGCGCCACTGCACTCCAGCCTGGGCGACAGAGCGAGACTCCATCTCAAAAAAAAAAAAAAAATAAATAAAATAAAAAATAAATCTACACACACACACACACACACAAAATACATATACATATACATCTCTCCATCTGATTTCTCTGGTGAACCCCAGCTAATATCAATTCATGTATATGAAATCCTAGAAAAGGCAAAAATGTAGCAACAGAAAGCAGGTCAAGGGCTGGGGAGTATTGACTGCAAAAGGACTGCACAGGAACTTTCTGGGGTGATAAAAATACTCTAGGTTATGATTACAGTAGTGATTAAATGACTGCATACATTCATCAAAACTCATTGAATCATGCACTGAAAATGGGTAAAATCTTATTGTATAAAAATTATATCTAATACAACTGATTTTTTAAAAAGGCAAAGGAGTGGGTATGTGTATTGAGTTATACAGGAATGTCAGGTTTGAAAACCTTGACAGTTATTTCCTGGGTTTACTATTGATTTACTCCCAAGTGTGTGGTTGAGATAATCATTGAGATTTACTGTGGGCCATGCTTAAGTGTTTTGATTGGCATATGGGAATTTATTTGTCCTTATACTGAGAGCTCGAATTCTACCTCTGCTCTTCCAGTCTAAAGATTTCTTTCTTCTGGCAGTGTGGGCTTTGGAGTAACACAGACCTGTATGTGAATCTTGGCCTCACCACTTCCTAGCTTTATGACATTGGGGAAATTAATGTAAATTCTCTGTGACTTTGTTTTCTTATACATAAAATGAAGTTATTAACATCTTTCTCATAAGGATTTTGTGAACATTAAAAAACAGCTCAACTTTCAATAGAAGAGATAAATTAAAAAATAAAAGCTAAACAATTGTTAGTTCTTTCCTTTCTGACCAAAAGCATTTCTGTCTTTTCCCTAATTAAAAGTTGATGGCTTTGTTTCCACGGAATCTATCATCCCTTGGTGCTCAATCTTTTAACCTAAAATCAATGACCAGAAATCTTAACACATGTTGTTTCTTCATTTATTTTTCTACTTCCTCCCTTGACCTCCCTTGCTCTTTTGCACACCCTCTGCACAGACTGGGCATGTTCACTTCACTGCTGGTTTATGCTCTGCCTTTCTCCTGCTCCTTCTTGCTCTGCCAAGTCCCCCTTTCTCTGTGTCTAGTTTGGAAGCCGTTGATCCTGCTAGTCTTTACCTTTTTGGGCCTTCATTCAAAACTGTTTGCTGTCTTTCTTTAGAAGGCCCTGCTCCTTTATGATATCTTCCCAGAGTACCTCATTTTTTTTTTTTTTTTTGAGACAGAGTCTTGCTCTATTGCCCAGGCTGGAGTGCAGTGGCATGATCTCGGCTCACTGCAACCTTCGCCTCCTGTGTTCACGCCATTCTCTGGCCTCAGCCTCCCGAGTAGCTGGGACTACAGGCACCCGCCACCACGCCCGGCTAATTTTTTGTAATTTTAGTAGAGACAGGGTTTCACCGTGTTAGCCAGGATGGTCTCAATCTCCCGACCTCATGATCCGCCCGCCTCGGCCTCCCAAAGTGCTGGGATTATAGGCATGAGCCACTGTGCCCGGGCCCAGAGTACCTCATTTTGCCAAAGTTACTTGAAACACTTCAACAACCTATGTGCTTAACCTAACAATTCCTACAAAAGCTCAGCATTCTACTTCCTGTTTGCCTTGGTGTAGAGTGGAGTATAGATTAAATGGTCAAGTCCACATCAAGAAAGAGCTCTGATTGCAATTAGGTTGACTCATCCACAAAACGCAAAAGCAATTTACTTAAAGGATTCTGAAAATAGATCAATTGTTAACAGTGACATTAAATGTTATTAAGAATCCACAAGTCTATACTGATACAAAATAAATTAATAAATACTGGAGAAAGAAAAATTCTTCCTTACAGTAGAATGCCAGCTAGTAAAAACCTTTAAAAAGTCACTATTGTGCAACTATCATAGTGCTGTCTGATTCAGGGAGGAATCATCAGTGGAGGCATTAACACTGCTGGGTAAAGGTAGGATGAAGGTAGGATATTTACAAGTTATAAATAATCCCCCCACAGATTATGTATTAATTACACAGGCAAAAAGAGTGACTGTACACTTGAGAAACTTGGGAGGCACCACCTTAACCAAGTGGCCAACAGTAGTATCACCGATAAGACGACAAACTGACACCACTGCTCCCTGATGTGGGGCCTGGAGAAGGACACGAGGTCACGGATGTAGCATTCCTGCCTCAAATGCATAAGACAGACCTAAATTGACATGCATTCTACAAAACAATGAGCTGGTGCTGTTCGAAAAATATCAATGCCATGAAAGACAACATAGTTTACGAACCTGTTTCATATTCAAGAAGACTAAAGTAATACATAGTCTTGGATTGGATCCTGAACCAAAAATTATAAAAAACCACTATTGGGACATTATTAGACTGTACATATAAGATTATCTCCATGTAAAACTTCTTGAATTTGATAATTATATTGTACTTTTGTTATGTCCTTTTTTTCAGGAGACATATCCTGAAGTACTAAGAGGTAGAATCATGATGTTTGTGACTTACTCTCGAATCGAAAAAAAGATATTAATGTGTTTTGAGAGAAAGCAATAAAACAAATGTGGCAAAATGCTAACATCGGGGAAACTAGGTGAAGAGTATATGGGACTACTGTAACTTTTCTGTAAGTTTTACTTTTTAAAAATAAAAAATTTTATTAAAGAAGTTGTGGTGGCATGGTGGCTCACGCCTGTAATCCTAGCACTTTGGGAGGCCGAGGCTGGTGGATCACCTGAGGTCGGGAGTTCAAGACCAGCCTGACCAACGTGGAGAAACCCCATGTCTACTAAATACAAAATTAGCTGGGCGTGGTGGCGCATGCCTGTAATCCCAGCTGTTTGGGAGGCTGAGGCAGGAGAATTGCTTGAACCTGGGAGGTGGAGGTTGTGATGAGCCGAGACTGCACCATTGCACTCCAGCCTGGGCAATGAGAGCGAAACTCCGTCTCAAAAAAAAAAAAAAAAAGAAAAAATTTTAAAAATCCCATGTGTAAGAAGGAAATCAATATCAGTCACTCTCTGTGAATTTGCAAATGGGCCAATTCCTGCCCCTGAATGATTTCTCTTTCTTTTTAAGTAAGTGGACATCTGCTACAAGTCGGGGTGGACTGAAGTGAAGCTCTTTCCCACACTTGGAAATACCAACCTTATTGAGGCAGTTTCCACTGTAATCATGAACTAGACAATGACACTCCCATGAACAATGAGAGGATTGGGAGGAACACTTTTTTTTCTTTTTCTTTTTCTTTTGAGCTGGAGTTTTCGCTCTTGTTGCCCAGGCTGGAGGCAATGGCGCGATCTCGGCTCACTGCAACCTCCGCCTCCTGGGTTCAAGCAATTCTCCTGCCTCAGCCTCCCAAGTAGCTGGGATTACAAGTGTGTGTCACCACGCCTGGCTAATTTTTGTATTTTTAGTAGAGACAGGGTTTCAACATGTTGGCCAGGCTGGTCTCAAACTCCTGACCTTGGGTGATCTGCCTGCCTCAGCCTCCCAAAGTGCTGGGATTACAGGTGTAAGCCACTGTGCCCAGCCTGGTAGGAACACTTTTTAACTGTGACAGTGATTGCCAAAAACCAAAAAACTGAGGCCTGGGATGTTAGTGACAGCCCTGTTGTGATGGTATCCAGCACCCTGTGCCAAGACCACTGCTGGTTTCTTCTGTTTTCAACCAAGAACCATGACAGAGGCAATCTCCATGTGTTAAACTCTCATGAGAGGTCGGAAATCCTGTCCATGTCTTTCCCTGCTGACTCCTTAGAGTTTTACAATCCCTTAAAAGTACTGGGCATTCAATTAATACTTGCTGATGGACCGTCTCTCAGATGCCCCAGTCTCCACCTTCTCACCAGATGTGAGATGCAGGGGTTCCGTGTTTTTCTTCACAAAGAGGGCAGCAGTTGGACTACTGAGCCCCAAACCACAAAGAAGCAGGGAGGCTCCTGGCTGACAGGGGCCTTCAGGTCAAAGACAAGAAGGCTGATCTGAAAAGTTACATTACATCCAACAATGGAAAAACTCTTTGAAATTTAAACATAAAAGGGGCAGAAAAGGCCTTGTACTCTTCACAGAGGAGTGGAAGGGTAAGGAAGAGAGTGAACTTTTCCTGTTTGCTCTGCATCAAGAGGCAGCAAAGCTGGGTATTTATACACACACATACAACACTGACCTCATTTCATCTTCACACTGACCCCCCGACCACCCCCTACTGACACTTGAGGGAACTGAGTCTCAGAAACATCCAGTAATTTGTCCAGAGTCACACAGCTGGTAAATGGCAGAGCTGCACTTTGTACCCAGACCCAGCGATTCCTGCTCTCATCACGTTACACCACCCAGTGAAGGTTTGGGGCAAGCAGGCAAGGAGGGAGGGAAAAAGGAAGGAAATCAAGCTGAGAAAAGTCTCCCTTCCTTTTGACATCCTGTAATCCCTTTGTATTTCTCTTAGGACTCTGAGTTCATTGTGCTGAATGTTTTTTGTACAAGACTTTGCTCTGGGACAATCTGAACTCTCTTTAGGGTAGGTACTACTTCTCTGTCCCCTCTGTTTCTCCTGCTGCCTTGTCCCTTGCTTTGAGCTGACCTGACTTATTGGTCCTAGCTCTATCATGTTCTTCTCTTCCCATGATCTCTTCTAAGGTGACCGGACGGCCCTTGCTGAACTACATGTGACTTTCTTTTGTGTTAGTGAAAATGAAGGTTAGGTTGCCACGGCCCAGAGTTACTTGATATTCTCATTGTTGAATCTATTTATACCACAAAGCTTTCAAGTGCCAATAAATTACTTGGCTGTTGATTCACATCTTCAGTATAACTATTTTTATACACTGGTATGATTTTTTTTTTTAAATGGAAAGTGCTTTAAAAGTAGGAGCTGTATTGTATCACTGTGATTTTCCTGTAAGTCAAGTACTTTCCAATCAATCATTCTTAGAATAATGAAATAGTTCTCATTGATACAACATGATGGTTTTAACCTTTTACTGAAAATTATTTTTGTGCCAAAAGGGGTGATGGCATAATTCATCTTCCTTCAATATAATACCCATGTGGCTACTACCCTTTGCCTTCTCACAGTGATTTCCTCTTAAGGAAGAGCTGCTCTTATAGAATGGGTGTGGCATCTGAAACCCCTGCCTTCCTGAGGTCCTTGACACTTCTGGGTTCTGAGTTCTAGTGGTGCCCATGGAGGAAGCTGGGGAATCAGGGAAGCGCAAGGACAGGAAAATTGGCCCCATGGAATACCTGAGCCTTCTAGTGGGGGTGGGAGGGGTGCCGGTGGGGAGGGTTGAGGACTTGGCAGGGCTGGTGAGAGATGACACTCATGAGTAGCTGGTGAGATGACCCCAAGGGGAGAATCTGAAAGGCGGGCGCCCCTGAGGTCAGCGCCTGGAGCTGGGTATGGGTCTGGGTGGGCAGCCTCTGCTGCTAGGGCCCGAGGCAATGTTGCCATGGGCGGCTGGTTTCTCATTTCCCTTCCCCTCTGTTTCAGACAATCCTGTCTGTCCATAGCTCCCTCCCTCCCCCCTCCCTCCCACCGTCCCTTGCCTGCCTGGGCCGTGGACTATGGCCATGCGTTAGTTCCTTCACTGAACGTACCTGACTCATGTCCCTGCTTCTTTTTTTTTTTTTTTCTCTTTTTTGAGACGGAGTCTCACTCTGTCGCCCAGGCTGGAGTGCAGTGGCGCGATCTCGGCTCACTGCAAGCTCTGCCTCCCAGGTTCAGGCCATTCTCCTGCCTCAGCCTCCCGAGTAGCTGGGACTATAGGCTCCCACCACCTCGCCCGGCTAGTTTTTTGTATTTTTTAGTAGAGACGGGGTTTCACCGTGTTAGCTAGGATGGTCTCGATCTCCTGACCTCATGATCCACCCGTCTCGGCCTCCCAAAGTGCTGGGATTACAGGCGTGAGCCACCGCGCACGGCCTCCTGCTTCTTAAGGCTCTGCTCTCTTAATAAATGCTGTGGAGCTGGGAAAAATGTATGACATCCCCAGCAGAGCACACCTCCATGTTAATCTGAGTCTGCTGGTCTTCCATAGCTTTTGTTTTGAGGCTCTGCTCAGAGTCAGGCTCTCTGCTGAGTGCTTTGCATGTTATGGCCTTTGTTTTCATTAGAACCTGGGGGAGGTAGGCTTATTTGGGGCTGTGGTGTATGGTTAGGCAAAGTGGCATTGCGCAAGGGTGCCCAGCTGAGGGCTGAGAGTGGGCTGTGGGCCATGGCCAGCTCACTGAGCTGTGTGCCTATCCAGATGGGCAGCTTCTTCTATAATAATTTGCACAGAGTGTCACAGATGCCAGGAGCAACCCTGGGCCATCCTTATTTTACACTGAGGAAAATGGGATTTAAGGAGGTTAAATCACTTGCCCAGTGTAAAGAAAAGGTGGTAAATGGCAGTTGAGATTTGTACCAAGGTCATCTGTGCAGGAATCCAGCAGCAGAGCAGATGGAGAAGCTATTTTGGGGGAAAGAGACTGCCCACATTTTCCCATTTCCCCATGGGAAGGCTTATGTTTTCTGTAGTGATGAAGAAATACAGGGATGGAGGAGGGAAGGCTGTGAAGGTCCAGTGAGAATCCACTGCATGGGGGGCCCATTTTCCTCTGTGTGCTTGGGGCTGGAGCAGAGAACATGAACTAGTGTTGTCCTGGGTGAACTAGTGGTGTCCTGGGCAGGTGTGGGGGAGGAGCAGGGGTACAAAAGAATCAAAGGTTTCAGGAAAGAATATTTCAGATGAACAGCCAGAGAGTCTGACCTGGATCAGGAAAGAAGAGAGGTCAAGAGGCAAGGAGAAAGTGCAGGGAACTAAGACAAGTGGGAACGGTGTAGAAGAGGTGAAAGCCAGGGGGTGCTCGGAGAGGACGATGTGAGGTTTTACCGGAGAACTGAAGTGGTTTCAAGGAGGTACTAGCCATGTCCTGGAGGTTGTCATGGGAGTGGGAGGCTGCAATGGAGTGGAGGTGAAGAGTCACCGGAGTAGAGGGCATCTAGGAGCTATGAGACTTGGTAACGGTTCATCCTCATGGCACTGAAGTCATCCCACATCATGACAGCATTGGGGCAGAGAGAAAAATGGTCATGTAGACGCCAAAGTCCTAGATAAATACACATGGATCGAGAGAGGAAGTTGGGGTATATGTAGCCAAACAGTTTCAGCTGCTATGAATATAATGGGTCCTAAATCAATATCTTTAGCCCAGACTCTCGTCTGTCTTTGGATTTGTGTATCTAACCACCTGTGAGCCGGCTCAACCTGGCTCATGTCTCTTGCAGGCAACTCTAACTCAACACGGCTGAAATGAACTCAAAACTCTGCCTTAAAATGGGCCTCTTCTTATCTTTTCAGCTTGTGACACCTCCACACTGAAAACTTGGGGTTCTCCTGGGTATCTCCTTCCCATATACTTAATCAATCACCAGTTGCTGAGTTTAAATCCTAAACGTTTCTCAAATCTGTCCTCTCGTCTCCACCCCTACCCCCACTGCCCCAATAATGGTCACATCACCTCAGAGGGTCACATTAACTTCCTAGCCAGTCTCCCTGCCTCCAGTCTGGACCCTTCCAGCCCATCCTCTACACTACTGCAAATCTGTCCATGTGGCCTCCGTGCCGTCAACTTCTTAACATGGCACATGAGGTTCCCACTTTTCCAGTTTCATCTCTTACTTCCTCCTATTCACTTAAGGAACTTACTTCTTCCTATTCAGTTATGGGTCTCAGTACATAGAGACACCTCGGCGTGGACTTTTCCCTAGGCTAACTCCTATACTCATTTTTGGAGACGCAGCTTGGGTATTAACTTGGTCATCACATATTTATTGCCTAGCACTATGTTCAAAGCACTGTGCTGTCCCTGAAACCACCAGTTTCAGGCCCTCTGGTTGCCCCCTGCCCTCCCCTCGAGGGTAGGACACCCGTCTTCATCACTTCCGTGTCCTGAGACCTAGTGCAGGACCTGGACCATAGCTGAGGTAGGCACTGACTGAACCAAGAACTGTCAGGAGGATGGGTAATGAGCGATGAGGTGAGGAGCACACACTGTCCCAGGAACGCCCTGTAGGAGGATGACAATGGAACAGATGCGTGAAAGTTCTGGTTTGCCAAATTCCAGTTGATAGAAAAGGGGACAAGCTGGAGGAAATGATGGGTATGAAGTGTGGCTGGGAAAAACCCCCCAGTGATGAAAGTCTCCAAGGTAAGACCTTGTCAGGCAGCTCTAACAGATCCCAGACAATCTTGCAAGAATGACGTCACTACCAAGCTTCACTTGTTAGGAATCCGTACCCACGCTGAATGAGTCACTACCCAAACTGCCGAGGGACCCTAACAGTTACAGCCCTTGCATTCCTCCCCGATGTCTTCATGCATTCCATCTCACAAGTAGATGCCACTTTCTTCTCTTTTCAAAACCTCTCCCTACACAAAGCTATTCAGAGCCTACACTGTGGACATGAATTCCCCAGCCATGCTTGTGGTTTTAGAAGCCAGGGAAAAGCAAATGGGATGAAACATGACTAAATCATAAGTCAATGCATTATTTCTTTAAAAAGAATATTGTCAGGGATTTAGGAAAGGGAGAGAGGGCAAATGTAAACCACCAGGGTCTCTGCTACCTCCTACCACCATACCGGGGCCACTAGATTCCACCAACAGGGTCAGCCTTGCTGGCTACACTGGGTTTAGGTCAGAATTTCTTCAAGGGAGAGTGTTTCAAGGAGGGCTGTGCCAGCTGCTGAGACGGCTCATACTTACGCTGGCCCAGGGGCCAGGCTTGCTCTGTGCTTGCTTCCAAGTTCTAAAAATGGGGCTTCTGCCTTGTTCTTGTCTGCAGGAGGCTGAGGCGTGAGTATCTAGCTGACTGGGCCTGGGAACGAAAAAGTCATTTTTTGTCCTCCAAGGGTTAATCACTGACAGGCAGGAGATATGGGTGTCAAACAAACCTGGTTTTAAGTCCTGCTTCTGCCTTTTTGTTAGCTGTGTCTTTTTTTTTTTTTTTTTTTTTTTTGAGACAGGCTCTTGCTCTGTCACCCAGGTTGGGTTACAGTGGCACAATCACAGCTCACTGCAGCCTCAACCTCTTGGGCCCAAGCAGTTCTCCCACTTCAGCCTCCTGAGTAGCTGGGACTACCGGTGCAAGCCACCACTCCTGGCCAGCTCTGTCATCTTTTAAGAATGGTAAATTCATTGCCTTTTCACTGGCAGTAAAGGTCTTGTGTCATTTTTATTTCTATTCGCACAACTGGAAAATGTGATTTTTTCAACTGGGACAATATGGTAAATGGTTCGGAATTCAGACAGACCTGGGTTTAAGTCCTGATTTCACCACTTACTAGCTGTGTGACCTCTGGCAAGTTACTCAGCTTTTCCGTGGGTTTATTTATCTGTACAATGGGAACTTGCCTCATATGGCTATTGTGAAGACTGAATTAAGTAATGTATGTGAAAAGGCTTAGCACAGTGCTTGGCACAGAGCAGGTGTTCAACAAAGGTGAGGCAGACAAAGATGGTATTATCTCAGTGGCCCCTTATGTTGCTCAAGTTTTTGGCAGTGAAAGCCCATGACCTAGGTCAGAGGGGGCCAGACAAGGCATCTAAGAAACAAAGGTCAACATCCTAGGGCACAATCCATAGGATTGTGAGGCAAGGGGTTTGCGCTGTGACTGGCTTTATGTTTCCAGCTCAGAGTAGAAGGATAAGGGCGGCCAGGAATGCACTTGGAGGCAGGAAGAGGTGAAGGTCAGTGTCCTGTGGCCTTGTTTATGAGGGATGCCAGGCTCCAGAGAGTTCCAGCCATGATCACCATTGTGTGCTGGGGTCTCCATTCCCCATGCTTTCATTTGTGGAGGAGGTGCAGAAGGAGAACACTGAGAGAGGCTTCTGGGCAGAGGCCTAGAGCTGGGGCAGGTGAGGCTGCAGGACAGGATGGGAACAGGGTTACTGCTGGCAGGGACAGCCTGCACATCCTCAGCAATGCCAAGTTGATGGAGCATTCCATTGTCAACCACAGCTAGCCAGCCACTGCACAGAGGGCTGCCACCCATGGAGAGGAGATGTAGCAGAGGCTGGAGGACAGGGCAGGCAGGCTGAACAGATGGTGCAGGAACAATGTGATTTTGGAAGATATTCCTCTAGCAGTGCAGTGCTGGAACCTGAGGTCAGGGCCTATCCTGATTAATGATGGATAAAGGGCCACCTGATCTACTTACTCCATGTGATCAACCTCACCACTCACTCAGAGCGAACAGAAGGGCCCTGCCTACAGCCTTCATTTCATCCGGGGCATGCATTCCCAACTGGGGCTATATCTCCCCGAAAGGGGTCAAAATCCATTCTTGGTGGTGTGTGAAAGAAATCTTAGATATTACACAAATGCTCTCCAAAGGGCCACAGTATACATACACACACACACACACACACACACACACACACACACACACGGTCCTAACTTATGATGGTTCGATTTATAATTTTTCAAGTTTATGACAGTATGAAAGTGATACACATTCAGTACAAACTGTAATATAATGTTTGGTAGCTGTGTTAGGCAGTTCTTGCATTGCTATAAAGAAATACCTGAGGCTGGCTAATTTATAAAGAAGAGATTTAACTGGCTCATGGTTCTGCAGCTGTACAAGCATGGCGCTGGCATCTGCGTGGTTTCTGGGGAGGCCTCAGGGAGCTTTCACTCATGGTGGAGGGTGAAGCAGGAGCAGGCATGGTACATGGGGAGAGCAGGAGCAAAACAGAGTGACGGGGAAGATGCCACTTCTGCTTTTGATACAGGGTCTCACTCTTGTCACCCATGGCTCACTGCAGCCTCAGCCTCCTGAGCACAAGCCAGCCTCCTGTCTCAGTTTCCTGAGTAGCTGGGACTACAGGTGTGTGCCATCTTACCTGGCTAATTTTTTTTTTTTTTTTTTTTAAAAGACAAGAGTCTTGCTATGTTGCCCATGCTGGTCTTAAACTCCTGAACTCAGGCGATTCACCTGCCCTTGCCTCCCAAAGTGTTGGGATTACAGGCGTGAGCCACTGTGCCCCACCGCCACACTTTTAAACAACCAGATCTCAAGAGAACTCACTCACTATTTTGAGGACAGTGGCAAGGGGATGGTGCTAAACCATTCATGAGAAATCCACCCCCATGATCCAGTCACCTCCCACCAGGCCCCAGCTCCAACAGTGGGGATTACAACCCAACATGAGATTTGGCAGGGACAACATCTCAAGTATAGCAGTAGGTTAGCTGTATTAAACGCATTTTCGATTAATTATATTTTCAGTTTACAGTTGGTTTGTCTGAATGTAATCCCACTGTAGGTCAAGGAATATATGTGTGTGTGTGTGTGTGTGTGTGTGTATGTGTGTGTACGTGGTATAAAAATTTCATGGGGAAGAGGGAGGATGATTAGGAAAAGAAGTCTCAAAAGTTTCCTTGGAGTGGGGTGATGATAAAGAAACAAAGTTTGAGAAAAAAATGAAGCAGGACCTCTTGTCCCAAAGAACTACCAGTGGCCCAGTTAGGGTCTTCTAGTGAGTTAAGAAGCCCTAAGCAGCCACCCTAACTTCAATGCATGCTAATACTCCCTGCTTTCCTCCCACTGAACGAGAAATCCCTACCTCTGTCAGCCAGTTCCTCTCCTGTTCACCCACATCTACAGTCTCCATGGCCACCAGTGAGTCCTGGGGAAGCTCAACCCCTGGGGTGAGGAATTTATTTTTTATTTTTTATTTTTTATTTTTCATTATTATTATACTTTAAGTTCTAGGGTACATGTGCATAACGTGCAGGTTTGTTACATATGTATACTTGTGCCATGTTGCTGTGCTGCACCCATCAACTCGTCAGCACCCATCAACTCATCATTTACATCAGGTGTAACTCCCAATGCAATCCCTCCCCCCTCCCCCCACCCCATGATAGGCCCCGGTGTGTGATGTTCCCCTTCCCGAGTCCAAGTGATCTCATTGTTCAGTTCCCACCTATGAGTGAGAACATGCGGTGTTTGGTTTTCTGTTCTTGTGATAGTTTGCTAAGAATGATGGTTTCCAGCTGCATCCATGTCCCTACAAAGGACACAAACTCATCCTTTTTTATGGCTGCAGAATTTAACAAGAAGATGAAAACCAGCATGGCATGGCCTATCTTTCCCAAGGTGGGAAAGTGGAAGGGTTCTCCCTATGCAGACAGGACTGAGCGGTCTGTTTGTGAACATACCATTAGGCACAACGCCACTTACACAAGAACCCAGTTCCACAGCTCAAATCTGAATTTTTCTTTTTCTTTCTTTTCTCTTTAAAAAATGTTTTTATAGAGACGGAGTCTCTCTTTGTTGCCCAGGCTGGTCTCAAACTTCTGGCCTCAAGTGATCCTCCTGCCTTGGTCTCCCAAAGTGTTGGCATTACAAGCACGAGCCACTGTACCCGGCCAAAATCTGAATTTTTCTAACTTATCAGTGCATATTTCTATCATAAGGATGAGATCACATCCTTTCCTGAACCTCAACCTTGCAGCCTTCCCTAACCAGGTCAGTTTATGAGCATCATGAAGGACAGTGAGAGTTCAGTTTTCTTATCATTATTATGTAAGTACTGATTTTTTTTTCTAAAGAAATCTGTAGGGAACATGACAAACCACTATGTCGCAAATGTTCGTGACTTTGCCTTCTACTACCAGCCACCTTGATTTTTGACATTTAAATTTCAATTATTAGCCAGGTGTGATGGCTCAAGTCTGTAATCCCAGCACTTTGGGAGGCTGAGGCGG
This sequence comes from Papio anubis, assembly GCF_008728515.1. NCBI lineage: Eukaryota > Metazoa > Chordata > Mammalia > Primates > Cercopithecidae > Papio > Papio anubis. The sequence goes on from NC_044989.1 coordinate 27,485,061, forward strand.
GAGGATCAGTTGAGGCCAGGAGTTCAAGACAAGCCTGGGCAACATGGTGAGACCCTGTCTCTACAGAAAATAGGAAAATTAGCTGGGTTTGGTGGCATGCACTTATAGTCCCGCCTACTTGGGAGGCAGAGGTGGGAGGACTGATTGAGTCAGGGGGTGGAAGTCACAGTGAGACAAGATTGTGCCCCTGCTGGATTGTGCCACTCCATCCTCGGTGACAGAGTAAGACTCTGTCTCAAAAAAAAAGAAAAAAAAAATCTATTAGTCTGAGATAATCCATTTTTTAATTACTCTGCAATTAAAAGACAGAGCAGGGGCCAGGTGCAGTGACTCATGCCTGTAATCCCAGCACTTTGGGAAGCCAAGGTGGATAGATCACTTGAGGTCAGGAGTTCGAGACCAGCCTGACTGACATGGCGAAACCCCATCTACACACAAAAAAAGTACAAAAATTAGCCGGTGTGGTGGTGTGCACCTGTAATCCCAGCTACTTGGGTGGCTGAGGCAGGAGAATCACTTGAACCCGGGAGGTGGAGGTTGTTGTAAGCTGAGATCGTGCCACTGCACTCCAGCCTGGGTGACAGAGCGAGACTCTTAAAAAAAAAAAAAAGTATTTTCCGGCTTAAGGTATTTCAAATGACCACTTTCATATGAATCAAGTCTAAAACTGCATGCAGCAAAGTTTTGATATTATTTTTGCTTCTGTTGTTTAAATAGGCACTTTTTTTTGTCTTGGCTCTATAATTCATTAGCTATTGGGTTTTAAAAATATGTATAATTAATATACATGTAATACAGCCACTTAAAGTATACAATTCAACGTTCTTCAGTATAGTTAGAGTTGAGCAACCATCACCACAATCTAATTTTAGAACTGTTCATCTCCCTTGAAACAAACCTCATATTCATTAACAGTCACTCCTCATTCCTCCCCACCATCCCCAGGCCTAGGAACCACTTATCTACTTTGTCTCTATAGATTTGTTAAGTGGGGACACATTTTTGAGCAAAATCACTTCATATTCTAATTCTATAATTAACCAATAGCTTATTGTTCCATAATTATCCAATAATGGAACCACAATTAACCAATTATTAATATACTCACACCTAATCTTGATTTTAGCTGACACTTTGTGTGAAAAGTGAAGTTGGTGTTGGCCAGGTGGTTCTGTGTTACTGAAACTTCATTCCCAATAAGCACTGAGGCAACAGGTTTAGCTTCCTTCCTGCCCAGAAGTGTTCATTAAAGAGTTTGTAAAGTTTTCAAATTAAATTATAAATGCACCAGAAGATTGCTGTTAAAGAATTCCTGGTCAGGCACGGTGGCTCAAGCTTGTAATCTCAGCACTTTGGGAGGCCAAGGCCGGCGGATTGCTTGAGCTCAGGAGTTTGAGAACAGCCTGGGGAAGATGGCAAAGCCTTGTCTCTACAAAAAAGTGTGAAACTTTAGCCAGGTGTGGTGGTGCACACCTGTGGTCCCAGGTACTCTGAGGTGGGAGGATTGTTGAAGCCCAAGAAGTCGAGGCTGCAGTGAGCTGTGCACTCTAGCCCGGGTGACAAAGTGAGACCTTGTCTTAAAAAAAAAAAAAAAGGATTTCTATGATGAAGTTGTTTGCAAAGGCTAATCTCTAAGGTAAAAATCCATCCGCATTCTTCTTGAACACAGATACATCAGGGGTGTCTAATCTTTTGGCTTCCCTGGCCCACACAGGAAGAAGAATTGTCTTGGGCCACAAAATACACTAACGATAGCTGATGAGGTTTAAAAAAATCGCAGAAAAATTCTCATAATGTTTTAAGAAAGTTTACAAATTTGTGTTGGACAAACTTGCATTAACTGGTTTGGTCTGTAAATCTCAGTTTCCATAGATCTGATTTTCTTGAGGGCTTTTCTTTTCGGTCTCTCTGCAGTGATTAATGTGTGGCAATGAGCACTGAGCTCCCTCCTTGAAGGTCCAGACACCCCTGCACAGGCATAAAATGATGGTTTTAGGATAAGACCCTTGCACGGTTGGTGTGTGCCATGTTCTAGGCACGAGAGCTTCAGTATCCATGCAACGTAGTTAGCCCTGATAGCTCATTTCCGAGCTTTCCTGGGACCTTGTAGGGAACAACAAGTTTGAAAATTGATATATTTTTCTTTTTTTTTTTAATTTTCATTTTTTTGAGACTGAGTCTCACTCTGTCGCCCAGGCTGGAGTGCAGTGGCGCGATCTCAGCTCACTGCAACCTCTGCCTCCCGGGTTCAAGCGATTCTCCTGCCTCAGTCTCTTGAGTAGCTGGGATTACAAGCGTGCACCACCATGCCTGGGAAATTTTTATATTTTTAGTAGGGATGGGTTTTCACCATACAGGCCAGGCTAGTCTCAAACTCCTGATCTCAAGTAATCCACTCACACTGGCCTCTCAAAGTGCTGGGATTACAGGCGTGAGCCACCACACCCAGTCAAAAAAATGGTTTTTTTTTTCTTTTTTTTTTTTTTTTTTTTTTTTGAGACAGGGTTTCACTCTGTTGCCCAGGCTGGAGTGCAATGGCACAATCTCAGCTCACTGTAGGCTTAACCTCCTGGGCTCAAGTGATCCTCTTACCTCAGCCTCCCAAGTAGCTGCGACTACAGGTGGGTGGTTAATTTTTTTGGTATTTTTTTGGTAGAGTCAGGGTTTGGCCATGTTGCCAGGTCTCAAGCTTCTGGGCTCAAACGATTTGCCAGCCTCGGCCTCCCAAAGTGCTGGGATTAAAGGCGTGAGCCACCAGGACCGACCTGAAAATGGATATATTAATATTTTCCTCGCATTTTATAGCCACTAATCAGGCAACGGTTTTTCTCTCTTAATACCAGATGAATTGTTGGACTGAAATGGCAGAATCTGAGACACAGCCATAAGGCCATTATATAGACAAAAAGGAATATCTGGCCAGCGAAATGATAAATATAAGCCTTTGCCCCACTCATTTCCCTGACATAATGCGCAGGCTAGCAGAATTCTGCCTGCAGAGTGACATTACTTTCACTTTTCCACAGCACTTTCTGGTTTACAGGGCATGTTTGCAGATGTGATTAAATTTGAATTTCATTGCAGTCCTGTGAGGTAGGTAGGGTGGGTCTTTGATTTTCCACATGAGAAACCAAGTGTAAGAACCTGCTCAAGGTCAAATGGCTAGGTGATAGAACTGAACACCTTGGTTAAAGCCCAGTCCCCATTAAAGCAGTCCTCTGGGGAGGCCATAAATGTATTCTAACTTTGCTCAAAAATATTTTGAAACTTCTCTTCAGTACCTTCAAAATCTGTAGCATATCTTTGAATATCTTCAATGGAGGCACATTTCATCTCAGTCAGTGGTTCTGAAACATAAGCATGCACTGGAATCGCCTGCAGGGCTTGTTAAAACACCGACTGCCGGGCTCCATCCCCAGAGTTTCTGATCCATTAAATCTAAGGTGGGGCCTGGGATTTGTGTTTCTAATGACTTCCCAGGTGATGCTGATACTGCTGGCATTAGGGCCATATTTTGAGAATCATATCCTAAGGAATTTATTTCTGGAAAGAGTGAATTGTTTAAAGCCAAGTCTAATTATTAAGGTGAGGGATCAAGCTAGGGAACTCCACCATTGGCCAAAAGCAATGGGCAACTGTAAAGAACAAGATTAGCTCTGGCAAAAATTCAAATAAAGAGCTCCAAAAAGGTTCTGAAAACAACATGTGGTCTGAATGTGAAGCTTCCCAATGTGACCACTTTAAAAGGAAGAACACTCTTGGATGTGTGCTAAAGAATTCTCACAAGTGTACAGGAACATCTTGTACAAATTTACACTGTGAGATGTTCACTATCAACCTTTTATACTCCAGCTTAGGAAAAAAGAAACCATGGCGGTAACACCCACATTCGTACTGTATTAAGGAGGGATTAATATTTACAACAGCTGAACTCATTATACTGGCATGGCAGAGGTCTTTTTTTTCTTTTTTTGAGACAGGATCTCGCTCTGTCACCCAGGCTGGAGTGCAGTGGTGCAGTCACGGCTCACTGTAGCTTTGCCCTTCCTGGACTCAAACGATCCTCCCAACTCAGCCTCCTGAGTAGCTAGGACTACAGGCACTTGCCATCTCGCCTGGCTATAAAAAACTATTTCTGTAGAGATGGGGTCTCTCTATGTGGCACAGGCTGATTCTCTTGTCTTGGGCTCAAGCGATTCTCTTGTCTTGGCCTCCCAAAGTACCGGGATTCCAGGAGTGAGGCACTGTGCCCGGCCACCAGAGGTCCTTTCTATGCTGCAAAGGTGTGAAGAGGAGGGAAACTCCCACTCTTCCTACCCTGAGTTTTTGGTTGTGATTGGAATGGAAAAGGTGAAAATATTTAATTTTGGATGCCAGAAATAAATATGCAGTATTTTGTGTGTGTGTGGGGAATCCCAGCAGAAAGGAAAAAAAACGAACTACATTAGGTACTTGAGCTGAGAGAAAGTCAATCCTTCATGTCACAGCAGGGAAAAAAAGAGGCGGAGGACTGCCTAAATATTGGTTCTATTTTAATTCCAATTCTACATTACATTAAACTCTCCTTGTACTCCTCTCTAATTTACAGCAAATGCTGACACAAATTGGTATGCCTTCTCTTCTTTGACATCAGTGTTTCTCTTGAATTATGTATTTCTATCTGGAATGAGGTTTATGAGGCTAAAGCCTTCTTTCATTAAGATAGGTGAGAACAGAGAAGGATCAATAAGGGGTTGAGTGCAAAATCAAAGTAAGGTGGGGAAAAGATATGCTCAGGGCAGCACTGCACTGCCCAAAGCAACTGTAAGTGGTATTACCAATGACACTAATCTTCTGAATTTCAATACACTGATTACATTTCAACTACTACAGAACAAGAAAAACTCTATTAACCTTCATCCCAGAACTGCCAGATTCCTCCTTTATTGGTACCCTACAAGTATTTAGTACCCATTTGTAAAAAAGAGTACAGATAATCATAATAACTACATCACTTGGAATCCATCTAAAATTGAGTCAAAGACACAAGGAATCCCCTGCCTGACACAGTGTGTCTCGGTCATCTCAGCCTTCACACAGGTTGGGTGCTTGGTTGTGGTGCTCAACCTACCTCACAGTTTGGTGCCACGGACAGATGTGGCCCCACTATTGGTGATAAATGGCTCCCGGTCCAAGTCAGTCATTAGTTCATATCGACAGAGGCCAGTGGCTGGCTCCATCTGGGGCCTGACTGTGTCTCAGGGTCCATTCTCAGCTTTGTTAGTTTGTGATGGGCTCTGGGCTGGCTGGTCAGACCAGGACTGAAGTGGAGCATTTTGATGAAGCTGTTTTGAGATAACATTTGCATCAAAATGACCATGTAAAAATGTCGATATATTGTCTTGTATTACCAAATAATATACAGAACAGACATGCCTGATCCTTTCCCTTTTCTATACCTCATTCCACCCTCGGCCCAAGCCTGAGCCTCACCCTATAGGTAATCTTCAGCCATCTCTGAAAACTCTTCCATTTTTAATCTTTACCTATCACTCACTTCACCCCAGGAATGGAAACTGGAGATAAGATGAAGCTCTTTGTTTTTTCACATTTCTTGATAATTAAAAAAGAATATTTTCTGTTTTGCTTATAATAATGTGAAAATTGTCCGTAAGTCAATATGGCTACATCAGTGCAGCTCAACCATAATGTTCTTCGGCTGAAACTGGCTGTGCCCAGTAGCCTTATGGTGACGTGGCTTACCCACTGGCATATCCCTTGTTTGGCCAGCCTAAGGAACATGTGAAGGACACTGTCACCCTGAGAGTGTGCTTGGGCCAGGAGCCCAGTGGGCTGCTCTAGCCTCTCTTCAAGTTCAGGGGCAGGTGCTGCTCCCAGCCATGGCCCTCACTGCTCTGCTGGCTGGCAAGCTGCTGAGAAGAATGGCCTGTGGAGGCTGAAAATTTGCTGAAAACCCCATTCTGCCCAAAATGTCTGCGGTGGGTTAATTTATTCTACAATTTAAAGAATTCCACATTAATAAAAGAGAAGTGGAATCCTGAGAGCGAGCTAAAAATGGAATTAAAAAGGGCCCATTCTTCAGGCAATATTAATGAGAGCTTTGTATATATATTGGTGAGTAAATGGCAATTAAAACTAAAATGTCTGTTAGTGATTCACTGAGTTCTAAAGGTTGGCCTTTTGCCTTTTGTGGTCAGCAATCGCCTTTTTTTTGTGACTCCACCATTCTAGACAGAAAACAATTAATCCAGTAGGACTTAGTATCTTACAAAAGATTTGCTAAAATATTTTCTGCCCAATGTTCATCTTCTAACAGCTGCTTTTTTATTTCAGTGAGAGGTACTTGAAATAAAATCATTGTTCTTCAAGAAAAATGCATGCTAAATAATATAGAGCTACCAGATTATTAAACAGCAAAGGCATTTCATAATATTAGCACCAACCACAGGTTCCACTTCTGCTGATGCACAAAATTTTGAGTAATTAGTCATTGCACAATGTTGTATTTATATTCGTTTTTGCTCGAGCTGTTAGGCCACAAAATCAGTAGGCAGTTGCTGTTATAAAAGGATTCTCTGGGTTATTTATAATGTTTCTGCTTCTTCACACTTGCTGCTTCACTCTTGGGTCTTGAGCCAGGTCTACACTGTGAAAATGAAGGAAGGAACTGAGCAATTGTTCTGTGAATCTAACTGCACTGAAAGCTGGTGTGGATGATTCACAACCAACTGTGTCTGTCTTGGCTGGTGCACCTGGTATATTTGTCTACACAACCCAAATTCGTCATATACTGGCTGATTTGTCACTTTATCAGGGAAGGATGCATAATTACGTGAAGGCTGTGTTTCCACCAGGAATAAGCTAGTGTCTAAGGCACAGGTGGTAGGGCAAGTATCTGAACTAGCATTATGTTGCAAAAGAGTTACTTCAAATGTCAGTTACTTTAAATGAAGGATCGATTTCTGCTCCAAATGCTTGCCTGTTACACACATCAGTGATTCCCTAGAAGGCAGGCATACCGGATGGAAGGGCATTTAGGGATCACCTGAGATTTTAATTTTTTTTTTTTTGTAAGTTATATAGGCATCTTTCTGTGCTATCTGCAGAGAATCACTGATGACAGGAACTCTTTCTAGTGGGAGTAGGTTTTAGCCTTTACGTGAGTCAGAGTAAAAAAAAAATGTGGAAAACCACTCAGACTGACAGAATGATCTGTTTGTTTCAACTATGAAATAACCATCTTAGTTATCTCTCCCCATCCCCACTTTTTTTTAAGGAAATGAACTATCTTTATGTCATCTGAATTCCCATGAGCTCTTAAACCCACTTCTCAGAATCCGTAGTCCAGGCTGCCACCCTCTCTCACCCAGATCAATAGGACAGTCTCTGGACTGTTCTCCCTGACTCCAGTCTTGTCAACTCCAATTTATTCTTCATACAGCAGCCATATTAATCTTTTTATAAAGTATAAATCTGATCAAATGTATCCCTTGCTTACATGGCTCCCCACTGCCCTCAGAAGTGTGAATTCCCCGAAGTGGCAAAGGAGACCTTTTACAACTCAACCCTGCCACCTCTCCACCTCATCCTTTCCCACTCTCCTTTGTACTCAGGTCTTTCCAAATAGAACTATTTGAAGCAGCACAAATACGCCCTGCTCCTTTTAGCTGCTTCATGAGCTGCTGCCTCTGCCTGGGTGCCACTTTACCAAGCGGCCACTGCCTTATCCTTCAGCTCGGCTCCTTCCCTTACCCTCTCAAACAGCTTCCCTGGGCTCCTCAGGCTAGGTGGGCTCCCTCCACTACATCACCATGAGACTTCTCATTCTGACTGTATGGACTATGCACTCTTCTAGATTCCAAGCTCTTTGTGGCCAGGGACTGTCTTATTGTGTCGGTGTGTCCCTGGTATACCAGTGCATATCCACTGCGTGGCATGTGGAAAATTCAAAGTGTGCTGAATAAGAAAGTATACAGTGGGATGTGCCTCATTCCATTTTGCCATTCTTTCCAATAGGGTATTTCCTATTTCTTAAGGAACTGTTTTCAGTTCTAGAGGCCGCTTTTGTATCATTAGTCTTGGAACTCCCACGATGCTCTGAGAATAAGATGAAAGGCAGCCTGAGGACCCTGACTGTGATCACTGCCTGTGAAGAAACCCAATTTAGGCTTCTCTTTGTAGCAATGTTGTAGCCTAGAGTTCTGAAAACTCTCCTTCTACAAGATACTCAGAATTCTGGGATAAAACAGAAGCCTTATTACTATTAATATATCTAAAAAATAGAAATAAGATTTTCCCAGAGTCCAAAAACAAAGAGAGTTCTAAAAATTAGCATGGTAAGAGCATAAACTATGGCCATCCAAGCAGTGTGCTGGTCCTGGTAATCTTGGGACTTCGGTTTTAATGGCCATGTTTGGACAAAAGGTGGGTTTCAAGCAAAGTGGAGTGCTGGAACTAAGACTCCTACAGAAAAGATGAACCAGGAAAACAAAATTCCAGCACCGGCTCAGAGAAACAGCAACAAATCCTGTTACTGAGACTTTGTAACGTGATCTTGTTTTTAGGCAGTTTGGGTTTTGAAATTTATACTACCTGTGTGGCCAGAAATTCACAAGCCAAGAGATCAAAATAAAAGTATTCCTCGGCCGGGCGCGGTGGCTCAAGCCTGTAATCCCAGCACTTTGGGAGGCCGAGACGGGCGGATCACGAGGTCAGGAGATCGAGACCATCCTGGCTAACACAGTGAAACCCCGTCTCTACTAAAAATACAAAAAATTAGCCGGGCGTAGTGGCGGCACCTGTAGTCCCAGCTACTCGGGAGGCTGAGGCAGGAGAATGGCGTAAACCCGGGAGGCGGAGCTTGCAGTGAGCCGAGATCGCGCCACTGCACTCCAGCCTGGGGGCGACAGAGCGAGACTCCGCCTCAAAAAAAAAAAAAGTATTCCTCAGCTAGGGATACTCCCGGGGCAGCAGGCAGAAGCAAAGGCAAACTTCTCTGGCAAGAAATACCTTCAACCTAGACTACATAGGATTCTCACAGATAAAGTACCACTGAAGATAAGCTCACAGCCCACAATTATAAAACATGTGACAAAACATCTACCATAAAACAGAGTAAACAGTTAGACATGAAATTAGTCCTCAGCAATTTCAGATAATAGAGTCAGCTAAAAGAAACTACAGATATATGTTTAAAATGATTAAAGACAAAATAAGAAATTTTAAAATAAGAATCTACCATATGAAAGAATGGGCAGGTTTGAGATAGAATCAAATGGAAATTTTAGAAATAAAATATATGGTTTCTATACACAAAAACAGGTTTCTAAACAAATCAGACATAGCTAAAAAGACAAGTAATGAACTGGGCAAAAGACCTGAAGAAATAACCCAGAATATAGCACTGAAAGACCAGGATATGGAAATTATGGAAGAGACAAAATTTAAAAGACATGAAGAATAGGAAGAGAAGGTCTACATATATCTCTATCTATATATCTCTATCTATATGTATGTGGAGAGAGAGAGAGAGAGAGAGACAGAGAGAGAGACAGAGAGAGAGAGAGAGAGAATGAATATCTAACAGGGTTCCCAGAGAAAATAGGGGAAAGGCAACAATAAGAGAAAATGGTTGTGAGTTTTTCAGAATTGATGAAAACCATAAATACTGAGATTCCGGAAGAAGAGTCATAAGCAGTATAAATAAATTCAGATCTAGGTTCCCTGTAGTAAAACTGCAAAATGGCAAGGAACAAGAGTCATTTTAATAAACAAATACTGTCTTCAAATGTATTATTAATAGCTAAGTTCTGGCTCAGCGTGTTGGCTCATGCCTATATTTCCAACACTTTGGGAGGCTGAGGTGGGAGGATTGCTTGAAACCAGGAAGGAGTATGAGACAAGGCTGTGCAACAAAGTGAGACTCCAGCTCTAGAAAAAAAAAAAATCAGCTGGGCATAATAGTATATGCCTGTGGTCCCAGCTACTCAGGAGGCTAAGGTGGGAGGATGGCTTGAGCCCAGGAGTTTGAGACTATGGTGAACTATGATGGTGCCACTGCACTCTAGCATGGGTGGCAAAGTGAGACCCAATCTCTTAAAAGAAAAAAAGCTAACTTCTTCGTAACACTAAGCGTCTTAAACACAGGAGTCACAGTGTGTTTGTAATATTTTATTTCTTAAAAACTATCGGAAGCGAAAATAGCAAAATATAAAAAATTAATAAACTAGGTGGTGAGTCAATGGATGTTCATGATATTATTCTCTGTACTGTTCAGTGTGGTTGAAATATTTCATCATTTGAAGGAAGGAAGAATAAAAGGAGGAAAGGAAGGAAGGAAAGAGAGGCAATCTGATTTGCCTTGGACTAGTGAGGGGAGAAACAAATGTATATATTTGATGCAAATTATAGTCACATACAACTTGATCTAAACAATTAGATTCCTACATACTAAAACTAAAAGTTAAAGGGAATACTAAACGAAGGAAAAAGATTTTCCTAATTGGGAACAGGACAGTCATGGGGAAGACACCTAGCAGACGTCACTATAATCTTTCTTTTTCTAATTTTGGTTTGCTTGACCAAGGAAAGAAAACAACATAACATTTTCAGTTTTTAGAGCATCTCTTAGGGGAGATGTACTTCACCTAATCTCTGTATCCCTTTGATCTCCAAATCCATAACCTTTTCAGGGGCTGTACCACAGTATAGAACACTTCTGTATTTGTTCTTAAAGGAACTGAAATAGGAAGAGGAAAGCAAGAATGAATTACTTTATAGCTGCTTTAAACTCTGTCCCACAGCAGTACATTCTTTTCACACACACGTACACATAAGCACATGGCATTCATGCAATTAACTGTTTATTCACAGTACATGCCATCAACATAGACGCGCAAAGTATACACACCATTAACCTACAACACACACACACACATGCACACACTTTTATACAAAGGGCAGAGTGCAGCAAGCTATGAACCAGACATTTTCTATTCCCTTGTTCAACTCCATCAGCAATAATGGGCACTGAGGGCAATGGGCATGGCTCCCACTGCCATGGGCTCTATGGTTTGGCTCTGGGCATTTTTTTTTTCTTTTTTTGAGACAGGGTCTTGCTGTTGCCCAGGCTGGAGTACAGTGGAACGATCTCAGCTCACTGCAGCCTTGGCCTCCCAGGCTCAAGTGATCCTCCTGCCTCAGCCTCCCAAGTAGTAGGGATTACAGACGTGTGCCACCATGCTGGCTAACTTTTTTTGGTCAAGACCGGGTTTTGCCATGTTGCCCAGGCTGGTCTTGTACTCCTGAGTTCAATCTGCCCACATCTGCCTTCCAAAGTGCTAGATTACAGGTATGCACCATCGCGCCTGGCTCTAGGTGGTTTTTTTCACCTCCTCATAATTTCAGGTCTACCCTAGAAACACTGTCACTCAATGGAAACCACTTAGAAAATCTATTGTGTTGTCCTGGCAGGTTTGCTCCTGAGAACACCATTATAACATCCCAGGAAGATGGGTGAGGAGTAGACCCCAGGCTCACTGCCATATTATCACACCAATGTCTTAGAAGCTTAAGGAGGGTTAGCTGTAGGAAGCTAAGAGGAAGTGAAATCCTAATCGTAGATGGGTAAGCAAGATCCTATAATCTTATACAATCCCCTCTTACTGGGCAGAGGGACTATTTTATGTCTAGGCCCACAGAACATTCTAAATCTAGATTTAGTTCTCTCTTGACTTTTTCCAAGGCTGAAACAATGGTTCCTTTTCTGTACTCTACATCCACTTCCATACCCCTCTTCTCTACTACTATATTCCTCTTTCAGTCCCTGGCCATATTTGAGTTCTGAAGCAGGGCCAGGGGCCCACATCTCCTCAGGGAGCCCCTAAGCTGTCGGGCAGTAGTCACATGTACACACATGTCCAGGTATGACTGTGGGACAGTACCTTGGGAAAATGGAGAAAACAGCCTTAGATTTGGCCCTGGTTCAATTCCTCAAAGTGAAGATGACATTTCTGGTAAGCAGTTACAATTAGATTTCTAGAGCCCTGGGTATTCAACTGATCACATGCAGGATTAAGAAAGATAATTTAAAATATTGAATTCTGCCTGATTAGCTAATAAATGAGGTGATCTGTTGATGTGGAAGTAATGTAATAGAGCTAATGTGGCCCCCTGGGCATGACAGATGTCTTGTGCCTTGTCTATCCATCTCTTCTGCAATTACCTTGTCCTCTGTCCTTTCCTTACAGTCAGTGAACTTCTTTTTGTCTTCTTCATTTTTTCCAGCCACCAGAGTCTGCAGAGTTTTACTAATATCATTTCTAAGGTTAAGAGGGCTATTTCGGAACCTCATTTGGGTTTTCTTTATTCTATGATGATGATTTCAGAGATGTCGTGCACTCTCTGTAACTTAGTTTTTTTGGCCTGGCCTTTGTATGACTGTAGATAAAACAATCTAAGGATATGTTTAAAAATGGAAAACTGGGTAATTATTCTATTTGCAAATCATTTATAGGGAGCATTTTTATCTAAGATTATTGTTTCCCTGGGCATCTTCAATGTAGAACCTAAGGAATGTAAGAAATCCAATTGATCCCCTAGTCCCCTGAGAAAACTAAGGCTCAGGGAGGGTAAGCAACTCTTAACACTCTAACTAGTTACTTTCCCAGAAGGAACTAGAACTCTTTTTTTTTTTTTTTTGAGACGCAGTCTCTCTGTCGCCCAGGCTGGAGTGCAGTGGCCGGATCTTGGCTCACTGCAAGCTCTGCCTCCCGGGTTCACGCCATTCTCCTGCCTCAGCCTCCCAAGTAGCTGGGACTACAGGCGCCCGCCACCTTGCCTGGCTAGTTTTTTGTATTTTTTAGTAGAGATGGGGTTTCACTGGGTTAGCCAGGATGGTCTCGATCTCCTGACCTCGTGATCCGCCCATCTCGGCCTCCCAAAGTGCTGGGATTACAGGCTTGAGCCACCGTGTCCGGCCCAGAACTCTTTTATTATTTGCAGAGGGCCTGTTATTATATGCCAAGCATTGTATTAAGCAGTGGGGTTGCCCAAAGAGAACTCTCTGAGATGAATCTTAAGGATGGGCAGGAGGTTGCCTCAACTAAAAAGCTAGTTTGTGAATGTTAAAAAATAAGAATCACATTTTCACTAACTTTTATAGTTTAGCTCTTACTTAAATAAATTTAATGAAAAAATGATTTGGTTATAGTCTCTGAGAGTGGTGCACCTCTCCTCTAGGTTTGATCATTCAATGATGAGAATGAAAGAATATGAGTTGTTCCAGAACCTTTGCTGTCTGGAATGGGCATGATCCTGCAAATCACTGTCCATGTGTATTAGTCCATTTTCACACTGCTATAAATACCCAAGACTGAGTAATTTATCAAGAAAGGAGGTTTAACTGACTCATAGTTCCGCATGGCTGGGGAGGCCTCAGGAAACTTACAATCACGGTGGAAGGAAGCACTGTTCTCAGTGTATACAAGTATTATTTCATTTAAATGAGGCTGCAGTGTACTGTACAAAGAAAGCAAGGCCTTTTCAAGATCTGGCAGCTTCTGAAGATCTACAGAAAAGGAGCAATTATAGATGCCTGTATCATGACAAGTGACAAGTAGGCACATCTTACATGGCAGCAGGTGAGATAAGAGCGTGTGAAGGGAAGGGAGAAGAGCCCCTTATAAAACCATCAGATCTCGTGAGAACTCACTCACTATCACAAGAATAGCATGGGAAAAAGTGCCCTCATAATCCAATCACCTCCCGCCAGGTCCCTCCCTCGACATCTGGGGATTACAATTCAAGATGAGATTTGGGTGGGGACACAGAGCCAAACCATATCACCATGTGGTCCTGCTCCTTACCATGGTAGGAAGAAGCTGGAGTTGCATCATGGTACATTGTACTAATATATAGAGCCAAGAGAATATTCATTCTGCTTAATGGTGGGTGATACAAGCTCCTGGTCTATGCTACCTGGTACCCAAATGATCCATAAAGTGGTAAAGTGAACAATAATATATACAGGGATGTACTAGTGAGAACTAACACATACTGAGTGCTTACATGTGCTAGACACTGTTCTCAGCGTATACATGGATTATTTCATTTAAATGAGGCTGCAGTGTACTGTACAAAGTAAGCAAGGCCTTTTCAAGATCTGGCCGCTTCTGAAGATCTACAGAAAAGAAGCCTGTATCATGAGAAGTGACAAGGAAAGTCAGTGCTGGAATGTCAAATAAGAGAGAGTGAAGGCTAGGCAGACTGTCACCAAATCAAAAGACAGGGTGGTGAGTGAGGTAGCAAGTCCATGGGTGTCGGAGACAGACAGATAGGCAGATCGACCAACTTAAAATCAATCCTGGCTCTGCCAACTTACCAGCTGTAGGCCCTTGGGCAGGTCAAGTAACCTTTGAGAACCACAGTTGCCTCCTCCCTCAAATAGTCAAAAACTCATCCTGCAGGTTGTTCTGAGGATGTGAAGTAATGCATAGAGTCCAGCATGATGCCTGGCACAGAGTGGTGCCCAGCTTTTATTGTTAGTCTAAAGAATCCTCATGTCCCCAAAGAATCTAATTTCAGAGGCTAATGAACCAAGGAATTTCAGAGGTCAGAGGTGCCTCAGAGATCAGCCACACCAGATACATCATGCTTGGATGAACAACCTGAGCCCCTAACATAAGAAATCATTTGCCCAAAGCAGCACTGCTAGTTAATGGCTAAATCAGGGTTAGAACTCAGGCCATCATCTGCTCTTAGCCACTGGGACTGATGACTAGAGTTAAACCATATGCAAAAACCCTTGAGATATTTCACCAAAATGATGATTTACGCCAGTCCTCTTAGTTTGCTTTGGATTATTTTCTCTTTACAGAACAGCCAATTTTCTAGCATTCACTTCAGGTCACTTCTGAAGCACATTCACTTGACTCCGTGTATGTATTAGGCTCCTAGGGCTGCTATAACAAAATTACATGGACTGAACAGCCTAAACAATAGAAATTTATTTCTCACAGTTCTGGAGGCTGGGAAGTCCAAGATCAAGGTACTGGCAAAGTAGGTTTCATTCTGAGGCCTCTTTTCTTTTTTTTTTTTTTTTGAGACAGAGTCTCGCGCTGTGTCACCCAGGCTGGAGTGCAGTGGCGCGATCTCGGCTCACTGCAAGCTCCGCCTCCCAGGTTCACGCCATTCTCCTGCCTCAGCCTCCGAGTAGCTGGGACTACAGGCGCCCGCCACCACGCCCGGCTAGTTTTTTTTTTGTATTTTTAGTAGAGATGGGGTTTCACCATGTTAGCCAGGATGGTCTCGATCTCCTGACCTCGTGATCCACCCGCCTCGGCCTCCCAAAGTGCTGGGATTACAGGCTTGAGCCACCGCGCCCGGCCGAGGCCTCTTTTCTTGGCTTGTAGGTGGCCACCATCTTGCTGTGTGCTCACATGACTCTGTGTGCACACAGAGCAGAGAGAGAAAAAACAAAGGGAGAGAGCGAGAGAGCAAGCTCTCTGGTGTCTTTCCTTATAAGGATGCTAATCCCATCGAACCAGGACCCTACTCTTATGACCTCATTTAACCATTGCTTTCTTTCCCTATCTCCAAATACAGTCACATTGGGGGTTAGGGCTTCAACATATGAATTTTGGTGGGAACGCAATTCAGTCCACAGCACGGTGTTACATGTTCCTCCATCTCTCATGAGCCATTCCATTCACGACTGTTTCAAATGGGAGATGAAGTACGTGAACTACTAAATACCTAAACATGAGACATCACCTATTGGCTGGTCCCTTTTACAACTCCAGATAATCCATCAACTGAAGACCAAGCAACGTGGCAAAAGCCAGAGTTAAGATCACTCAAGCTATGATTAATTGTGAGACTGAGGGTTGAAGAGTTAAATGGAAATCTATAAGCAGATTCATTCATTCAGAAAACCTGAACATGAGGAAAATTTGTCTGAAGATCTGCTGTACATTTGAATGATGATCAGAAACAGTGATGCTTTGACATTTATTCTGGTATTTCCAAGAAGAACTGTATAAAATAACATGTTTTCTGAGGAATGATTTCTTTAAAAAGATTAAGAAAAAAACCTGTCAAAGTATATAATAAACTAACCAGACTGACGGAGCCTTAAGTGCCCTCAATAGGAAGGTAATGGAGATCTATCTTTTTGGCACCAGGAGTCTATCCATTCAGAGGTTATCCTACGTCAAGGAGCTCCTCGGCTCAGTTATATGAAGATTATGAATTGCTTGAGAGGTTCTTTGTGAGGATAATGCCCAGTACACCCTCAGAGAAATGGTATCACCGATCTTACTTGCTAGATATGGCTCCAAACAGCTTTTGGCCATGTCCCAAAGTCATATTTATTTCAAATTACAAAGTAATAAATGAAAAATACAGGCTTATGGAAAAACTCAAATAATTCAGTAGAGTATGGAGTAGACAGAAGTCCCCCTTTATAACACCTTCTCCCCAGCCTATACCCCTTCCCATGAATAATGATCATAACAGCTGGTGAGGTTCTTTCCAGATTTTAAAATATGCATTTACTTAGAGATAGCTAGAGAGTTACTTTCAAGTAAATGGCACTACATTATTATTAATATTTACCCTTTTTCTATTGATGATTAGGAAGATACACCTCAATTTTTGGTTATTGCAAACAAAGCTGAATTAAACATTCTTGTACAAATATTCGTGTATGTGAGCATTTTTGTAGGACAGACTCTTAGAAGGAGATTTACTATTTTCTGTCTTTCTTTTTTTTTTTTTTAATAGAGACAGGGTCTTGCTATGTTGCCCAGGCTGGTCTTGAACTCTGGGCCTCAAGTAATCCTCCTGCCTCGGCCTTCCAAAGTGCTTGGATTACAGGTGTGAGCCAGCATGCTTAGCCAAGATTTACTGTTTTCAAAGGGAAGGTATATTTTAAAGATTAGTACTGTCAGCTGGGTGTGGTGGTTCACGCCTGTAATCCCAGCACTTTGGGAGGCCGAGGTGGGTGGATCATCTGAGGTCAGGAGTTCAAGACCAGCCAGACCAACATGGTGAAACCTTGTGTCTATTAAATACAAAAAATTAGCCGGGAGTGGTGGCGCACGCCTATAATCCCAGCTACTTGGGAGGCTGAGGCAGGAGAATCGCTTGAACTGGGGAGGCAGAGGTTGCGGCAAGCTGAGATTGAGCCATTGCACTCCAGCCTGGTCAACCAGAGCAAAACTCCATCTCAAAAAGAAAAAAAAAAAAGATTAGTACTGTCAAACTGCCCCTCTGGAAACACTGTAGAAATTTACATTCCCACCATAATTACGTGACTGTATAATATTTGTTTTGTGATCTATTTGGACTGAAACATTCTCAAATTTTAATTTTGGCCAACCTTATGGGCAATAAAGAGGACCTCACTGTTATGTTAATGTATATATTCCTGACTTCTAATGAGGTTAAGCATTGTCTCATTTATTTTTTTCATATTTCTTCTTCAGTGACTTGCCTATTTATATTATTCTAGAGAAATACTTGATTTTTTTAGTTGTATTTACACTATTTTTTAGTTGTAATTTTTTGGTTGTAATATGTGCAATTACACATATTAATCCTATAATATTGCAAATGTTCAAATTGTCTGTAAGTAGATATTCAAAAGTATATGACTATGCAGAGAAAAAAATCTGGAAGGATTTACACCCAAAGGTTAACGATTACTTTTAAGTGGAAGGATCATGGATACTTGACTTTCTTCTTTATACCTTTCTGTGTTGCTGCTCTCCTTCCCCCCTTGAACATTAAAATATGTATTAATTTCACAAGTAGAAAAAGTGATTAGTGGAATAAAGGGGATAATGAAGGCTCTCAAGGCAATTCTGACAGACGATTTCCAAAGGCACTTTGAGTAGTAGCTGTATCAGTAGAGTAAGTCTCTTAAAGTCAAGGTTTGAAGGAAACAGTTCTTGGATAAAACATTTGACAGAGCAGTTCAAAATTAGCCTTATTACTTTACAGTTACCTCTTCAGCAGCTAAGATTTGACCATTTTTTTAAACCATATTATTTTACTCACCCAGCCCTTTCTCAAGTATTGCCAATCAACAGTAAGGGACACCAAAACATCTTGGCTATAACAGAAGCTTCTGGACAGAAATGTGCAAAGCCTCTATTCAAGGACAAAATGGCTTCTGAGCCACAAATCCCCTCAGAAACTCAACTAATTACCACATGCAAAGAAAGTATATGTTGATCAGAGAGAAGGAGATGAGGAGAAGAAGAATAGTCTGCTGGGGAAACACAGTTCAAGGAGAGTCACGGAGACTAGTACTGGCAGTGCTCATGCAGGAACTGCTGAGTATTCAGTCCTCCCAGCAGGACTATGGCTAAGCAAGGAACAGGGCCTCAGGTTGCCTGCTTTGAGAAACACCTCTTGAGATCACCTCAATTCATTAGTTCTAAGTACATTTTGTAATATTAGTTTGACTTTCCACTGGTGGAAGTGACAACGGTGGGGAGAGGAGAATGTAGGGCGGAGGAAAGGTCACACCAAGTCGGGAGTAATGGCCCCTCAGATGCTAGGTTTTCAAAGATTGAACTGTCAGACTGGATGGGGCCTAAGAGGTTGATCCATTAACCCTATCCTTGAGACAGCTGGGACGGCTGTGGGCCAGAACCCAGGAGGAGAGGAATACAAGAGGTCACCTGGGAAACCTGTGAGTAACCAGCCAGCCCCAGCAATCACCTCATCCTAAGAAAGTGCTTCTGTGCAAACTTTAACAGAAATTATCTCTACTTCTTACTGGTGCAATCCTAATTTAGAGTTAACTCTCAAGCCCTGAGTAGTTATGGGACACCCATGCAGCTGGCTGCCACTGCCTAGTGCCTCATCAGCAACTCTGAACACTACAGGACTCAAATGTGAAGGATAGAAAGGAGAATAAAGAACAGGAAAGATATATTTCCTGTGCCCCTGGCTTGTGTTTGTTCTCAGTTTACTTACATACCCATGCATTATTACAGAGTGAGTGATTCTTGAGAAGACAGATTTAGCCTATGGACTAAATTCTTGAGAGTGTTATTGTAGATTCCAGGACTTAACCATTTACATAAAGAAAAGCAATTTATATGTCAAGAATTTCAGTGCTTATAAGTCAGGGATAACTAATGTTATAATATATCACAGTAGCACAATCCTAAAATATACTATGCTTAGGTGTGTGTCTCTGACTATGGAGTGCTTAGTGCAATCCTAAACGCAAGCAGGCAAACCCCTTAACATTCAGGGTGGAAGAACAGCGGGCGGACATGCACGCTCTGTCATTTGGAGGCTGAGATTCAGATAACATGTAGAAATGGGAGAAAAGACACATCTGTCACGTCTTCCAAACTGAGCTGAGGACATCTGCAGCTACTGCCACCATCTCACTCTAGTACAACGGGAAAAACAGATGTAAAAATAGAAGTGATATATTCAACTATTAACAGTGAGGCAAAACTGAATATAGCAGTCTGCAGAAGCACTGACGTAGAACGGGAAATGGCTTCTTCTAGGGCAGGCTGTCTGCCTTGAGTGGACAACACGCCAACAAACTAAAGATGTTTCCACTATCCATGTCACCCCTGACTTTTTAATAAGGGATTAGGAGGAAGAGAAAAGCGAGAAGGTTACATACCGACTGAGAGCAAGTAATACCCTCCTCACAGAAAAGTGAAAGAGCTCATTTGTTCAGAAGAAAATGCCTCCCTGGGAGCTTCTCACTCACCACGTGAATTATCTTCTCTTTATCAGATTTACGAAGAGGCTGCACAGCTGTGTGCAGAACAGGTAAGAATTTTAATAATGAAAGTGCTGGATGAGAGGACGAAGATAGCATAAAAAAGATGAGGAAGATTCTAGACCCAGAAAATCACTACCCTGGTTCCTGTCAGTGTCACTGCTGCTCCACCTGGGGGATGCCGAGAGTCCACTCACGTATATTCAGTAGGGCAATTCAGTGGAGAGTCTTTATCACGAATATCCATTCATGAGTGAATTGCTTAGGTGGAGCTTTTTTGTTGTTGTTTGAAATATAATTCATGCATCATAAAATTCACTCTTTAAAAGGGTATGCTTTAGTGTTCTTTAGTATTATCCACAAGCTTGTCCAACTATTACCACTGATGCCAGAACATTTTCATCACCCCAAAGAGGAACTCCATACTCATCAGTGGTCACTCTCCATCCCCTCCCAGCAACCATAAATTGACTTCCTGTCTCTATGGATTTATAATACCTATTCTGGATATTTCATAGAAATAAAATCATAATATGTGACCTCTTATGCCTGGCTTCTTTTACTTAGTAGTATGTTTTCAAGGTGCATCCATGTCATAGCATGAATCAGTACTTCATTCCTTTTAAAAAATAATTATTTAATAATTTACCTATTTTAACATAAATAACTCAGGGCATTTAGTATCCTCACAATGTCGTATAATCACCAACCTCTTATCTAGTTTCAAACCATTTCCATTACTCTAAAGTAAAACTCCTTACCCATTAGGCAGTTTCTCCCCATTCCTCCTCCCCTTAGTCCCTGGCAACCACCCATCTATGCTCTGTATCTATGGATTGATCTATTCTGAATATTTCATTTAAATGGAATCACATAATATATAATCCTTTGTATCTAGCTTCTTTCACTTAGCATAATGCTTTGGAGCTTCATCCATGTTGTTGTATGTATCAGTATTCTTTTTAATGGCTGAATAATTTTCCATTGTATGGATATACCACAATTTGTTTATCCATCATCTGCTGATAAATATTGGGTTCTTTCCAATTTTTGGCTATTATGAATAATGCTGCTATGAACATTCACATACAAGTTTTTGTGGACTCATGTAAGGTTTAAGTATAAATGCCCAATCTCTCTCCATTCCCATTTTCATGAGGCAAATACTTTAAATTCTTTTAGTGGTTTCTTCTGGTAATTATCTGATGTTTCTGGCAATAAACTTATACTGCTTTTAGAAAACCAGCTTTAGGGTTGCACACGGTGGCTCACTGCCTATAATCCCAGCACTCTAGGAGGCTGAGGTGGGCGGACTGCTTGAGCCCAGAAGTTTGAGACCATTTTGGGCAATGTGGTGAAACCCTGTCTCTACTAAAAATATACAAATTAGCCAGGCACAGTAGCGTGTACCTGTAGTCCCAGACACTTAGGAGACTGAGGTAGGATGATCACCTGAGCCTGGGAGGCAAAGGTTGCAGTGAGCCAAGATAGAGCCACTGCACTCCAGTCTAGGCAACAGAGTGAGAACCTGTCTCAAAAAAAAAAAAAAAGTCAATTTTAGATATTATCTCTTAAGTTCCAATTATGGAAGATGAGCGTTTAGTTTTATGTCCCCCCATGTGCAAATGCACACTCACTTTATCCTCCCATCTTTAATCTCCATTTTTGGTTAGATCTAGAATTGGCATTTACATTGTTATGACTATGCATTTATAGCATTTATAGCCACGTCATATACAAAGATTATATTCACTTCATCATACTTTTTCCCCTTAGGTTCTAGATGACCTAGAAGGGAAAATTTGCTTTACTTAAACATTTTCCTCAGTTTCCTATGTACTAATTAATAGTTCATCTTCAAATTCTGCAAGAAAATGAAAAATCTCTAGATATATTAAAACACACTAGACATTCTACTGTTTTCTTGTCAGCATCCACTTCCCTATCTTCTGATAAGAGTGATTTGAATCTGAAACCAGGGACAGGGACATGACATGAGGCACAGTGTGGGCAGGGAGCTCACAGCCCACTATGAGGAGGGCAGAGCTGACAGGGAGGGAGCCAGCGAGCAAGTGACCTGACTTGCCTGGATGACACCGTTCAACCTCTGCATTCTGCCATATCTTTACACTTTGCAATTATATGCAACAAATAAATCCTTTTTCCTGCATAAGCCTGAGCTGTGCTTCTGGTGCTTACAATCCAAAGGGGTAGTAACTAACATGGACACCGAGAATAGGGGCTGAGCCACTTCTGTGCATCTATGTAGGTCTTTGAGGAACTCTCATTTCACTTTTAGCAGGAGATATGCATAGAGTCTTTTCACTTTAGGTCAGGACTTAAAGTAGTGTTAGTCTAATGGAGGATCGATTTCAGAACTAAGGATCCCCTCAAATACAGGTTCTTGTCCTTGACAAACAGAAAATAAACTAATAGTTTCAGAAATGACTAAATATGAAGACAATAGCAACACCAAGCACATTTTATCAAATACCTGGTAAAGCACATTTTGAAAGGCAACCAGGATGTTAATTTCATGTCACATAACCATTTCTTGCACTTGAATATTTTTCAAAGTATATTCACATCCAAAACTTCATCAGATCCCCTCAGCCTTCTTTTTTCATAATGACCCACATTTTGAAGTCACTTTTAAGCATAAAAACAAACCAAAATATATTTTATGAATAATTATCTATCAGTTTCTTCTAAATAAAAGCCCTAAAATGTTTATTCTTCCTCAAGTCTAGTTTACTTACTTTTCTAGTCCGCGCTCCTGAATTCTGTTTTTTTTTTTTTTGAGACGGAGTCTTGCTCTGTCACCAGGCTAGAGTGCAGCGGTGCAATCTCGGCTCACTGCAACCTCCGCTTCCTGGGTTCAAGTGATTCTCCTGCCTCAGCTTCCCAAGTAGCTGGGACTACAGGTGTGCACCACCATGCCCAGCTAAGTTTTGTATTTTTAGTAAAGACGGGGTTTCACCATGTTGGCCAGGATGTTCTCAATCTCCTGACCTCGTGATCTGCCCACCTCAGCCTCCCAAAGTGCTGGGATTACAGGCATGAAGTGGCGCCCGGCAAGCTCTTCTGAATTCTAACAATAAACAAACAATTTATGTTTCCCTAGCTTTAGGGGAACCATGAGTCTTTTTTCTAACTTGTTTCCTTTTTATTCCTACTCTGTAGCCATGGCTTGTTCACCTAGCACACTGGTCCTTAGCACAGTACCTTACACAAAACATGTCTGTGTGGAGTCCATATGCCTAGTTTCGAATCTCCAGCTCTGTTACCTACCAGCAATGTGATCCTGTATAAGTTTCTTCATCTGCAAAATGGAAACAATACCTGTCCCACAGAATTGTTTAAAGATTAAATGAGATGTATGCAAAAGAGATGCGGCAAGCATGCAGTAAATGTTAGCTGCTAGAATTTGTTGGTTAAAAGAATGATCTCTGCTTAACCAGTGCTCCTTGCTGTTCATTTCACATGAGAAGCTTGTAAGACACAGCTACTTGTTCACTGTCTAGAATCTAAGCCCTACAAGGGCAGAGACTTTGCCTTATTTATTGCTATATCCCCAGCAACTATCATATATCTGGGACATAATAGGTATTCCACAAATCCCTATTTGTTGAATGAATGACTGGATAAATGAATGAATATAGGTAATACAGGTATAATTTTACTGCTATTCTGACTTTATGAATGAGGAAACAACATCTCAGAGAGGTCAAGTTGCTTGCATGAAGTCCCACAGAGAGTTAGAGAGGGATTAAAACACAGTTCCCCTGCCTGGTTGTTCTTCTCTTTCACCATATCACTTACTAGGCCTTTATTTCATTATCCAAAAATTCAGGTGCGGCATCTAATTAGCTACTAAGTCACAATTTTCAAGGGCTAAACATGATTCTTAAATTTTAAAACTTACCGTGGTATCCACAGCCTTGACTTTCTCTGTGGGAATGTGCTTTGGTTCAGGTTCTGTCTGCGACAGCACCACACATCCCTCAGCCCCTAAGGTAATGATTACCACCTGGCAGCCCCTTCTCAAGAGCACTAATGCAGCCTCCCCAGCATCTGCAGCGCTGTTCACTGTGAGGCCAGTTAAAATCTCAGCCTGGAACACACAAAAGTCAACAGAAACAGTGGTGAAAATAAGTAACCCGGATCCACTTCCAGATTTGTTTTTCTAGAAAATGTCTCCCTTCTTTTTTGTAATAACCAATGCAATGGGAACCTTGATGGATACTGGTACAGGAAAATAAAGCAGTAACAGTGATGACAAAAACAACCTATAAAAGACATTTCAAGCAATAACAGTGATGACAAAAACAATCTATAAAAGACATTCTTGGGACGACTGGGGAAATTTGAATGTGGCTTGGATATTAAATGATAGTATGGAATTACTGACAATCTTCTTAGGTGTGATAATGGTACTGTGGTTCCTCTTAGGAGATGTATGCCAAAGTATTTGGGGTGAGGTATCATGTTGTCTGCAACTTATTCTCAACAATAAAATACTTTTTTTTCACTTACGTTTCAACAAAAACAAAACTAAGTACACACAGGGAAGAGGAAAAGCAAATATAGCAAAATGTTAACAAATGTTTAGGTGAAAGGTAGTTGTTCATTCAGCTTTTCTGCACATATAATAATTTTAACAAAGAGTTAGGGGCAACAAAGGGAATTCTATCAAAAAAAAAAAAAAAAAAAAAAAGGAGGGTTGGAGGAGAGGCAGGAAAGGAGAAAGGAAAGGGCCACTGCCAATGATTTTGGTATAAATTGCACCTGTAAGTTTGGCACCTAAGGACATAATTCTTCCAAGCCTCTCCTGGGCCATAACCCCTCTTCTCAAATTTCCAGTTTTTGCTTTCCATGTTTGCAGACTACTCGTTTCTTTTGTTTTTGCCAGAGAAGATGGAAGCAGATTAGGAGAGGTACTGACAGGTAGCAGAAAAAGCAATGCCCTGGCATTCAGGAGACCTCTCCTACTCACTCAGTCTGTGACCTTCCCCACATCAATTACGATCTGTAAAATGAGGGAGCTCAACAAGATCCATATTTTTCTCCCAATTTCTCTTTCAATGTACTAATTTTTTATTCCATTCTAATGCTTATTTTTCTACCGAGTGATTTAAAAACATTTCCATGACCATTTAGGTTTTCACGACTTCTAATTGGTTGTTTTTCATATTCGCATGTTGTTGCTTCAATTCTGTGTTTCTTTCACAAAATTTTTTCTTCTTTCATAATGAATGTTAATCTTAATTACACTATTTTAAAGTATTTTTTGCCTTGTTTATTTATTTAGAGACAGTATCTTGCTCTATTACTCCAGCTGGAGTGCTGTGGCATGATCACAGCTCACTCCAGCCTCAAACTCTTGAGCTCAAGCAATCCTTTTGCCTCAGCCTCCCACATACTGGGACTCTAGGCATGCCCCACCACACACAGCTCATCTTTTATTTTTGTAGAGACAGGATGAGGTCTCATTATGTTCCCCAGGCTGGTCTCAAACTCCTGGGTTCATGTGATTCAACTGCCTTGGCCTCCCAAAGCACTGGGATTACAGGTATGAGCCATGGCGCCTGGCTGAGTTTTATTATATGAATTTCATCTTGGGCAAATTCATCTGTAGGTTGTTGATTGTGCTGCGTGAACTTCATAGCATTATGTTTTTCATTTGCAGGCTCACTTTGTTCACTGTGAGTTGGAAAGCTGTCACACCTCAGCTCCTACCTGGTTGATGCCTCCTTTTCAGTGTTTTTTTTTTGGTTTTGTTTTGTTTTTGTTTTGAGACAAGAGTCTTGCTCTGTCATCCAGGCTGAAGTGCAGTGGGGAGATCTCAGCTCACTACAACCTCTGCCTCCCGGGTTCACGCGATTCTCCTGCTTCAGCCTCCTGAGTAGCTGGGACTATAGGCGCATGCCATCACACCCGGCTAATTTTTGTACTTTTAGTAGAGATGAGGTTTCACCACGTTGGTCAGGATGGTCTCGATCTCCTGACCTCGTGACCCACCCGCCTCAGCCTCCCAAAGTGCTGGGATTACAGGCGTGAGCCACCGTGCCTGGCCCTCAGTGGTTTTATAGTAGCTTCCGCCAGGCACACAAGAGTCTCTAAACCAGAACCAGGTATTATATTGGCAATAGGGAGTTCTTGCTCTGCTGTTTCTGGAGCTACTGCCAGTCCAGTCACTAAGTCAGTGGTTGGCTTGGTTTACTTCTTGGTCAGAGGCTGTGTCTCTGTCCTGCTAGCTCCTCAGGTTGGGAGCCTTAAATATGCTTCAGGCAGCAGGGGTAGCAGGTTCCTCCACCTTTTACTGTTAGCGGGGAGCCACAGTCTAGCATGTATGGTTTCCATCCGTGGGCTCGGCTCCAGCCACCTATAAGTGGCACACTTTTAGTGCCCATGACTCACAGTGGGTGAACTTCCTGCCACCTCTGCCTGTTTCTGGGGTTGGTGTACAGCCAGCATATCAAGGGCTGAATGCTCTGTGAGGCTGTTCCATTTCTGATCTGTGGACTTATTTATCTTGTTTTAGAGCTTGTGAGTATCTTTTCATTGTCTCCATTAATATTTACATATCAATGGTTTGTGTTTGGAGCAGAGTATCATAAGCATGAATTTACATTATTGCTGTGATTAGAGTTCATCAATAAGAACATTACACTTTTTTTGTTTTGAGACAGAGTCTCTCTGTAGCCCAGACTAAAGTGGAGTGGCGCGATCTTGGCTCTTGCAATCTTCGCCTCCTAGGTTGTGGTTCAAGCAATTCTCCTGCCTCAGCCTCCTCAGTAACTGGGATTACAGGCATGTGCCACCATGCCCAGCTAATTTTTGTATTTTTAGTAGAGACGGGGTTTCACCATGTTGGCCAGGCTGGTCTTGAGCTCTTGACCTCATGATCTGCCCACCTCGGCCTCCCAAAGTGCTGGGATTACAGGCGTGAGCTACTGCGCCTGGCCCCAGAACATTAAGCTTTTAATGTTTTTCTTTCTTCTATTAAGTTTCTGAGACCAATTTCCTTAAACACCAGAGTTCTTTCATTTATTTATTTCATAAGCATTTACTAAGTGCCAGCTATGTGCAGGTACAGTGTAGCAGATGTTATTTTCCAAAGATAACTGTATTAACCTATATCATATCACAAATCCTGGTTTTACACTGTGCCAATGACAATCTTCTAGTAAGGGGTGGGGTACTAGGGTGGACCTTCCTGCTTAAATCAATAGAATGAGTCAGAAGTGATGCCGTGTTACTTCCGAAGCTAACTCACAAAAGCCAATATGGCTTCTGTCAGGTGTCTCCTTCTCTCGGGAAGCTGGATCTTGAAACCCAGCTACCATATTACGAGGAAGCCCAAGTCACACATAGAGGCCATGTTTACGTGTTCCGGCCAACAACCTCATTATGCCCCCAGCCGAAAGCCAGCATCAACTGTCAAGCATGTGAGTGAAGAAAACTTCCAGCTTTCAGACTTTGTGTCTTCCAACTGAAGCCTGGGGCATTGTGCAGGAGAGTCAAATCATGCTATCCCCTGTGTGAAGTCCTGACACACAAAAACTGGGAGTGACAATAAATAATTATTGCTGTTGTAAGCCAGTACATTTTGGAAGTAGTTTATTATGCAGCAACAGATAACTATATACACAGGGATAGCCATCAGGGATACAACAGTGAATAAGACAGATGTCTCTGACCTCATAGAACTTGTAATTGAATGGAGAAGACAGAATAAATGAATAAGTAATTTGAGGTGTGATGAGCATTTGAGTAATAAATAGAGTGCTCTTCAAGTATCTAGCAGGAAAATTTAGGCCAGTTTGGCAGTTGAGGGTACTCTAACCTCTTATTGTGAAATGGTCACTATTTCCCACAATTCCTTTTTCCTAGCATGGTGGTTGCTCAAAAATATTGCATAACCTATTGTGGTTTGTTAAAATTAGTTTCCTTGTAGCAGTCTTCTTTCTTGTTTCCTCTATGTTTTGAGAGATGAAATTATCAAGAAAGCAGGTCAAGAAATCCTAAAAGCCTTCATTCAGCCTTTAAACCAAATGGAAAATTAGGCTGGGTGCAGTGGCTCATGCTTGTAATCCCAGTACTTTGGGAGGCTGAGGCAGGAGGAATGATTTAGCCCAGGAATTTGAGATTAGTCTAGGCAACATGGCGAAATCATGTCTCTACACAAAATTAAAAAATTAGCCAAGCATGATGGTCCCAGCAACTTGGGAGGTTGAGGCGGGTGGACTGCTTAAACCTGGGAGGTAGAGGCTGCAGTGAGCCATGATGACACCACCGCATTCCAACCTGGGTGACACAGTGAGTTCCTGTCTCAAAAACAAAAAGTGGAAATTTAACTATTATGGTTCATTAATTTCTTTCTCTCCATGTTGCATTCACCAGTGTGTACACCTGCATCCCACTGACAGGCAAGAGCTCTGTTCTAATGCTGTCTGGAGTATAAAAAAGGAGAAATATTGAAATTTTCTTCCTAACAATATTTAAGAAAGGGTGGTACAATATCCTTTCTTACTGTACCAGTTGATAGATAGTCTGTTCAGATGATACATCATGACACAGGGTCTTTGCTACTGGATGTAGCAGATCCTCCAGGAGTTGTACACTAATTAGGGTTGCCAGATAAAATACAGGAAGCTCAGTTAAATTTGAATTTAAGATAAATGACAGGTAATTTTACAGTATAAACTTGTTAGGTATGTTATTTATTATCCATCTGAAATTCAAATTTAACTGGACATCCTGCATTTTTACTTGCTAAACCTGGCAACTTTAATATAGTCCTCAGAATATGAAATAATTAGAAAACAAAACACCAGTAGTGTGAGGGCAAGGAACGGACTAAAATTAACTGAGGTTTGATAAGTGCCAGAATATGGAAGTGACTCAGAGAATCCTTTTTTTCCCCCTAGGATTTACTAATTTCCTTTTCTCCACACCCCAGTAAACTGAAAAAATCCGTTTTCACCATGCCTGAGAATTCACGTCATCAAATTGATGTGGTTAGTTCCGCCCCTTTGCTTTATCCACTTGCACGAAGTTTTGGTTTCTCACAGAACAAGCAAAGCAATTCACCCTTACCTCACTTTCATTGCAGCAGAACACATCTGAGAGGGTGTAGAACCGGGGATCCAGGTCAGCAATGGCAGGGGCTGGATTGAACAATGTTTTCACTACAAAGGAATGGAAAAGGGGGTGATTATTAGTTTTCATTTTTAACATGGTGCATTTACAGACATTCAGTAGGGAAAATCCCTGAGTTCATTTTTGTCTTCATCTGGTTAAATATCCACTTAGTTACGGATGTAGAGAAAAGTCTGAAATCTCAGTTTCCACGACAGCTGGGTACCAATTCCCTACTTCCATTTTCTCTACTTTGCACTTTACAACATTTCAGCTTCCAGGGAAAACAGCAATATTACAGTCAATGTGATTGTAGAGTTAAGGCAAAGGCAACAAGAACATTAGAGAAAAGTAAAAATGCTGTGGCATGAAAGTACATGTGTGAATGTGAACAGGCTGGTGGACATTTTTGTGGGTTACTTTAAGGGCTTGGTTTCAAGGCTAGTTCATAAATCCATTTTCCAGGGAAGAAAAGGAGATGATAGGAAATAAACAACGAAAGGTTCAGAACTTTCCTGGTGGGAACAGTAAGCAGGAAGCTCATGTGCATATGCATATTTTATACACCTATGTATGTCTCCCAAATATATCACAATTACTCCTGCAAACATATGCACTTACACAAAAGCTGACATTCTTGGCTTCTGTGAGCAATCTGGGAATATAAAAAAAAAGATTGAGAAAGGAGGAGGAATTCAATCAGAGGCTGGTGCTAGCTCAGACTGAGAGGCTACAAGAGAAGGATAGATGGGAATAGCAGACACAGGGAAATGAGAATATCATGGTCATTTTTCAGAGGGAGGAAAATGAGGCTCAGAAAGATGAGGTCATACATCTCAGGTTATACACTGGGACACAGTGAAGATGGACCCCTACTCAGGGTCCTCTGGCTTTAAGTTCAGAGTTTGGTCCACTCTAAAAAAAGCAGTCTCTCTAGGCCAGGACTCTGTCCACACCTACACATGCCTCAGTGACAATTCACAATATTTTAAAACACCCTTTGGTTTGGGACTTTGTAAATGTAGATATGTATATTTCAAGTCTTTAGAAATTACATTCATAGGAAGTTCCTTCTTTGTCAAAGCACTTATTCACTTGAGTACTCAACTAGATTGGTTAGTCTTCTTTTTCTCAACCCAGGTCCACTGACTTGCATGCTGTCTCATTTGACTATAGACCCATAGTGTAAAAATCTCTAGCTGCAGTTCTCAGAAACTTCAAGAACAGTGGTTTGCAAACTTGGTTGCATATCAGCATCACTAGGAGAGCTTGTGAAAATGCCTAATTTCTCGAACTGACCTCAAACCCACTGAATCAGAATCTCTGGGGGTAACATCAGGGAATCTGCATGTTTACAAGTTCTCCAGGCGGCTCTCACATAGCCAGCTTGGCACTAATCCATTCCACATTCTTGGGGACTAATCAGCATGTGGCTAATGAAAACTGTCTACTACTTCAGCCTGGTGAGGACATCTACTCTACTTCTGCACCTTCCTTGGTCTTACCTAACATTTTAAGCATTTTGATTCAGTCAGTGGGTCTTGTCCAGTATAGGCTAACACTATTCCCACATTTTTGTTACTTTAGAATCCAGA
Source organism: Papio anubis (assembly GCF_008728515.1). Classification (NCBI taxonomy): domain Eukaryota; kingdom Metazoa; phylum Chordata; class Mammalia; order Primates; family Cercopithecidae; genus Papio; species Papio anubis. The sequence goes on from NC_044989.1 coordinate 27,515,562, forward strand.
ATGTCCACCCACAGAAATTCTATGGTATATTTTTGGCTGCTCAGATTTTTGTATAGAGTTATTGTGCAGCTTAAATTAGAAAACGGATGTAAAAGCCTAGTGTAAACTCTAATCTGCTGTACAAATGTAAAGGATTATTACTGTTATTATATTGTCCTTTACAGATAGCCCAACACCCTCGCCTGTCCACCCATCTCTTCTGCCTTCTGCTGGAGTTTGTAGCCTGGCAACAGTCTCTCTCATTGGTTCTCTCACTTCTGAGAGGTCTTAGAGATGTCAATTACACATAAAGACTCTCATTGTCCCATATTCTAACACATCACTTAAACTTTTTAGGTTTTCAGAACAATATACTGTTCCCAATTTTCCTCAAGCATTAAGTGGAAACAACTGCTCGCCTAGCACATTCATCAGCATTTGAGCACAGATTAGAGTAAGCTACAAGTGTGGAACAACATGGTAGAGCCATTCTTAAAGGATCATTTTTTTCCCTCAAAAGATGCCTGGTCCTGCAATTCCTTTTCTAAACCCATCCTATAGAAATCCATAAGCATACAAAGATGATATACAATGTTGTTTATATAGCCCTGTTTGCAATAGAAAACACAAAAAGAAACCAACGCATTTATTAAAGGGGATTAGTTTAAAAAATTATGACATAGGCCGGGCTCGGTAGCTCACGCCTGTAATCCCAGCAATTTGGGAAGCTGAGGCGGGTGGATCACCTGAGGTCAGGAGTTTGAGACCAGCCTGACCAACAGGGTGAAACTCTGTCTTCACTAAAAGTACAAAAATTAGCCGGGCATGGTGGTGCGTGACTGTAATCCCAGCTACTCTAGAGGCTGGGGCAGGAGAATCACTTGAACCCGGGAGGTGGAGGCTGCAGCGAGCCGAGATCGCGTCATTGCACTCCAGCCCGGGCAACAAGAGCGAAACTCTGTCTCAAAAAAAAAAAAAAAAAAAAAAAGAATTATGACACATGCCTGATGTAAATCACTACAGTTGTTAAAAAGAGTAAAGTAGATCTCTGTTTGTCAAAGAAAGACTTCTATAATTTATTTATAAGTGAACAAGGCAGTTTTGTACTACCCACCCCCAACTTTTTGAGATGGCTCTGTCACCCAGGCTGGAGTACAGTGGTGCAATCTTGGCTCACTGCAACCTCCACTTCCCAGACTCAAGTGATCCTCCCACCTTAGCCTCCCAAGAAGATGGGACTACTGTGCCCATCACCACGCCTGGGCAAGTTTTTTCTTTTTCTTTTTCTTTTTTTTCTTTTTGTGGTAGAGATGAGGTTTTGCCATGTTGCCTAGGCTGTTCTTGAATTCCTGGGCTCAAGTGATCCTCACACTTTGGCCTCCTAAAATGCTAAGATTACAGGTGTGAGCCACCATGCCCAGCCTACTCTCCCTTTTTAATAAGAACAAATAACAAACTCACATAACTATATGTGTATTTACACTTATACACTTACACAGAAGAAAAAAATGTTGGAGAGGTTTCTCACTAAACTAATGAGCCATTAGTTATAAAAAACTGATGGGACTAAATTTGACTACAGGTTAAGTGCTGTATGTAGCAAAGACAACACTCTTAAAACATACAGTATCTAGCCGGGCGCGGTGGCTCAAGCATGTAATCCCAGCACTTTGGGAGGCTGAGTTGGGCAGATCACAAGGTCAAGAGATCAAGGCCATCCTGGCCAACATGGTGAAACCCTGTCTCTACTAAAAATACAAAAATTAGCTGGGCGTGGTGGCACATGCCTGTAGTCCCAGCTACTCAGGAGGCTGAGGCAGGAGAATCGCTTGAACCTGGGAGGCAGAGGGTGCGGTGAGCTGAGATCACGCCACTGCACTCCAGCCTGGTGACAGAGTGAGACTCTGTCTCAAAAACAAAAACAAAAACAAAAACATAGTACCTTACATCAAAAAACAGGTATACTAAAAATGAAGTGTAACATCTGGGTTTTGCTTCAACATAATCCAAGGTGGCAGTGCAGGGTAGGGAGCCATGAGGCAGGATACAGATAAAACAAGATTGGCCATGTGCGACAAAAACAAGCAACAGAGAAAAGATTCCCTATTTAATAAATGATGCTGGAATACTGGCTAGCCATATGCAGAAGAAAGAAACTAGACCTTTATCTTTCACCATATATAAAAATTAACTCAAGATGGATTAAATATTTTAAATGTAAGACCTCAAACTATAAAAATCCTAGAAGAAAACTTAGAAAATACCCTTTTGACACCGATATTGGCAAAGAATTTTTGGCTAAGTCCCCCAAAGCAACTGTAACAAAAACAAAAATTGACAAGTGGGACTTAATTAAACTAAACAGCTTCTGCATATAGCAAAAGAAATGGTCAACAGAGTAAAGAGAAAACCTAGAGAATGGGAGAAAATATTTGCAAACTATGCATCTGACAAAGGTCTAATATGCAGAATCTATAAGGAATTACATAAATCGACAAGCAAAAAACAACTCCATTAAAAAATGGGCAAAAGGCCGGGCGCGGTGGCTCAAGCCTGTAATCCCAGCACTTTGGGAGGCCGAGACGGGCGGATCACGAGGTCAGGAGATTGAGACCATCCTGGCTAACCCGGTGAAACCCTGTCTCTACTAAAAAATACAAAAAGCTAGCCGGGCGAGGTGGCGGGCGCCTGTAGTCCCAGCTACTCGGGAGGCTGAGGCAGGGGAATGGCGTAAACCCGGGAGGTGGAGCTTGCAGTGAGCTGAGATCCGGCCACTGCACTCCAGCCTGGGCGACAGAGTGAGACTCCGTCTCCAAAATAAATAAATAAATAAATAAATAAATAAATAAATAAAATGGGCAAAGGACATGAACAGACATTTCTCAAAAGAAGACATACGAGTGGGCCAACAAACATATGAAAAACTACTCATCATTTCACTCATCATCAGAGAAATGCAAATCAAACTATAATGAGATAGTTTGCTAAGAATGATGGATTCCAGCTGCATCCATGTCCCTACAAAGGACACAAACTCATCCTTTTTTATGGCTGCATAGTATTCCATGGTGTATATGTGCCACATTTTCTTAATCCAATCTGTCACTGATGGACATTTGGGTTGATTCCAAGTCTTTGCTATTGTGAATAGTGCTGCAATAAACATACGTGTGCATGTGTCTTTAGAGCAGCATAATTTATAATCCTTTGGGTATATACCCAGTAATGGGATGGCTGGGTCATATGGTACATCTAGTTCTAGATCCTTGAGGAATCGCCATACTGTTTTCCATAATGGTTGAACTAGTTTACAATCCCACCAACAGTGTAAAAGTGTTCCTATTTCTCCACATCCTCTCCAGCACCTGTTGTTTCCTGACTTTTTAATGATCGCCATTCTAACTGGTGTGAGATGGTATCTCATTGTGGTTTTGATTTGCATTTCTCTGATGGCCAGTGATGATGAGCATTTTTTCATGTGTTTGTTGGCTGTATGAATGTCTTCTTTTGAGAAATGTCTATTCATATCCTTTGCCCACTTTTTGATGGGGTTGTTTGTTTTTTTCTTGTAAATTTGTTTGAGTTCTTTGTAGGTTCTGGATATTAGCCCTTTGTCAGATGAGTAGATTGCAAAAATTTTCTCCCATTCTGTAGGTTGCCTGTTCACTCTGATGGTAGTTTCTTTTGCTGTGCAGAAGCTCTTTAGTTTAATGAGATCCCATTTGTCAATTTTGGCTTTTGCTGCCGTTGCTTTTGGTGTTTTAGACATGAAGTCTTTGCCCATGCCTATGTCCTGAATGGTACTACCTAGGTTTTCCTCTAGGATTTTTATGGTATTAGGTCTAACATTTAAGTCTCTAATCCATCTTGAATTAATTTTCGTATAAGGAGTAAGGAAAGGATCCAGTTTCAGCTTTCTACTTATGGCTAGCCAATTTTCCCAGCACCATTTATTAAATAGGGAATCCTTTCCCCATTTCTTGTTTCTCTCAGGTTTGTCAAAGATCAGATGGCTGTAGATGTGTGGTATTATTTCTGAGGACTCTGTTCTGTCTCATTATAATTTTTTTTTTTTTTTTTTTTTTTTAGCAAACTATCACAAGAACAGAAAACCAAACACCGCATGTTCTCACTCATAGGTGGGAACTGAACAACGAGATCACTTGGACTCGGGAAGGGGAACATCACACACCGGGGCCTATCATGGGGAGGGGGGAGGGGGGAGGGATTGCATTGGGAGTTATACCTGATGTAAATGACGAGTTGATGGGTGCAGCACACCAACAAGGCACAAGTATACATATGTAACAAACCTGCACGTTATGCACATGTACCCTACAACTTACAGTATAATAATAATAAATAAATTAAAAAATAAATAAATAAATAAATAAATAAATACTAAAAAAAAAAAAAAAAAAAAAAAAAAAAACTATAATGAGACACCATCTCCCACCAATCAAAACAGCTATTATTAAAAAGTCAAGGGCTGGCCATGGTGGCTCACACCTGTAATCCCAGCACTTTGGGAGGCCGAGGCGGGCGGACCATGAGGTCAGGAGATTGAGACCATTCTGGCTAACACAGTGAAACCTCGTCTCTACTAAAAATACAAAAATATTAGCCGGGCATGGTGGCAGGTGCCTGTAGTCCCAGCCACTCGGGAGGCTGAGGCAGGAGAATGGCGTGAATCCAGGAGATGGAGCTTGCAGTGAGCCGAGATCGCGCCACTGCACTCCAGCCTGGGTGATAGAGCAAGACTCCATCTCAAAAAAAAAAAAAAAAAGTCAAAACACAACAGATGCTGGTGAGGCTGCAGAGAGAAGGAAACACTTATACACTGTTGGCAGGAACGTAACTTAGTTCAGCCACGTAGAAAGCAGTTTGGAGATTGATTTTCAAAGAATTTAAAATAGAGCTACCATTTGATCCAGCAATCCTATGCCTGGGTACACACCCAAAGGAAAACAGATCATTATACCAAAAAGAAGCATGTACTTGTATGTTCATCACCATGCTAGTCACAATAGCAAAGACATGGAATCAACCTAGGTGCCCATCAATGGTAGACTGGATAAAGAAAATGTGGTACATATACACATGGAATACTATGTAGCCATAAAAAAGAATGAAATCATGTCCTTGGCAGCAACATGGATGGAGCTGGAGGTCATAATCCTAATCAAATTAAAACAGGAACAGAAAACCAAATACCACATGTATTCACTTATAAGTGGGAGCTAAATATTGAGTATGCATGGACAGAAAGATGGGAACAACAGACACTACGGAGTACTGGAGCAGGGAGGGGCACAGGTTGAAAAGCTACCTATTGGGTACTATGCTCCCTACCTGGGCGCAATATTCCTATGTAACAAATCCGTATATGAGGGCCCGGCACGGTGGCTCATGCCTGTAATCCCAGTACTTTGGGAAGTTAGGGCAGGTGGATCACCTGAGGTAAGGGGTTCAAGACCAACCTGGCCAACATGGTAAAGCCCCGTCTCTATTAAAAATACAAAAATTAGCTGGGTGTGGTGGTGCAGGCCTGTAATCCCGGCTACTCTGGAGGCTGAGGCATAAGAATCACTTGAATCTGGGAAGTGGAGGCTGCAGTGAGCCGAGATCATGCCACTGCACTCCAGCCTGGGTGGGCAGAGTAAGACTCTATCTCAAACAAACAAGAAAAACAAAATCAAAACAAAAACAAGTATGCACATGTACCCCACGGTGTCTAAAACAAAAGATTGAATTTAAAAGTAGAGAAAAAGACTGGCCACATGTTGGTAACTGTTGAAGCTAAATGATAGTATAGATAGGTTTACCATACTATTCTCTGTATGTCTATATATATTTGAAAATTTCTATAATAAAAACAAATTTTAAGGAAAAAATTACATTAAAATTTAAGTATCAATTGCTAGAATAAGGAATTCTATAATTTTACTGTAAATACTGTATAAAAATCAATCTTATTTGCCTGTACTTTACTGAGGGACAGCATTCTTCAATAGTAACTGGATACATAGGCTTAGAGTCTGACTAGTAACTAAATTTAGAGGAAAAGTGTAACTGCCATAAAGAAAGGATTCTTCTCGGCTTGTGCTACCACAAATAAGCATACTCTACCACGATGAAAGAAACATAAATTAGCAGATGCAGCTAATCAAAGAATGCAAATCTGTAATAGACAAGGTGGAAGCCATTATGTCATCCTGGGACCAGGCAGAGCTAGAGAACACAGAATGTACCATGGAGTAACTTGGAGTTGCAGAGGTGACTGGCAGCACCCAACAGTAATTATTATTAATTGTAGTGTCAGATGAACTAAACTCCTAGTTATCTTAACTGCATGTTAATGGATAGCACAATAATGTCAGTAAGGAACTGGTGAGGCCTGGAGGAGCAGATGTATAGGCTAAAAGGCAGGAAAACGAGGCAGAAACTCTTTATGATGTTGTCAAGGAGGGCAGGGGCTGGACAGTTAGGAAGGCCCTAATAATTAGCTCAGAGAAACCAGGGAAGAAAATCACCCTAAGTGAAGATACTGCGAGCATGTTGGGATACTCAAAGTACTGGCTTTGCTGTCCATTACTCCAGAGGCTCTTTTCTGTGACTTGAGCAGCAAGAACACTCAAAGCTTGGGCTATGTGCTGGACAATGTCACTGTGAAAGTCTGGATGACCAGACAAGAAGTTTTGCTTGCCAAAGGCAAAAGGACTAAGTGGCATTAAAAGATACTTTGTATCATACTGATAATTTAACTTTGGCAATTTTACAATCTCAATTATTTATAATTGTTCATGTACTGTTCCATTTGCTTGGAAATGGATATAAAGACCAGAACCAACATGCATAATTTCATCACAAGCAGCTGCAGCATTAGCTCTTTGGTGGGCCTACCTCATAGCATTGTGGCCTGGTGAGGATGGGGGCTATACAGGGCTACCGATTTTTGGTGTTGTAGCTGCTATGTCTTTAAAATCGATGCTTTCATTTTGATAGAGACAGAGAGTTTTGAGACAGTATATTCAAAGATGTAGGGATCTTTTCCTCTGGATTTTCATGACTGATATATTAGCATAATCTAGTTATACAATGTGCTTAATTCAAAATTCACTACTTGTAAGAGGTAAAGATAATGGAACTGTGATAACAAAACCCATAGACGATGATGATGATGATGACTTTATCATCTTTCTTGAAGATGGAATAATGCTGTTCAGCACATAGGCAGCTTCCTGGGGCAAAGGGTAGGGCGCTCAATGCTTAAGAGATCATTAAGCCCACTCTGCTCTGGGATCAGTCCAAAGTGACGTGAAAGAACCCTGAGAGCTGTCAGCCCAATTCTGGTTTCACAGAAGAAAGTGACGTCCACAGTGAGGAACTGACTTACTTGACTGAGATCCCCCATTTGCTGATTGATTATGAATTTAAAGCCATATTTCATGATTCCCAAACCAATGCTCTCCTTTCATTATACCAATCTTCTTCTTCTTCTTTTTTTTTTTTTGAGATGGACTCTTGCTCTGTCGCCCAGGCTGGAGTGCAGTGGCGCGATCTCGGCTCACTGCAAGTTCCTTCTCCCGGGTTCACACCATTCTCCCACCTCAGTCTCCTGAGTAGCTGGGACTACAGGCGCCCGCCACCATGCCCGGCTAATTTTTTTGTATTTTGAGTAGAGATAGGGTTTCACTGTGTTAGCCAGGATGGTCTCAATCTCCTGACCTCGTGATCTGCCCATCTTGGCCTCCCAAAGTGCTGGGATACTGCTCTTCTTGCATATGAGAATGATGATACATTACACACACACAAACACACATATACACATACACACACATACCCTCCTCATGGAATAGAATCTAAGCTGCATCTGGTTAGTATCTACCAAATAGGGACCAGCTGACTTGGCCAGAGAAAGCCATCTGACTGGAGGACTTCTGGACAGATGAGTGTGTGTGCTTGTGTGCGTGTGTGTGTGTGTGTGTGTGCGCGCGCGCACCCATGTATGTGTTCTGTTGGAGTCACAGTGCTGAAAACACTTTAGAGCCTTTTCTCTGTTTCTTGGGCAGAAAAACACATAAAGCTTAGGCCACGTGCTGGACAGTGTTAACATTTATGGACTTGACTTTTCTAGAGATACTCTTCATAAAGGCTCAGTTTGTTGGAATCAATGGGTTGTGGCAGTTTGAAGTGCGGTTTAAACTAGGAGACAGAACTTGGGTCTTAGAGTCTGAAATCATGGTTTCCATAACTTAAAGTGTGACACTGGTTGAACAAATGACTTAACTTCTCAGTCTCAGTCTTCTCACCATTAATCTGAGAGAACACTACCTGCCATATCTTTGTCATAAGGTTTTTCTGAGGATAAAATGTGTAAGAAAGTACTTCGTAAGCTGTAAAGTACATATAAATGCATGATATTACTATTTCTGATATTATTATATAAGGAAGTTCATGCAGAATTAATAGCAAGGCATGCTGGCTCTTAGTAAAAGTGTGAAGTAGGCCAAGTGGTCTGTGACCCACTGTTACCTACCCACCTTCCTGCTGCCCTGGGTCCTCCAGCTCCCAAATGGAAGAGCTACACGGAAGGGGATGGAGGAAGCCTTTCTGGACCCAACCCAATGACAGCCCCAGGGTAGGCTGCCTGCCCATCCGGATTACTCTATTCTCACCTGTGAAAGGTTAGATCCTCAACTGTGGCTGCCGTACCTTTCTCTCCTTCACAAGCTGGGTAGGTAACAGGCAACTAGACTAGGACAGAGGAAACAGTGATCTCTGAGCAGCAAGGGATAGTAGGAAAAAAACAGAAGTACACGAGAATACGCTTTGATCTATACAAAGAAAGACAAGAGCAGGAGCAGGGTGGCACCCTGTATTCACATCACTCTGCTGAGATGGGCACAGTGCAGAGAATGCGTAACCATAAGCATTAGACTTTACTGTGACACTCTGAGAAAATGGAACCAAATGGGTTTTGGCTTAGAATTCTTTCTGACAGCTTCAAGTCCATTAAAAATACACTAAATGTCAGTGAAAATTTACCACAGCATGTTGTTTTGCCAAGAGGAAAATTTGTGAAATCAGGATGAACATTTAAAAATTCTCCACAAAATCATTTCACTGACTTATTTTCCATTTATTTCTATGTAGAACACTGTACACTTTGGGAGAAATCACTTATATAAACACACACACACACACACACACACATACACACTGTTCTTTTTCTTTTTTCTTTTTAGTTTTGTATCTTGAGAAAAAGTCAATGTGGTTCTCTACTTTATTCTTAAAAAAATCACAGAACTATTGCCACAACATCAAGAAGTCATCATGTTAGAGTGGCTACTATTTATTTTGAATTTTTTCACCAAATGATGCTTGATCAGGATATTATCCTAACTTTAAAGAGAGAAGTGGATGGAAGAGAAAAAAATTGGGATTTACCACCATGTACTACACCACGCTTGGCATCATATTTTATTTTATTCCATCCTTAGAACAATTCTGCAGATGGAGTATTTCTATATGCATTTTACTGACAAGGCTCAGACAAATCAGGTAATTCTGCTAGGACCACAGGCTGACAGGGACAGAAATGGGATTTTAATTCAGAAGATGCTTTCCCCACTAGTCAGTGGTGAAAAAGAAGCAAACAAAGAAATTATCTGGATTCTTAAAAAGTCTGTTATTTGCTGGAGGTGAGAGAAGAGGAGTGACTGGGAGAGCAGATGAATCAAGATTAGCTACAGGTTGATAACTGGAAGCTGGGTGATGGATTTCCTCGTACAATTCTGCTGCTTTTGTAGGTTTGAAAATTTCCAAAATCAAAGGTCAAACAAAAGAGGCAATGTCAATGGATATTGATAACATAGAAAATATTACATATAAACAATCTTTTGTTGTTTATTGAAAATGATAAAGTTTTACGAAAAGGAGAAAAAAACCTAATCTTCAATTCCTAGAGATGTTTGTCAAAAAGTAACTGGGCTGCCCCAGTTAGTTTTGTATGTATGTATGTATTTGTATGTATGCATGTATTTGTATGTATGTATGTATGTATGTATGTATTTGTATGTATGACATGCAGCTTGACCTCTGCTTCTCAGAGTAGAAAACATTTCACCACCTAATATGTACCTTGGACAAGCGGCTGCTTCAGGGATTCTTTTTTTTTTTTTTTGCGATGGAGTCTTGCTCTTGTCACCTAGGCTGGAGTGCAGCAATGTGATCTCAGCCCACTGCAACCTCCACCTCCCGGGTTCAAGCGATTCCCCTACCTCAGCCTCCTAAGTAGCTGGGATTACAGGAATTCTAATTCTACTTGTACCATTTCTTCCAACTACATTGAAGATTTATATGGAGGGATTTTGGAAATGCTACTCATGTTTTTTTTTTAACCGTTTGTAAGGTTCTCTAACATTATCAAGAACCACAAGACTATGAATCTCACAGATGGAAGAAAGAATATTTTACTACAGAAAGAGTATTGCTTTGCTTAACTTAAAATTAAGACGGCTAACTTTAAGATGGCGATAAAAGCTTTTATAGAAACAATGACAAATATGTATAATTACCTCCACTCCTGTGGGCCATTGTTAGGGCTTCCAAAGAAGTTGCTGGAGTTATTTCGAGCTGGCAGACCATGACTTTGGCTCTACTAATGACATTGGCTGCTGCCCTCAGGTCCTCTGTATTCAAAAGTAAATTTGCTCCAGCCACTATGACAATGATATTCTGGCCTATAAAGAAATTCCACCTATTTATATTAAAACTAAACAAAGCCAAGCAATGATATTCTGCAGTGTTATGAATACAATCACCCTTGTAAAGTCATTATACAAAATGTGTTGTAAGTATTAATTTTAACATTTCTAGGTTATTCAGCTTGAATTTTGAGTTCCAAATGTATGTTTTGTAATATCTCTGTAAGATTCACATTATTCTGATCACCTTAAGCAAAATCTTAAAAAGATTTTCCCAATATTCTTATATATAAAGAATATTAGTTGAGAAATGACATATAACATACTTTAAACATTTCTTCTATAGAAAATAGCTGGTATATGTATGTGGTAAAGGTTCTGAATCCTAAATGACAGATGCTATAGAGACGAATATAAATAGGAATAAACTCGTATGACACTGTAGTATGCAAGCAGTTCATGTGTACCCTATGGTATTCTAAAAAGTGATGCTGTCAATCAAAACACATTTAAAATATCTAACAGATAGAAAATTGTATCAGATATAGAAGAGAGAGGGATACCTGGCTTATACTATAATGGATCAAACAGAAACAGAACTAAGGATTCTGATATATTCTTATTACTTGGACCTGCTGTCTTTAATCCCACCTGAATGAGGGAGGGGTGGTGGTGCATTTCATCTGTAAGGTGAACCCTTAAGAGCTGTGCTGTCCAATATGGTAGTCATGAGCACAAGCCCCACACAGCCATTGAACATTTGAAATGTGGCTAGTCCTGGCTGGGCACAGTGGCTCATATCTATAATTTCTAGCACTTTGGGAGGCCAAGGTGGGCAGATCACTTGAGGTCAGGAGTTCAAGACCAGCCTGGTCAAATGGTGAAAACCCATCTCTACTAAAATTACAAAAATTAGCTGGGCGTGGTGGTATGTGCCTGCAGTCTCAGCTACTCGGGAGCCTGACGTGTGAGAATCGCTTGAACCTGGGAGGCAGAGGTAGCAGTGACCTGAGGTCACGTCACTGCATTTCAGCCTGGGCAAGAGTGAGTGAGACTCTGTCTCAAAAAAAAAAAAAAAAAAAGAAAAAAGAAATGTGGCTAGTCCACTCAGGTGTGCTTCAAGTAAAATACAAGTGGATTTCAAAGATAGTACAAAGGAAATAAGGTAAAATATCCATTCATTCTTACCATTTTAAAAATTAAAAAAAAAAAAAGATAAATTTTTGGGTCTCGCTCTGTTGCCCAGGCTGGAGTGCAGTCATGCGATCTCGGCTCACTGCAGCCTCCACCTCCTGGGTTCTTCAATCAACTCTCCCACCTAAGCCTCCTAAGTAGCTGGTATTGCAGGGGTGTGCCACCACGCCTGGCTAATTTTTTTTTTTGCATTTTTAGTAGAGACGGGGTTTCACTATGTTGGCCAGGTTAGTCTCGAACTCCTGACCTCATGTGATCCACCTGCCTTGGCCTCCCAAAGTGCTGTGATTACAGGCATGAGCCACTGCGCCCAGCCAAGATAAATTTCTGATTACACACTGTAATGATAATATTTTGGACATATTGGGTTAAATATATTGCCTAAGTTAAATTTACCTGTTCCTTTTTACTTTTTAAAATGTGGCTACTAGATAATTTAAAATTCCACATGTGGCTTGCATTTTATTTTTATTGGACAACACTGATCTGGAGGAATGAGTTGTAGCAGGCATTTTCTGTGCTCCAGGCTGCTCGTGCTGATCTTGTATAGACATGACCTAAAATCACCTCTCAACACAGAACAAATTCTATCCTATCATCTTACCACAGATGTGTTTGTTGGCCACGAGGAAGGCTTAATAAAGTGGGGATGGTTCAGCATAAACCTAACCTCAGTCCTGGAAAAATTCAAAGTATCCACTTGCTGAAAGACAGCATCTCTCCTTCATTTTCTTCAGTGACCTCAATTTCTCTGTTGGAGTCAACTGCTACTTCCATGTTGCTGTCTCCCAGATCCAAATTTTTGGCCTGGCCTTAGCTGCTGAGCAACAAGCCCAAGACTATAGCTGTCTGATGGACAATGCCATATGGCTAGCTTGTTCATGCCTCAAATTTAACTTGTCAAAACTAAACTTGCAAACTCACTCCTTCGTTTAAGGGAGCTGATTGTCCCATCTCTGTGTATTTGTCTGAATTCTTCTATTACCACCTATACTCTTGAGGGCATTACTGTACACTGTAAACCAGGCAAGGTCTACCAAATAGGCACTTGACACACACTATTACATTATATCTTTGCATGGAAAATGCAGATTTTGTTCATAAATAAGAAAGAGAACTTGAGGATATTCCTAGAACAACAACAACAACAAAAGAGGGTTAAGACAAGGAATGAGCTGCTGTTGGCAGGAATAATTACTTAAAAGGTAGCTTAAATGAACACAGACTTTCTATAGTTAGAATGAAAACTTTTATCTACTACCTTTAGGTGAAACATATCATTATTATTGCAACTTGGAATCACTAGAGTTAAAAATACTGTATTTTCTGTGAGAAATGATCTTGCAAAGCTGCATTATAAATAAAAGACACGTTGTGACAAATCCTAATTTAATAAAATGCACACTGTCCACAACACATGAGGCTCTGTCCTAGGTGCCCCACAAAATGCTGGGTCCTTCTGAATATTGATTCTGATTTTAAAACATCTTATGTAGGTGTTTTTATAATTAAAACAGTTGGCAGAAATTATAAAAACCTGACTTGAAGGTTGTTACTATTTTTTTTTTTTTTTTTTGAGACAGAGTCTTGCTCTGTCGCCCAGGCTGGAGTGTAGTCACCCGATCTGGGCTCACTGCAACCTCCACCTCGTGAGTTCAAGCGATTCTCCAGCCTCAGTCTCCTGAGTAGCTGAGATTACAGGCATGTGCCACCAGGCCCGGCTAATTGTTTTTGCATTTTTAGTAGAAACGGGGTTTCACCATGTTGGTCAGGCTGGTCTTGAACTCCTGACCTCAAATGATCCACCCGCCTTGGCCTCCCAAAGTGCTGAGATTATAGGTGTGAGCCACCACGCTCAGCCACTGTTTTAATTAATTAATTAATTCATTCACTCATTCATTTATCTATTTAGAGTCAGGGTCTCACTCTGTCATGCAGGCTGAACTGCAGTGGTGGGACTGTGGCTCACTGCAGCCTTGAACTCCTGGCCTCAAGTGATCCTCCCACTTTAGCCTCTCAAAGCATTGGCATTACAGGTGTGAGCCACTGTGCCAGGCCCAATTACTATTTTAAAAGATACATGTATCAGCTATGGCAAAGCCTTGTGGCAGACTTAGTTGTATATATAGACTTTTGCGATTTGATTGCTGTTGAAAGAACAGACGAAATTGAACACTAACGATAAGTTGGATGTAATTAGTTGCTGCCATTTGCTCAGAACGTATTCTATAAATATGACTCATCAAACTTTTCTTTGCACCTATTTACATTTATTTACCTAGTGTAACTGAAATGACAGATGAATGCTTGACTGCTTTTAGAGACAAATGTCAATTATAAGTTCACATGAAGGGTAATGGGGACATTACAGCATATACATATTATTTTGAGGCAACTTCATATATACTGGAGAGACAATTTTGAAAATCGTCTGAAAACTGATCTGAACAAACAACGTGAGAAGTATAAATAAAGGGAAACACATTTACATTTGGATTGGAAAAACTATGTTTTAGGCCTTGAGTGGTGGCTGTAGTAAGAGGTCCATAGGATTATGGGTCAAAATTGATGATGCTTCTGATCTAACTCTGGAAATACACTGTCTTACGAAATGACACTCCAATATGCAAAACACTTACCTTCATTATTGACAATTATAGAAGCAGTTCCTGTAGCAGCATCTTTAGTCTGATATGTAAATTCTGAAAGAAAAAAGAAAATTACAATCACATGTATACAGACTGTCATGTATAATTTATTTTAACAATTTCAATACAACACTAATCCTCGGAAAAACTTTTTAACCTTTAACCATCTGGAATGATAAAAAAAATAAGTAATTAGTGCTAATTTATACCCATCATCTATACAACAAGAAAAATAGACAGTTTTATATTTAGTTGCACCTTTTCTCTACATTAGTAACAACCCACCAAACTGCTCCTACTTTCAAGTCCCCCCAATTATTCATAATTGTATACATATGCATTTTTCTAGACCAACACACTTATGTTCTTCCTTGAAAGGAATGTCAGAGTTGAGATAAAAAATAAAGGTCAAACCTATAAAATGAACTTGTTTGATTATTTTCATTCTCATAAGCTTGTTATTTCACCAAGAATCAAGGTCTAGCATATAAACAGAAATGTTGACCAGGCAGTCTTTGGTAGCAGCAAAGAGCCCTGAACTGGAGTCAGAAGATTTTATTCTAGTCCTGGCTCTGGCTCCAACCAACTGTGTGCTCTTGGAAAAATCACAGAACATCTCTGGCCTTTGGTTTTCTCTTCTGTGAAATAATGGTTTCAGTCTCTATGGCTTCTAATGAGTGTTGCCAGCTGTAACGTTCTTAAAACACCTTTTGTGAATGCAGCACATTTTTCTCCTTGTCATTTGTCACATATCCATGAGATGAAGGTATGTAATCTCTTATCATTTTATTCCCATCTGGAGGAATGTACATGGAAGAATAAACCAAAGGACATTTAAGCAAGAATGGACAAAGCTGTGCATAAAAATTCTCTGGCCACCAGGGGAAGGTCTAATAATTCTCCTCTAGATTCAATTTTTCTCATAACAAAATCATGGAAAAAAGCTATGAACAGTAACTGTAAAAAAGATGGGAATTTTACCTGTAGAAATATCATTCTGTTTTAAGTTTTCTATATAATCATTGCCAAAAGAATCTTTGCCAACCTGTACCAAAGAAATAATGAATATTAGATCTTTTATAGTTAGTAAAATGCTACAATGTAGTTTTTAGAATACTTAGCATTTTAAAAGGGCATATCTGCATAGTACTTTACAAACATTAGCTAATTAATCTTCTTAATATAAGATGCTAGACTTGATTGCAGCCCAAAGAATTGTTATATAATAATGTTTCACTTATATCCTACTTAAAATGTGAAGTATTTAATGAACGCCACTCATTAAGTCATTCTCATTTTGAGCTGTTCATGTGATAATTCCCACTGAGATGGAGTTGTCTACCATCATCAATCCTCAATATTTATGAACAATCTCAGCTATTTGTACTTCATGGTAAATATGGGCATCTTTGTCATGACTTACCTGATGTTCCAGAATCTTTTTATCTTTTCCCTTGACACTGACATGTGGAGGCAAAGAAAAGGAAATTTTAAAGGCCCTAGCTAACTTGAGTAACTTGGTGTAATGGAATTCTGTTTATGCATCCTAGCATCTATTCTGTTAAAGGTATTTCAGTTTTTCCTTTGGACACCCATTTCTGTCCCATTCTATAGACAACAAAATTAAGTTGGCCAAGGGACCCAGGCCTGATTAAAAAGCGTGTTCCTTGTAGTCCCAGCTACTCGGGAGGCTGAAGCAGGAGAACTGCTTGAACCTGGAGGTGGAGGTTGCAGTGAGCTGAGGTCACGCCACTGCACTATAGCCTGGATGACAGAGTGAGACTCTGTCTCAAAAAAAAAAAAAAAAAAAAAGTTCCACCACCCTGGTCACAGTGATGGGTTCATGAATGGGCATGTGACCTAAACCAGTCCAAAAAGACTCAATCCTGGGACTTTTATTGAAACTACCAGGGAAGACAAGTTTTCTTCCCAGTAAGATTGCTGGCTATAAGAGAATGTAAGCTTGTAGTCACTGGGGCTCACCATATAGAGACAGCTAGAAAGAAAACAGAAACGTAACAGAAAGCAGGAGTGACAGACACAAACAGACACAGACTCCTAACAGCCTAATGGACCCCTAAGTCATCTGAAGCCAGCTCTACCACAGGGCTTTTCAGTTACACCAGGCAATACATTCTTTTTAAAAAATTTATTTATTTTTATTTGTTTGCTTAAGCTATTTCGAATTGAGTGTCTATTGTCTGTTACTAACAAAGTCCTGATTAGCTTCAGGCTGGGCGCAGTGGCTCACGCCTGTAATCCCAACACTTTGGGTGGTCAAGGCAGACAGATCACCTGAGGTCAGGAGTTCGAGGCCAGCCTGGTCAACATGGTAAAACCCCATCTCTACTAAAAAATACAAAAATCAGCTGGGTGTGGTGGTGCATGCCTGTAGTCCCAGCTACTTGGGAGGCTGAGGTAGAAGTGCTTAAAGCCAGGAGGCGGAGGTTGCAGTGAGCTGAGATTGCGCCATTGCACTCCAGCCTGGGCGACAGAGTGAGACTCCGCCTCAAAAATAAATAAATAAATAAATAAATAAAAAAGGAAAAGAAAAAGCTAGTTAGCCCAGCGCCTAGTGTCACCCCTGAACCACTGAACTATAATTTAAGTGGCTGTGTTTGTGCCTGGGTCCTGTGACCACATTCTTGCTTTGTGGTCCACTTTGGTAACTGGATCTCTCCCCGTTTCTGTCAGCACGAGTGTGTATCCTCTTCATCTGCTTAGCCCTCTAGCTCTTTCAGAACAGGTACTCTTCTCTGCCTGGCCAGCTATTTGCAGGGGCCAGAACTTTAGGTCTGTGGCTCAAAGCCAGAAAACTATGATTGCAAGGCCTTTGATACCAACTGCTGGCATCTTACCGACATCTCCCTACTGTCCGTTTCTGCAATCACTGTGCTGGTCAGGACACCCCTGTTATCTTCTCCCATACCTCTCTAATGCTAACCGTTTGTCTGACTGCTACCTTGGCTGGACCTTGGCTTGAACTCTACGGTTGAATCTACAGCAGAGGCTGTAAATTGGTGGGTTGAAAGTTGAATCTGACTCCTAGATATGTTTCGTTTGTCCTACTACTGTTTTCTAAAAAGCAGCCTTTTTTTTTTTTTTTTTTTTTTTGGGACGGAGTCTCGCTCTGCCGCCCAGGCTGGAGCGCAGTGGCCGGATCTCTGCTCACTGCAAGCTCCGCCTCCCGGGTTCACGCCATTCTCCTGCCTCAGCCTCCCGAGTAGCTGGGACTACAGGCGCCCGCCACCTCGCCCAGCTAGTTTTTTGTACTTTTTTAGTAGAGACGGGGTTTCACCGTGTTAGCCAGGATAGTCTCCATGCAGACTTTATTTTTTATTCATTTTATTTTATTTTTGAGACGCAGACTCTCTCTGTCGCCCAGGCTGGAGTGCAGTGGCACAATCTCAGCTCACTGCCAGCTCCACCTCCCGGGTTCACGCCATTCTCTTGCCTCAGCCTCCCAGTAGCCGGGACTACAGGCGCCTGCCACCACACCCGGCTAATTTTTTGTATTTTTTAGTAGGGACGGGGTTTCACCATGTTAGCCAGGATGGTCTCGATTTGACCTTGTGATCCGCTCGCCTCGGCCTCCCAAAGTGCTGGGATTACACGTGTGAGCCACTGCGCCCGGCCAAAATAGACTTTATTTTAAAAACTAGTTTTAAGTTCTCAGCATAAGTGAGTAGACAGTACAGAGTTCCCATATACTTTGTCTCTTCCTACAACTAGTATCCCCCACTATTAACATCCTGCAACTAAGTGTACATTTGTTACAACTGATAAACCTACATGACATATCATTATCACTCAAACTCCATAGTCTACATTAGGGTTCACTCTTGGTGTTGAATATTCTATAGGCTTTGACAAATATAAAATGTCATATATCCACCGTTATAGTACTATACACAATCGTTTCACTACCCTAAAAATCCTCCGTGTTCTGTGTATTCATCCCTCTCTCCCCACGAGCCTCTGGCAAACACTCATCTTTTCATTGTCTCCATATGGTTTTGCCTTTTCCAGAATATCATACAGTTGTAATTACACAGTATGTAGCCTTTTCAGACTGACTTCTTTTACTTAGTAATATGCAACTAAAGTTCCTCTGTGTCTTTTTGTGCCTTGATAGCTAATTTCTTTTTCGAGCTGAATAATATTCCAGCATCTGGATGTACCAGAGTTTAAATATCCATTTGTCTACTGAAGGATGTCTTCAAAGTTTGGGAAATTATGAATAAAGCTGCTATAAATATCTGTGTGCAGGTTTTGCTATGAATGCCCTGTTATTTTTGTTTTAATTTTAATTTTGTTTTTAATTTTAATCAGTTCTCAATACTTAAATATTAGAAGACTTCACAAAAACAGACAGATGTCCAGGAGGTTCTGAACATTCAGAGGTTCTGGTAACGCCGCGTCCACATTCCTGCAAGGCAAACCGTCTGGAACTGAGAGGTAAGTGCCTTCAAGTGGGCATAGACTCTTGACTTCATCACAGTCCCTATCTAGCCTACTGCAATTTCTGTGACCTGCTTGGTTCCTGTAGGCCTTTCGGCTTGCTACCTCTGAACTATACTTCTGAACTGAACTTCTATTTTTCTGTCCTGCCAGTGAGCACTACTTCAATGGACTATGTCTCAATCCAGGCTTCAGTCACTCCTGGTGTGTTCCATTCTTCCACAGAAAATTGTTCCTTTCTGGATATATCAATAGAAAGAAACCTGTCTGCTTCCTTACCATCATTTCTGAGAACTTAGAAGTCCTTTGCCCTCTCCTCCACCAAATCAAACCTCACCTGTTTTTCAGGTATCAATTTAAGGTCTACCTTCCCTACTCTGGCCCTTGTTAATCCTCTCATCTCCAGACCTCCTATGACATTCCTAATCAAGCCCATAGTTCAATATCATCTTATATTGTTGGCAATTTCATATTTGTTAGTCTAGCCTTCTTAAAAGCTTACTGGAGACTCTTTAGGATGTGATCACATCAGTTGCCCTTCTGTTCATTTCCCTTGGACCCATCTTGTAGTCATGTTCCATTCTTTTTTTTTTTTTTTTGAGATGGAGTTTCGCTCTTGTTGCCCAAGCTGGAGTGCAATGGTGCAATCGTGGCTCACTGCAACCTCTGCCTCTTGGGTTCAAGTGGTTCTCCTGCCTCAGCCTCCTGAATAGCTGGGATTACAGGTGTGCACCATCATACCTGGCTAATTTTTGTATTTTTAGTAGAAATGAGGTTTCACCATGTTAGCCAGGGTGGTCTTGAACTCCTAACCTCAGGTGATCTTCCTGTCTCAGCCTCCTAAAGTGCTGGGATTACACGCATTAGCCACCACGCCCGGCTGTCATGTTCCATTCTTGAAGGAACATGACTACAAGCACCCAAACTATTCTAGAATGGTTCCATACAAGGTTTTGTTTTCAACAGCTTCCTTGAAGGCACTCTCACACTCTTTTGCCTATAGCAGTGAAATACTTTTGGGCAGAAAGATTCTTGGAAACCCACATAGTCTGAAATAGCCTGTCTGTGTGAGCTTGTTCCACATGAAGGAAGCCAGGTCAAGAGCAACTATGGACAAGCGCTTGCACATAAGCCAAAAGGGAACGCTCAGAACTCAACATGCTCTTTGGAAATCCCAGGTTCAGTTCTGTCCTGAATATTGTAGAGTAGTGCCATCCGACAGAACTTTCTGCAGTGATGAAATGTTCTATATCTGTGCTGTTCAATACAGAAAATGTTTTCTATTTGTTCTGCCCAATACAGACACTCAAAATACAGACTGTGTGACTAAGGAATTCAATTTTTAACTTTGATTACATTTAAATCTAAATATCCACAAGTGGCTAGTGGCTTCTATATTTGACAATGCAGCAAGGGTAATGGAAAGCAAAAGGGCTGGGTATATGACGAACAAGAGCATTTCTTCAGCTAAGGGTGTTGAGATGCTTCTTTCACTCTTATCACTGGGAGGGGTCCTTCTGCACTGAAGCAGAGCTTTGGCAGGGCTTCCAGAGTCCAGAACTATGACCTGAAGCTAAGGAGGGCAACTTCAGTCAGCACCATAACTTCTATTTTGCAAAATGATTGAGGAATGGTTGTTTAGGCTGCTTGGAATCCTCAAATGGCAGAAACCATCTAGTAATTCTACTCTTCAACATACACTTGGGGTGAATAAAACATAGGAGATCAAAATATCGTATCCAAGGCCACATGAAATTGAATATTCTGCTCGAGAGGTTATCACATATATTAAAACAGGTTACCAATTTCAAAGCATTAGAATACAGAAAATAGGTTTAACACTAAAACTAAGATGAATATAATTTAATCCTTGCAACTGAAGACATTTTGTGACTTTTCAGTGCCTGAGGGTTATAATGAACAGCTGGTTGAGGAGACTAAGTTGCATTTGTTGTCATACAAAACCCAGCTGTTACTTTTTTGAATAAATCCTTCAAATTAACTTATATATTGTCATTTGTGGCCTTACAACAAAATACATAAGAAGAATCTATAAAATCTCAGTTATTTAAGCTTGCTGGTTGTTTAAATCCTAGATAAAGGGGTGTTTACCTTGATAATGGCGTTTAGGCCAGGCATGGTGGCTTATGCTGCAATCCTAGCATTTTGGGAGGCTGAGGTGGTAGGACTGCTTGAGGACAGGAGTTCGAGACCAGCCTCAGCAACACAGCAAGACCCCATCTCTACAAAAAATTAAAAAATTAGCTGGGTGTGGTGCTGCATGCCTATAGTCTCAGCTACTCTGGAGGCTGAGGTGGGAGGATTGCTTGAGCCCAGGAGTTTGAGGCTGCAGTGAGTTGTGACTACACCATAATACTACAGCCTAGGTAACCTGTCTCTGAAAAAAAAAAAAAAGGCCTTTGGGCATGGTGATGCACACCTGTAATCCCAGCACTTTGGGAGGCCAAGGCAGGCTGACTGCTTGAGCTCAGGAGTTTGAGACCAGCCTGGGCAACACGGTGAAACCTTGTCTCTACAAAAAAATACAAAAATTAGCTGGGTATGGTGGCATGTGCCTGTAGTCACAGCTACTTGGGAGGCTGAGGTGGGAGGATCACCTGAGCCCGGGGAGGTTGAGGCTGCAGTGAGCCCAGATTGCACCACTGCACTCTAGCTTGGGCAACAGAGTGAGATCCTGTCTCAGAAAAAAATGAAGACCTTTAACACACAAAGTTAATGCTACAATCACCATTATTAGGCCTGATTATATGAGAGTGGTGATAGGTTTGAGATAATCCAGTTATTTTCTCTCATTTCTACCATTTCTTCTTATATAAGGTGTATACTATTTGCTTGGTTATAGGATCATTTGTTTGAACATATGGCTGAGCATTCCAATCAACAGAGCCAACTACTTTTAGCTAGCTGTCTTTCAACAGAGTTCAGGAAAGGACAGATTTCTCCTCATTACATATTACCTGGAAAGACCTGGTGACTAATTTTTGATCTCTGAAAATGAAAATCTCAATGCATGATCAGATGATTCTCCCACAGTAATCTAGCACAGAAGGTACTTTTTGGTTAAGGTGATGGATACTCTAATGCACTGCTTTTCAAGCTATCCATGGAGAAACATTGGCCTTGTTTTCCTTTTCTTGCTTTCAACCCATTGTGGACTATTTTATAAAATACAATAACAAGGAGATGAAAACAAAAAAGAGTCATACAAACTACAAGGCCTAATTTATTATTACTATTATATTCAACAGCTATGAAGTTATTCTGTCAAATTGCTATAAATGATCCTAACTGCTTACTCTCCATTCCTGTACTGTTTGGACCAGTGACAATCTACATGCAGCCTGGCACCAGTCTGAGGACTGGACTTTGAACGCCGCCTTAATACACCGAGTTAGGAGGCCAGCAGGTCTTACTTTCCGGTTGGACCCTGCTGGTGGAAGCAGGATCTGGTCAAAACATGGTGCAATGAAGAAGCTGGCTGAAACGGAGGAAAGTGACCTCTAGTTGCTCTCACTGCTCATTAGCACAAGACGCTCCTACTGGACCCAGGATAGTTTACAAATGCCATGGCAATGGCCCGGAAGTTACCTTATATAGTTCTGAAAATTCCCCACCCTTTTTCCAAAAGTTCTGCATAACCCACCTCTTAATTAGCATATAATTTAAAGTACATGTAAATATAGTTGCTAACCGTCCATACACTACCCTCTGGGCACCCAGCCTATGGGTTAGCCGTGCAGCACTGGTTCAGTCAAAGTGGCTTTTTCTTATCCTTGGCTCACTCTTAAATTCTTGCCTGGGCAAAGCCAAGAACCCTCCCTGGCTAAGCCCACCAGGGCAGCCTGCATCAGTATCGCCTCTGTCACAAAACTTCATGCTTGATGGTTCTGAAGGGAGAACAGATAGCTACCTGTATTAGAGAGTTTGACAGTCTCATATTTGAAGGAAGTAAGACAGGGTAATTTTTTGAAGGTGTTTCCAGTTTGCTGATTCCTGACCTGGGTCATTTGGGTTCATACCTGCTCATGGTTTCTGTGCTCATATTGGGCCACTGCATCTTGAGTTCCTTACTTGACCATGGTCCTCTCCTGAACTGCCAATTTTTGATGTTTAGGAATAACTTCCTCCTCTTAACATTTGGCTTCGATGGAATGGAGCAGGAAACACTTAACTCAGGTGAAGTCTCAAGAAAGACGTCCTAATAGGCTCTTTGTCCTGGGAGGACGACTTTCATATTATACAATATCTGGGGGGATTTTAAATCTGAAAATACCATCTCCATTTATCACTGGACTGTAGCTTTGGTCCATGACTCAGTTAAAAACTGACTAAATAACTTTTAAGTACTTCAAATGTTTCATTATACGTGTATCACTGTATAAATATTGAGGTAACTCTTTTAATATTCTTTGTCACAATATCTTAACAAATATTTCTCCCTAGCTCAATATAAGAAGTTTGTTTGGGCCATCAGTCTTACTTTGTAAGAGCTTGAAGTTTAGTTTGTTATAGGTGGTAACAGGTAAATCAATCTTGCTGAGAAAGCCATAGAAAATTTTTACCTGTTTTTCTTTTGCTCCATCTGTTCATTTTTATCTTGATAAATTTCATAGTTTTGGTTTCTACTTAGAACTTGTCATCTTTAAAAAACTGCTATAGGCCGGGCGCGGTGGCTCAAGCCTGTAATCCCAGCACTTTGGGAGGCCAAGACGGGCGGATCACGAGGTCAGGAGATCGAGACCATCCTGGCTAACACGGTGAAACCCCGTCTCTACTAAAAAATACAAAACAATAGCCGGGCGAGGTGGTGGGTGCCTGTAGTCCCAGCTACTCGGGAGGCTGAGGCAGGAGAATGGCGTAAACCCGGGAGGCGGAGCTTGCAGTGAGCTGAGATCCGGCCACTGCACTCCAGCCCGGGCGGCAGAGCGAGACTCCGTCTCAAACAAACAAACAAACAAAAAACCTGCTATAAAGCAAGTTTGACTAATTTGCTTAATAAAAATGTATTTCACAATGGATAAAATATGATTAATGGACAGAAATAACTTCTATTATAAAAATATATTATTTTCTTTTTAAGAAGTCTAAGAATATTGTGCAATTTGCTTAAGCTTTTAAATAATTCCATGTCTAAAGGTCCCAGGTTATCTAACCAAAGTTACCCTGGATAGGTTTTAGCTACAGTCATGTTTTTTGATCCTTTGCTATGCAGACACACAGGCTAAAATCCACTGCGGTGCTAAACATTAGATGACTAAATCAGGGGCATGGTAGATATATAGAACTTTCAACATTGTACAGATGCTAACATAAACCGTCATACGCAAATAGTACTTTTGCTTTAATCAACCTCCTAACTGGAACATTTCCCAAAATACAGCCCCCTGCTTCTATTCCTCTCCCATCCACTCATATGGTTTTAGGATTCATTTCCCAAGTTCAGTTCCATAATTCAAATATTTCTCTTTGTCATTTCTTTCTTTACCTCAAATTCAACAGACCTAAAATAAAACCAATTTCATAATCTTAGGCTTGGAAGAGATCCCAGGGGACATCCAATCTTGACTTTAATGGCTACATAAATAGCTTCTATAAAGCTTCCAAGACGGAGGGGTTCTCTAATCTCTCCTTTAACGTCTCCAGCTCTAGGAACTCCCCTCTTTCAGGAAGCCATTTTGGGTACATAGCTTCCAACGCCAATTCTACGTCCAGGTTTTCCTACACAGGAAATTGTATCATCCTCTTTCCAGTTCCCAGGTCCTCTTAATTAAGTCAGCACCATCTGATCACTCTCCAAACCTTCCACAGCTAATCAGGTACGAGATGGGTCAGGCGTAAGTTTTTAATCAGCCCCCTCTCACAGCCCCATAATTCCTGGGACATAATTAGTTGCTGATTAATTACAATGATATTTTAAATCTATCAAGAGCTCAATCTTAGCGAAAGAGGGTTTCTTACTTTGAATCTTATGCTTCACGTGATGTTTTTGACCCAATAGCCATGTGAAAATTATGTTAATCATAGGTTAGACATAAAATTACAGTTCACTAGTAGATGAAGTGATAATTGTATAGTTTAAACATCATTTAAAACTCCTGTGGAGAGAAAAGTGCTGACTGCAATGAAAAATGACATTTTGAGAATTTTGGTAAAATCTATATAGTTCACAGGAGAAAGCTCATTCTTTTAAGTTCCTTGTATTTTTCTTGCCCTTTAATAATGTACAGACCCAGCCTGGCTTTCCCTAAAAATCAAACAAACACAGTTATCTACCTTTCCTGTTATACTAATACTATAATGCTAGCACCTTAAAATTTCATGAAAAATGAAAAATGTAAACTTTTGGCAGCCCATTTAATTTATTTTCAAATTATTTCAGTAGCATGGATAAAAACAGGAATACTGGATGTTACAATATCATATCTCTACATACATGAAAACAAAACAATGCCAAAAGATCAGTTATGTGCAGTTCATTAAGGCCAAGATTCTTTTCAGATCTAAGATACAGCATTAGAAGAAAATGACTTAGAGATGAGTAAATCACCAGTTATTATTACACGAAGTTTCCAAAAGCTGTGTTGCTGCAGTGAAACCTGCTAAAAACAGGATGACTCATGCTGTTGTTTAGAAGCTGGATGACAGAAACCCACTGGAGTAGGCTAATTTCCCTCACTTCTCACACCCCAGTTAGAAACTCATTACATTCAGGGAATGCAGCATTAAGTTATTTGAGAACTGCTACTTCCCAGAGGATGTAATGAGGCAGACATTAATATAAAGGACAAGGGAGACTACTCTCTCTCATTTAGATCTTTAAAAACAATAAACTTCCATAAGAACTGAAAGCAGGTACTCAAGTAGACGTATATGCATGTTGGTAGCAATGCTATTCATAAGAGTCAAAATGTGGAAACAGCCCAAGCATCCATCAATCCATTTATTGATGAACAAAAAAATTGTGGTATATCCATACAACGGAATATTATTCAATCATAAAAAGGAAGGAAATACTGATATATGCTACAATGTTGTACCCCAAAACCAGTATGCTAAGTGAAAGAAGCCAGGTACAAAATGTCACATAATATATATTCCATTTATATGAAATGTCCAGAACAGATAAATCCATAGAGATAGAATGAAGACTGGTGGTTCCCAGGGCCTTAAATGGAAGACAGAATAAGAAGGAACTGCTTAAGGGGTAAGGGATTTTGTTTTGGAATGATAGTAAAGTTCTGTAACAAGACAGAAGTGGTGGTTGAATGTATTAAATGCCACTCTACGTTTTATAAGCCGCTGAATGGTTCACTTTAAAATGGTTGAAAAAAATAAAAACAATGAACTCCAGTCTTAAAACCAGATTCTTACCTCTAGAATCCTCTCCACTATACTTTATACTTACCTTGCACACCATGGATGTCGTTGCTCCAAGTCGAGCAGCTTGGACACACTGGTTGGCACCTTTCCCTCCAAAGCCAATAAAAAACTTATGTCCGTGGATGGTTTCTCCAGTTTTTGGCAAACGAGAAGTAAGACTATTGTAATTTAAAAAGAGAAGAAAAAAGGCATATTGGTAACTGTAATCAATTTAAGTTCTTTAGAAGAGAGGGAAGGCTATATGGTAGAGCTCTAAATAGTCTTAACACTTAGAATTACGAGCAGAAGCAAGGAAGATTGTCTCTTCCTTTAGGATGACATTTAGTAGTTTGCATCATTATCAAGAATGAGTCTCTTTGACAGAATTCCTCTCTGTCTCCTAGAGCCCACTACTGTGGCTAGTGTACTGCATCAGGGTTATTCATGAATACCTTTCCTTCATATTCCCTTTCCTAATGCCAGCACAGAACTTTATTCACAGTGGGATTTAATAAACGGGATGAAATTAATGTATATTTCTATATGGATTTATCTGGTTACTTTAACAAGAAGCAGGAAGTGTATCAGGATTCTGATAATCAAGTACAGGACCTAAGGAGAGAGGGAAGTTACAATTCCAGGTACTAAAGAATCTTTTTTGTTTACTAAGGGGTAGAGTAAGAGTGGGGTGTTCAGACAGCAGGATCAGGTTTTAGTCTTAGGCCATACTGCATACCACATCATTTCATGCGCTCACTCAAAAAGAGCATCTGTTTTAAAAAAGGAACCCTAAAGAGCTAAGTTATTTTTAAATTTTTATTATGGAAGGTTTCAAACCTATAAAAGTAGAGAAAGCAGCATATTGACTTCCCTTGCCCTCATTCACCTATCATCCAGATTTAATAATTTAATAATTATCATCTCATAGCCAATCTTGTTTGAGTCAATACCTTCATCAGTTTCTCCAAGAGGTAAGAATTTTTACCATAATGCTATTATTGCCTAATACTGATAGTATTAAGTGAGGCAAAAATAATAAAAGGTTTGATCCAGGGTATGATTTTTATATTTCATATTAAAGATGGAAGGTATGAAGAAATAAAATATTTGAAGGATGGAAGGAAATGATTGACTTTAAAATGAAAGAGGCGTTCTGGGGAGTTCTAGGGCACGTGAAGAAGATGGGCGCAGGTGGCACAAACATTGGCTAGTTGGCCACAAAGAAGTGGACCAAGGGCCAGAGGGAGAGATAAAAAGAGGGTAGGTGTGACCATAAAAGGTTAATTAGCTTTAGATAGGGAAGAAAGGTAAAGAAGTAAGTTCACAATAGTAAGGCCACTGAGAACCTATGCTGCTTTTACAGGTTAGAAATCTATATTAATTTCCCACATAGATTGTGATCTACCTGAAGCCAGTATCTTATATTAGAACAAAGCAATGCCAATTCCTCTAGGTCCCTAACAGCCAGTTTGCAAGGGGATGACTTATAACTGATGCTAAGAACACACGATTGTTTCAATAAGGACCAAGCTCAACCTGTTAACCTCCCTTATATAGCTCTAAAAGTGTCAATAAATTGAGCTGAACTACTCCATTCCCTTGCAGTACACTGTCAAATATGGTTGAGATTCAAAAGAGCCTTCTCAATAATTTGAAAACATCCCACTCCTCCCCTTTAAATTCTATTTTTATCTTGGATTCTAAATGCATTTATAGTACTGATGAAAAAAATATACATCTAGAAGGTTCACTTCTGAAAAAGGTACTCAATCAAGAGAAAAATGGTTTTAATGTAATGTTATTATCCTGTCATTTAATTTAGCAATGACAAGTGATGATGAGATTTTGATTTGCATTAGAAATCTTAAACATTTTAGGATTCTGTTATGAACAGGCAATGATGAGTAATCTGTGTGATTGAGTAACTATGTGAATTCTTGGCTTACTGATGCTGCTACAAACAACACTCACAGCAACCTTAAAAAGAAAAAATATCCCATGTGGCTAAAAACAGGCCAAATAACTTGATTAGTAAGACTGTCACTAAAGAAACTTACGATTTCCACTATATTTATACTTAGATCTGGGTTACAATTCACTGGTTTGAATCAAGTGTAATTTTTATTATTGACGTGAGAATTCATTTAAAAATCACCAGATGATTACTGGGATGCATATGTATGTGGGGGAAGGGCAAAATCATGGGTACAGTAGGTGTGTTTGATGTGGGAGCAGATGGCTGGGATTTAAACTCATTTCTAAACAACTTCTATTAACACAAGCACTGTATTAATTCAGTGATCACTGAAATTCTTCACTCTTTTGCTAATTTCTCCTCTTTTTCTTCTGCATCCTTCCCCTACTCTTGTCTTTCTTCCCTCAACTGTAGACTTTCCCTGCATGAGGACAGGGACCAAGTATGTCATGTTCTCCATTTTATGCAATGTGTCTATCACTTGACAAGAAGTTAACAGATATTTGCTAATTGAACAGATTTTTGTAAGACTCTCCCTTTGTCTCTCTCTCTCTCTTTTTTTTTTTTTCAAACGGAGTCTCTCTCTGTCACCAAGGCTGGAGTACAGTGGCACAATCTCGGCTCACTGCAACCTCCACCTCCTCGGTTCAAGTGATTCTCCTGCCTCAGCCACGCGAGTAGCTGGGATTACAGGGATGCGCCACCAGGCAAGGCTAATTTTTGTATTTTGGGTAGAGAGGGGGTTTCACCATGTTGGCCAGGCTGGTCTCGAACTTCTAGCCTCAAGTGATCTACCTGCCTTACCCTCCCAAAGTGCTGGGGTTACAGGCATAAGCCACAGCAGCCAGCCTCCCTCTGTCTCTTTTCTGTGTCTCCCCAATATAGCATCTATTACTGTTCTGAAATGAGGATGTGGAAGTGTAGATTAGGGAAGCAGGGGGAGACTGGCAGGGATGACTGGGCAACTGTCTGACAATGACAACTTCATATTTTACCAGACCTTGCCCATTGCATTCCCAGTATCAGCAGCATTCCTCTTCCATAAGCAAGAACTGTAACTAGAAGTGATATATTCCTTCATTCATGCACTAATTCAACAAATGTTAATCATTGTGTCCTGATGTACCTCCAAGGCAAAATCAACTTGTTGACAATGGCATTAAACCTAACCCCGATGCAAGTAATACACGAGTGAAGAAAATATGTCACGGAATAAGGAGATTAGTACGTTTGATTCTTTTTTTTTTTTTTTTTGAGGTGGAGTCTCACTCTGTCTCCTAGGCTCAAGTGCAGTGGTGTTATCTGGGCTCATTGTAACCTCTGCCTCCTGGGTTCAAACGATTTCCCTGCCTCAGCCTCTCGAGTAGCTAAAATTACAGGCACGCACCACTATGCCCAGCTAAAATTTTTTGCATTTTTAGTAGAGATGGGGTTTCACCATATTGGCCAGGCTGGTCTTGAACTCCTGATCCACCTGCTTCAGCCTCCCAAAGAGCTGGGATTACAGGCCTGACCCATGGCGCCTGGCCTGATTTTTTTTTTTTGAGACAGAGTCTGCTCTGTTGCTGAGGCTGGAGTGCAACACAAAAATGGCTCACTGCAGCCTCAACTTCCTGGGCTCAGATGACCCTCCCAACTCAGCCTCCTAGACAGCTGGGATCAACAGGTGCACACCACCACCTCCGGCTAATTTTTTGTAGGATGGGGTTTTGCCATGTTGCCCAGGCTGGTCTCAAACTTTTGGGCTCACGCGATCCTCCTGCCTTGGCCTCCCAAAGTGTAGGGATTGCATGTGTGAGCCACCGTGCCTGGCTGATTTATGTTTTTTAAAAGGAAAAAGATGGCCGGGCGCGGTGGCTCACACCTGTAATCCCAGCACTCTGGAAGGCCGAGACGGGCGAATCACGAGGTCAGAAGATTAAGACCATCCTGGCTAACACGGTGAAACCCTGTCTCTACTAAAAACACAAAAAAACTAGCCGGGCGTAGTGGCGGGTGCCTGTAATCCCAGCTACTCGGTAGGCTGAGGCAGGAGAATGGCGTGAACCCGGGAGGTGGAGCTTGCAGTGAGCCGAGATCGCGCCACCGCACTCCAGCCTGGGCGACTGAGCAAGACTGTCTCAAAAAAAAAATAAAAAAATAAAAAAATAATAAAAAAAAGGAAAAAGATATATGTATATGTTCTCCCATGATATGTACATGCATAAAAAGTGAAAAGTTAAATGACAGGTATTCAGAAAGAAAGGTGGGGACTAAAAGTTCGTGTTTTACTTTATATTCTTATGTACATAAATACATATGACAAGAATATTTCAGCGTATTATACGATACCACTTGTCACTACTTCAGATTCACGTGGCCTCTGCCTCATTTACTAGCCACGAGTTCTTCATGGGCACTAGCTGGCTTCTTGCAGGTGTCACCTAACAGAGCCTTACTGAATGCTGCTGTCATCCCACCCCTGGGCTTCTGTCTCTTCAGACTGTCCTGAAGGACTAAGCAGCCAGTGGTCAACTTGCAAATGTCAAATACCTTTGTATACACTCTTCCTTCTTCCCTGTCCCCTGCTCTTGACTCCTGGGTTATGGTGCTAACCGAGTATGTGCACTTAAGCCTCTGTCTTATGCTCCAGTTTCTGTTAAACCCAGACTAAGACAGTTTACGGCTGATTTAATTTTTTTTAAAGTAAATAAACTGAAGAGTGGAGAGAGCAACTAGAAAGTTAGTTACAAACAGGCAGAAGCATTTCTGAATTATAAATCCTAATTTACTTTGAATTAGACTTTCCTATCTTTCTTCCTTATTGAAATCATGAAATTATGCTCAGGTTCAAGAAAGCATCTGCACAAAGCACTGTCTCCTGGGATGAAAGCATTACTATGATTTGTTCTAATTTTAAAAAAAGAGGTTTAACAGAGTGTCAAAGACAGAAAAATTAAATTGCTCAAATTAAAAAGAAAAGGAAACAGTATTAGTAGAGATACGTTGTTACTACCATTTAAAGGTAAAAACAGTGTAAATTTCTGAATGAGGGAGAAAACCTGAACAGAGAAAACCATGCCTAAGAAATATATTTGAATTTAAAACAAATGCATAGCTTTTAAAATGCCACAATTGTCTTTAGGTTGGATTGAAAGGAACAGGGATAAATGTTCATACATGGCCCCAGTCTTCCCTGCCATGAGAGGCCACGTGGTTAGAGCCTGGGTGTGCCAGGCAGGAGGCCTGAGCCACTTACTGATTGTATTACTTTTGACAGCTTTTCCCTCTTTGAACCAGCTTCTTCTCTTGCAAAACAGGTTTAATAATACTTGTCAACTCCTTAAATGCCTGGGTTTTGTGCTCTGAGTTAATTCACTGACAGGTGTTACCAGAACAACTTATCAATTGCTCTTAACTTCTTGACAATGATGTGGTTTTTACAGATTCTCAGAGATTATTCAAACCAAAGGAAGAAATGACCCGGTTATATGGGGATGAGAAGTCTTTCAACTAAAGAGGTCACACTAATATTGGCTTCAGCCAAAAGTCACCAAATGTGTTGCTTTTTGGCTTTTGCATTGATCTTTTCTCCTTTTGGCTGCAAGCTTCTGACAACAGAAGCCTCTATAACAGGAGATTGTACTGTTAGTTATTACCCAATTAAAATTCATTACGCTAATTTATTATTCTTACTGCCTGTATTCTTCAACCATATCTGTTCTTCTCGGCATTTGTATATGCCACATTTAAAAGGCTGAGAGTAATTTCAAAATCAAGTTAGTGACATCTATTTCTACCTCTGTAAAAAAAAATTCCCAACTAAAAATTCATTCTATGTTCCCTAACCCTTCATTTGGAGACATATATATTATTTATTTAAGGTAATGAAACATAAATTACGCTTTATACAGTTTTTAACTGATCTTGATTTCTAACCCATATCTTTTTATTTAAGAGACAGGTTCTTGCTCTGTTGCCCAGGCTGGAGTGCAGTGGTATAATCACAGCTCACTGTAACCTCGAACTCTTGGGCTCAAACGATCCTCCTGCCTTGGCCTTCTGATTAGCTGGGACTATAGGGGCACACAACCATGCCCAACTAATATTTTTTGTTGTTGTTGTAGAAATGGGGTCTCGCTATGTTGCCCACGCTACTCTTGAACTCCTGGTCTCAAGCAATCCTCCCGCCTTGGCCTCCCAAAGCACTGAGATTACAGGCATGAAACTCTTATCTTTTCCTAGCTAAAATGTCTGTGACAAAAATGTCATTTTGTCTGAAGATGCAGCTACTCTGGAATTTGTACAGTGGACAAACAACACTCTAGCCAGAAGTGACCAGTCTTTCAGAGTGTCATATCCTTGACCCCTGTCTACTTAAAATTTACGTATGTGTGAAAAAGTGTACCAGGCAATGAGAGAGACAATAAAGATTAGTACATTATGGTATTCTCCCATGTTACAGTCTTACAGGGCTGACTTCATTCACATCTCTGCTCAAAGGTTACCTCTTTAGAGAGGACTTCCCAGACCACCTGATAGGAGACACTCCGTTCTTGATATAATTTTTAAGTATTGACTTATTTATTCTGACAAAAACAAACAAACAAACAAAAAACAAAAACCACCAGGTTTTTGAATCAGAGATAGTATTTACATACTTATAGTTTAGTTCTAACAGTCCCCTACAAGGTTACATGATAAGAATAACTCCCCAGTAATGAAATTTGGAGCCTATGTAGGACTTTTCACACACAGCTGCTGCTCCTTCTCCCCTCTGGGGTGGGGGAAGAAGCAGCTTGCATCACCTGCACATGACTTACTGACCTTTGCTTTGTAAACAAATCATCTCAGGGGGAGAAGGGGAGGGTCTCTAGGTTTACAACCCCTAGCATGAAAACAAATTATCTTGGGGAGAAGTCTCTGAATCTCTCCACACGTCTTTAACTTCCAAGGCTTGTTTGCCATTCAAACATTCTTTAGGCTGGGCGCAGTGGCTCACGCCTGTAATCCCAGCACTTTGGGAGGCCAAGGCGGGTGGATCACGAGGTCAGGAGATCAAGACCATTCTGGCTAACACGGTGAAACCTTGTTTCTATTAAAAACACAAAAAATTAGCCAGGCATGGTGGCGGGTGCCTGTAGTCCCAGTTACTCGAGAGGCTGAGGCAGGAGAAAGGCGTGAACCCGGGAGGCGGAGGTTGCAGTGAGCCGAGGTCGCGCCACTGACTCCATCCTGGGCGACAGAGCGAGACTCCTTCTCAAACAAACAAAAAACATTCTTTAACCCGGTGCCAGAAATCTTTGCTCAGAAAGTCCTGATCATGCAGAAACATGAAAACATTCATGAAGCATTACTTCCCAATAATTTTCTTCATAGCAATATCACTACATGACATTACAATACTCATTTCCTTCTTCTTTTCCTGCTTTCTTTTGGATTAACTGTATTCCATTTCACGTTCCCCGTTTCTGTGTTATAGTCTACCTTCTCTCCTCCTCCTCCTCCTTTTTTTTTCTGTAGAGACAAATCTCAGTAAGTTGCCCAGGGCTGGTCTCGAACGCCTGGCCTAAACTGAGCCTCCTACGTTGGCCTCTCAAAGTGTTGGGAATACAGGCATAAGTCACCATGCCTGGCTGATTCCCCCCCCCCCCCATTATTTTAAAAGTGGTTGATCTAGTGTTTAGAATACGCATCTTAAACCGATCACACTTTATTTTCAAACAGTACCATACCACTTTACTTAAAAATGTAATCTACTTTACGTATTCTTCCATTTCCTCTTTCTAACCTTTGTGCTACTGTCATACATTTTACTTCCACATGATGTGAACCTCACAATACTAGGTTACTACTTTATTAATTTAAAATGTCAATTGCCTTTTAAAGAAATTAGGAAGTGAAGAAAAAGTCTTTGTATTTACCCATATATTTACCATTTCTGGGGGTCTTCATTCCTTTGGACGGATCTGAGTTTCCATTTGGAATCATTTTGGTTCCACCTAAAGGAACTTCCTTTAACATTTATTATAGTGTGAGTTTTCTGGTGATAAATTCTTTTATTTTCCTAAAAAGTCTTTAGGAAGTCTTTATCTTTCCCCTTTATATTAGAAAGATATAGAATTCCATGTTGACAGTTTATTTTTCAAGCACTTTAAAGATTTTTTTTTCTTCTGACTTACATCTTGTTTCTGACAGGAAGTCTGCAGTCAATCTTCGTTCATCTATATGTAACGTGTGTCTTTTTTTTCTTAACCTCTGGGTGCTTTTAAGAGTTTCTGTTTATAACTGATTTGCAGGAATCTGATCACAATGTGCTCTGATGTGGTTTATATCATGCTCATCTTGCTGGATGTTCATTGTTTGCATAGTTTGCATCAAGTTTAAAAAATTTTAGTCATTATTTCTTCAAATGCTTTTAGTGCCTCTCTGCTTCTCTCTCCTTTTATTCTTAAGACTCCAATGACATATATGGTAGACTGTTCCACAGGTCACAGACACTGTGCATTTTTTTCTCTGTTGCTTCAGTTTAGATAATCTCTTTTACTAGTTTTTCAAGTTCACTTATCCTTTCTTCTGTCATGTTCACCCTATTAGGCTCATCCAGTGAATTTTTTATTTCAGATATTGTATTTTTCATTTTATAGACCTCTAATTTGGTTCATTCATATATCTTCCATTTTTCTTGTGTTCATCTTTTTCTTTAAATCACTGAGCACATTTGTAACACGACTTTTAAAATCCCTTTCTGGCTGGGCGTGGTTGCTCATGTCTATAATCCTAGCACTTTAAGAGGCTGAGGTAGGAGGACTGTTTGAGCGCAAGAGTTTGAGACTAGCCTGGGCAACACAGGGAGATCTTGTCTTTACAAATAATTTAAAAATTAGCTGGGTATGGTGGCGTGCACCTGTGGTCGCAGCTACTCGGGAGGCTAAGGTAGAAGGATTGCTTGTGCCTAGGAGGTTGAGGCTGCAGTGAGCTCTGATTGCACCACTGCATTCCAGCCTGAGTAACAGAGTAAGACCCTGTCTCAAAAAAAAAAAAAAAAAAAGCCTTTTTGCTAATTCTACCATCCCTGTTTTTCTGTGTTTATTTTGAGTGAGTGGTTTTTCTCCCCACTCTTGGTTATAGATCACATTTTCCTGATTCTTTGCATGTCTAGTGATCTCTGGATGCTCACTAGTTATTCCAACATGGGCAGAAATAAATATTTTTGAATGAATGGTCTACAGCTTAAAAGACATTATATAGAAAGTTGAGATGACAGATGCCTAATAAGTAATACAGATAAATAATATAGAGATGACAGGTACATAATAAATAATACAATGGGGTGAGAGCAGGGCAAAAGTGCTATGTACGACAGAAGCCCAAGGGAAAAAGTAAGCCAGTTATGAAATTTCCAAATTGGAAATGAAGTTATGTGACGGGAGTCTTTATAAACTTAGTTGGGAATATAGTCAGAAAAGTGGGGACAAAAAGGGGCACATCCTTTTTATTCTTCCAGTATGGCATGGAGGGCTGAGTATACAAGGTGTTGGGAGAGGCTTATCACTCAAAACATTAAACATACACATAAAAATTAAAATACCACCTAAGCTCAGCAAATCTTTTTGGATAATTATATATACATCTCCTTACTTCCAGCTGAGAACAGTCCTAGAGGAAGAAAAAAAGTTGGATAGGGAGGTGGAGAATGAGCTAATTTTGGAATTAGAGATTGCAAGAGGTGAGGGCAGGCAAAATGTATATGTATGTACAGGGGATTAGGAAGTGGGGATTGGACAACTATTGCCATTTTGGATGGCAAAAGGTATGTGTACAAGAACTGGAAAGTGGGAAAATCAGAATGCTGAAAAACAGAGCAAAAAGGGTTTGGTGGAACAAAGTCATTTGTCAAAAGTTCCTGATGACTTGCTTTTAAATTCACTGAAGACAAGAAAAGTATGCATTTGTAAAATAATAAAAATGACAGTGACAAATAACTACAAAACCAATATTTTATTTTGTATTTTGCCAATTAATTATAGTAAATTTTAAATTCTAGAATGACTTCTGTCACTACATTATAATTATCTGGGTTACATCTTTTTGCCATCTGTTCATGTAGTTTAAAGAAATAAAAACAGATTTTAATTTTATCCTAAGCAAAATACAATTAGAAGGATAAATCAGCATAAGAAAAAATAATGTAATCTGGAATCAATTATTAAATTTTAATTTATCTACTGTTTTTGGTGATCATGTATAATCAATAACTCATTATGTTATTTTGAGCTTAACAGGCATTATCATCAGTTTTAGGGAGAAAGTGAGAATTCAAAAAGTATTGGCTTATCAAAAAAACACAAAGCTGTTAGGGGTTGAGCGAATTTTTAATTCGGCTATTCTGACTCCACTGCTATAGTTTTTAATCACAATATGCTACTTTCTTTGACAATTGGTATTCTTTCAATTTTGACTATAATGTTGGATATTCAATAGATAAAACACACAAATATTTACTTAACAGTCAATTTATATAAGAGCATAAGAAACAATAATTCTATACTAAAAACGACCTATATTTCATCCCTTTCCACCACTTCTTGTTTTGAGTGTGTCACTAGGTGACGTTACAGAGGAAAGAATGGTGGCTTTCCTGGTGGTCTCTTGACACTGTTCATTCTTAAAATCTTACTTATATTTAAAATATCTTTGCACAGCCTATTCTGTGTGCCTGAAGGTTCTTTCCTTTGCTTCTCAGTTGAGCTAATCCATTCAAATCCTTTAAAATTCAACTCAGACAATCATCTCCTTTGGGGGTCCTAATATAGTAAGTCCAATTGAAATAATACACTAATAATGGCAGATATTTCCAGAGGACTTATTATATGATAAATACTGCACTAAACACTTTATAACTATCAATTCACTTAACCATTACAATAATCCCATGAGAAAGTTATTATTATTTTCATCCTATTTCACAGATAAGGAGAATGAAAATCAGAGAGATTACAAAACATATCCATGTTCACCCAGTAGAAGATGGCAGGGCCAGGATTCAAAGCAAGGTTGATCTGACTCCAAAACTTACAACATATTATCCAGAAATGTACCTAAAGCCTTTGGACTGATTTATATTTTACGATTTTATAATTTATTGTGTAATTTTTATTTAATAGTAATTATACTTCTGAAGAACGTTGGTGTTCTACAAGCTGAACTAAGATGCTGAGATGGAAAGGTTAAATAATGGTGCTCCTTTCCTACTTAATTCAGAAGGCATTAAGTGAATGGACACAATGTTATCAAATTTAACTTTTCTTCTTAAACCCCTGAGTGCAGTATTCTTTATGTAACCTATAGTCTAGCAGAAGAGAGCACACAATTTCATGGGAAGTATGAATATAGTTAACTGAAGTTTAATGTTCTGTGGTATTCCACAAAAAGCATGACTTGTGCTCTACAGCAGTGGTCCCCAACCTTTTTGGCACCAGGGACCGGTTTTGTGGAAGACAATTTTTCCATGGATCAGGGGGAGGAAATGGTTTCGGGATGATCCAAGCACATTCCATTTATTGTGCACTTTATTTCTATTATTGTTACAATGTAATATATAATGGAATAATTATACAACTCACCATAATGTTGAATCAGTAGGAGCCCTAAGCTTGTTTTCCTGCAACTAGACGGTCCCATCTGGAGGTGATAGGAGACAGTGATACCTGAAGTGTGTTGTTTATGTCCAGTCTACTCCATAATCTCATTTTGGTTGCTGTTACTGCAGAAAACCCTGCTCACAAAGATAGGACGTTGGAAATGGAAGCAAGCTTTTCAGGGCTTTTGGGGCAATCTCTGGATATTCTGCCTTGACTTCAATCTGGACTGTATGAAGATTTGAAGCTGTTTCAACATACTTTTAAGGCCACCGTCATTTGCGATTTCAAGCAGTTGGTTCTCCTCCAGCACGGACAAAGTCGATTCACCTTGGCTTATCCACAAATGGGTTGTGGATCCATTCCTTCCCAGTTTGGGGGGTCTTTTGTGGTTGGGAAGTAATGCTCAAACTCCTTTGAAAGCTGAGATATGTGATCATGCACCAGCTGGGGGAAAGAAGGCCCTGGCTCAGTCTCTTTCAAAATCTCTGCTAATGTTTGAAACATGTCAGAAATTCCAGTGTTCACTTGTCACCCCCATAATTCCAGTTTGGTTTTGAATGCGGCCCCTTTATCTGACA
The DNA here is from genome assembly GCF_008728515.1 of Papio anubis. Classification (NCBI taxonomy): domain Eukaryota; kingdom Metazoa; phylum Chordata; class Mammalia; order Primates; family Cercopithecidae; genus Papio; species Papio anubis. The sequence continues at coordinate 27,554,109 of NC_044989.1, forward strand.
ACTCGAACACAGTCGTTGTTCTCCCTGAAGTGACAGATTGAGTTCGTTGAGCAGGTTGAATATGTCACACAAGGAAGCAAAGTTTGCAACCCATTCTGTGGCACTGAAATGTGCTGCCAGTGGTGACTGTTTTTCTCAAAGAAATCTCTGGAGTGGCTCTTGTAACTCAAAAACTCTGATCAGTGACCTACCTTTAGAAAGCCATCTCACTTCTGTGTATAAGAGAAGACGTGTGCACTGCGCCCACCTCCTCATAGAGCTGTGCGAAGGAGACGTGAGTTAAGGGCATGTACTTTAATGTGGCTGATAATTTTAATCACATCCTGCAAAATGCTGTTAAGTTCAGGTGACATTTTTTGGCTATCCAGCATTTCTCTATGGATGACATGGTATGTAGACCCACATTCAGAAGCAACCTCTTTGATCTGAGTAGTGAAACCAGAAAGCTGTCCAGCCATGGCAGCCACTCTGTCCACGCATATACTCACACAAAATGACCAGTTCAGTTTTCCTGACATGTAATCATTCAAAGACTTGAACAGTTCTGCAGCTGTGGTGTTGGCTGGCAACAAAAGTGCACATAACATATCCTCATGCACATCTTCCTGAAAAATACATTACACAAAACAAGCATAGTTGCCTTGTTGTCAACATCGGTAGACTCATCAACCTGGACTGCGTACCACAGTGACTCATTAATCCACTCTAGCAATTGTGCCTCAATGTCTTCTGCTATTTCATCAATTTGTCTAGTTATGGTGCCAGCTGAATGAGGAACTTGTGCCACCTTTTGAACTGCAGCCTCTCCTAAAAGTTCATGACAAATGTCTTTAGCAGCAGGCAAGGTCAACTCTTCACCAACAGTAAAGGACTTCTTAGCTTTAGCGATGCGTTTAGCCACTAACAATGATACTGTCAGTACAGACACATTTGATGAAGCTGTGGCCTTCAATGATTGCTTCTGTTCTTCCCGTTCACTTTTTTTTTTTTTTTTAAACTCCAAAGGCTTGTCTTTTAATGTGCAGTGCTTGGTCTCCATGTAGCAAAGCAGTTTTTAAGGTTTCACGGCTTCGTTGGATAGCCAGTTACCACATATTACACAAAGCAGGTTTGGAGAATGTGAAATCACCTATTGCAATGCACCCGTAATTTAAATAGGACTCTTGGTATTTTCTTTTAAATGCAGCTTTCATTTTGTTGCCAGTCTTAAAGTCTTCTGCTGTCTCATCACTGGGTCTTTCCCCCCTTTTCAAAGAAGCTCTCCAGTGACGTTTATTTTTTACTCATTTTGGCTAGGATTAGCTCATTGGCTTACCAAAACTGTGACTGAGACAAGTGTGCAGCGTGAGAAAGAGGCATGGTAAATAAAATAATGGGTGGCCCATGTGTGGGCTAAAATAACTGTCGGATTCTGACTTAAAGCCTGCTACCAGATGCAGCTGTACAACTGAAGTACATCAACTCACTTGCCACTATAAAGTTAAGCCTGCCACCAGATACAGCTTAACTGTCACTTGCCACTCACTGATAAGGTTTTGACATGAGTCTGCAAGCAGTTGACTTATTATGGTTTCTGTGCAGTCAAACCTCTCTGCTAATGTTAATCTGTATTTGCAGCTGCTCCTCAATACTCCACCTTAGATCATCAGGCATTAGATTCTCACCAGTGTACAACCTAGATCCCTTGTATGTATAGTTCACAATAGGGTTCACGCTCCTATGAGAATCTAATGCTACTGCTGATCTGATAGGAGGCGGAGCTCAGGAGGTAATGTGAGCAATGGGGAGTGGCTGTAAATACAGATGACGCTTTGCTCACTTGCCTGCCACTCACCTCCTGCTTTGCAGCCTGGTTCCTAACAGGCCACGGATCAGTACTGGTCTGTGGCCCAGGGTCTGGGGACCCCTGCTCTACAGCCTTAATGAGTTTGAAAAATAGTGTTCTAAAGAGTGGTTTATTGTAACATAACACATTTAAAATAAATTCAAATAAATCAGAACTCCCAACAAATGTGACTGGATTACATTCTCTAGTAAAAAGAAAAAAGTATCGCAGTTATAAAAAAATTAATAAATCAAACAAGCCAACAAAAGGCTAAAATCCAGGTATGTGCTGTTTATGAGACACAATGAAGGGTGAAAAGAAAAAAAGACAGGACAAGATATACAAGGCAAATAGCAACTAAAATAAACCTGGATAGCTTTATCAATATTAGCCAAAAATTAAAAAATAAAACAGCTTAGGGCAAAGACAGATAAAATATGGCAACTCGCTTTAATCAAAAGGTTAAATTCATCAGCACCACAGGAAAGGGGGAAAAACAGTTAAACTCGGCAGGAAAATGTAATAATTCAAGTCTAAATATAACCAATAAAATAGCTGTAAAATACATAAAACCAAAATAAATATAACAACAAGAAGAAATTGTCAAATCCACCATCATGGTAGGTGATATTAACACAATTCCCTAGGTAAGGGACACGTCAAGCAGACAGAAAATCAGCCTAGCTTAATAAATGTATATAAAACACCACAGTTGAACACCCAACAAACAACAAACATGGTAAGAAGGAAGCAATTTGTGGTGGAAGCAGAAGCTTGAATGGATGCAGGGGTGTAAAGGAGACCAATAAGGGCAAAACACTGGCAGGGTTGGGAAGGAGTAGGTGCTATATTTGCAGAGAAAGCCTGCAAATAGAGAGAGGAGCGAGGGTATGGAGCACACATGGGGAGGACAGTGGGGCCAGGGTAATGATGGAGCACTTGGGTAAAAATTCAACAACAATCCATTTCCTAGGAACCTTCCCTGGTTCCTGCTCTTCCTGAGACCTGGCTGTTAAGCTAATTCTGGGTCCCCTGGCAAGCAAGTATCCATTCTTGAAGTAACTGAAATGATCCTCCGCTCATTACAACCCAAAGAACTAACCAGTTAAATAATGCAGTTTCCTGGCTGCAGCTGTCAGTAGGGTGAAAGTTCTGCTGGAACCAGGGACCCCACACAGCCATTCTACATAGCTGCTATTCTTGGGCAACTGTGGCATGCCAGCATTCCTACCTTCCCTCCACAAATGTTCACTGAGTAACTACTTTGAGCAAGGTACTGTGATAGTTTGAAATAGCTTAAAAGAAACATTTTAGATAATATTCTATTTTCTTTATGGTCTTGACAGAATACCAAAGAACTGCTTATGATTTTCATTGAGACAGCCTGAAGGACTTTAAAATCGAGTTTCTAAAAGATTTTTGGCAGAGTATTTGGTTGAAAACTTAGGTAACTAAAAATGTAGATCTGTGTTTCTCACTTCAAAATGAAGATTTCTAACTCAGAAAAAACCAATATTGTTGCTATAACAGTGTATGAATTGTAACTTTTTAAACTGGTGGTAAAAATCCAGATGTAAAATATAATTTGTAAAGGGTACTTAAAAAACTGTTGCACAAATTACTTTCTGCAATGCTACAGAAGAATTGCATTTGAAGATATTTTTGACTATGGAAGACAAGCCAGTACCTAATATGTGATGTATTTGGGAAACAAACCAAAACAAACAAACAAACAAAAAACCAAAACACCCTGAAACAAAAAATCCCAAACCCAAAGCAAAAACAAAACTCTCAGCTTTTATTTAGAAAACACATCAACCATATACAAACAGAGATAATTTATAGCAGCCTTCTGCATGTATACAAGAAACACTCCAAGTCAAACTAGTCATATAAAAATCACAAAGAAGGTAAAGCAAGGCAGATGGAAATATTTTAAATGCTCATATGAAGAATTTGAGGCCTCAAAAAAGTGTCTTCAATCAGTCGTCTTAAGAGGAACCTTATACAATTCAAAGAAATCTTGTCCTTGAAGATAATATGACAAAAAGGTAGTTCATTACTGTGTAGAAAATACTAAAAAGTATTAAAATTGTATTCAATGAAGTACATCTTGATTTAGTATGAAAACTACGGAAGAAACTGGAATAATCTCAGATCGTTTTTGTGATACTCAATCCATTCTCAGCATATATTTGTTACAGTTACTACATTCCAGACTCTGTGTGAAGTTCTAGAGATATTCAGACCCTGTCCTCACTTAGCTTACAGTTTAGTTTTAACATTGTACAATCACTCTCAGAATGGAGGAAGATGCAGCCACCTAACTAGGAGGCAACTGTCCTGGGCGGAACTCACATAATTCAAGAACTGATATTCACTGGACAGCATCATGTGATATAATGTGTCAAGAATGAAGACTCTGTATTACCACAGTGGAGAGACTGGATAACCAGATATGATGCCACTTAAACACTGATGTGTTTATCTGTGCCAATCATGATTCCCCTTGGTCAGGAATAACTCCAACCCCTTTCTCTTAAAGGTTAATTTCTCCAAATTGCTACAGTATTTTGTCACATTTGCTCTACTTCATAGTTCCTGCTTTTATCAGTAAGTCACTTTTTCTCTATCCCTGTGGCACATTAAAATTTACGGGGAATTTAAAAAACAAAAATTGATGCCTGGATTTCCTCCCTGGAGAGTCTGGTTTAACGGATTCTAAATGGCAACCAGGTTTGAGAATCTCTCTCTTCCATATTTCCACAATATTTTATGCTAGCCAGAGTCTTAAAATTCTCCTTTCACTCTTACATTATTAGTTTCTTTGCTGCAGAACTCTTAACCAGCATCTTTACATTTTTTTTTTCTTTGAACTCTCTTGTTTAAAATCTTAAGGAGTGTTCAACAGAAAAATGGACAAAGGATCCGTGGCTGGCAACTCACAAAAGAAACACAAATAAATAACAAACATCTGGAAAACATTCGACATCTCCTTTTATAATCAAACATGAAAACATTTATCATCTCTCAACTAGTAATGTGTTCGTTAAAAATCCAGGAAATAGGCCTTTCATACACTGTGAGTAGGAGTGTATTTCAGAAGAACTTTTATGAAGGCAAATTACCAATATATTTCAAAAGTTTAAAAAATGTTACTTCCAGCCAGGTATGGTGTCTCACGTCTGTAATCACTGCACTTTGGGAGGCCAAGGTGGGCAGATAGCTTGGGGTCAGGAGTTTGAGAGCAGCCTGGGCAACATGGTGAGACCTTTGTCTCAACCAAAAAAAAAAAACAAACAATTAGCTGGGCATGGTGGCATGCACCTGTAGTCCCAGCTACTCAGCAGGCTCAGATGGGAGGATTGATTGAGCCTGGAAGGTCAAGGCTGCAGTGAGCTGCGATCGTGACACTGCATTCCGGCCTGGGTGACAGAACTAGACCTTGACTCAAAAGAAAACAAAACACAAACAAGAATGTTATTTCCTTTGACCTAGAAATTCCATCTCTAGGAATTTACCTAAGGAAACAGACATGAGTCCAAAAGATAAGCGTTCAAAGAAGTTCATCATGGCAAACAGAAACAACTTAAAAGTACTTATTTAGGGCACTGAATCAACAAATTTTTGTATATCTATGTAACAGAGTATTAAATGGCCACAAAAATGATGCTGCTGAGACTGAGGAGGGCAGAGAAGGTATGAGGTTTACTGAGCTCCTTGCCTGTACAGACACATTTTTCCTCTTGCACAAACATATACTTAGACATGATAGATATACATGCATACGGGGATGCAAAATTGCATAAGAGGACATAAAAGAGGGACTACAAATGGGAGACAAAACAAAAAAATAGTCTAAACTGAAATAGGAAAAGGGAGGCTTGGTGAGTAAGATGAAGAATAGGGACTTTACAAAGAAAATGCAAGAAACTAAAAGGAAAAGCAGTGTTGCTGTTATGGAAAACAATATGGTGGGTCCTCCAAAAAATTAAACATAGAATTACCATATGATCCAGCAATCCCACTTTTGGGTATATACTCAAAAGAACTGAAAACAGGGGCTCAAACAGGTATTTGTACACCCATGTTAATAGCAGCATTGTTCACAATAGCCCAAAGGTAGAATGATCTTATGATCCAGCAATCCCACTTTTGGGTATATACTCAAAAGAACTGAAAACAGGGGCTCAAACAGATATTTGTACACCCATGTTAATAGCAGCATTGTTCACAATAGCCCAAAGGTAGAA